>NC_134367.1:64047076-64355123 GCF_035582795.1 Mycteria americana
TCACTCTTCTGCCATCTCTGCTAGCTATTAATTCAAATAACTAATCAAAGCCTCTAGTACTCTCCACGCATACTGGATTTCTTGTTTTCATAATAAAGCCCCATCAGATCGAAAGTTAATATCAGTTACAATTTTATTTATTGACCGAGTAAAGAAAATGAGATGAAAATTGAGAGAGACTTTACTCTTTCTGCTACTCATAACAAGCAATAACACATTACAAACCAGGAAAAAAAAAGGCTTGTAATGTTGAAGCCATCTTCTGGCTGCTCTGTCTGGTAAGAATATGTAACAAAAGTCAACCCATAAGGAGAGTATGAAGGGGCTCAGAAGTTAATCCATCCCACATCTGTGTAAGGCTCAGCTCCTTAACCTTCCCATGGACTTCTGTTCTGAACTTGTATTGTGCCTGCCCTATATTAAGATTTTTCAAAATGCACTTGTTACCACAGAGTATCTGTGAGACAAATAGGTATCTCCAAGGGCGCTTCATCTCATATGGGGATAAGTCAGATGAATCCTGAGATGAGGTCTCGGGAGATGAGTACATTTGAGTACATTTGATGAGTACATGAGGACATTTAATCTAGGGCAGATAAAATTCTAGCAGAGGAAGTAGGCCTGGGTAAAAGCTTCATGTTTAGGCACCTCATATGTCCAGAGTTAGGCGAGGTGAACCACTTGTAGGATATTAGCTCCAGTTTGGTTACTGGGATGCAGCAGAGCTTGGTCTCTCTGTTTGGTACCCACAATGAAGTCACCCTTTGCAGCTTCTCCAGGAGATGGCATTAGGTCTGTGCTCACTGTGCTCACACCTCTTTTCTCCTGCTTAAGTGGTACAACTGTGTTTTCACAGGGAGGAGGGGATGTTCACATCAGTCTAGAGGTGGGAAACAATGTTCTGGATATGAAAGACCACCTCCATTTGTAACAGTGGTGCTGTAACTAACTCCCTGTCCTCTAACCGGAGCTGCTGCCAGGTCTCCATGGCATGGAAGGCTTCGTGCTGGACATGAACCAGTATATGAGCATGTGTATGAACATCTGTGATGAAGTGGTCCTTCCATGTTCTGGTTATAACATTTTCCTCTTGCTTTATTGGATCTCTGATGCTGCTCATAGTTCCAGTGGAAGGAGGCTATGGAGTATATTTATTAGGCATGTGCTGAATATTGGAAAATCTAAAAAATTTCAAACATTGCAATAAAATTTCTATCTAATAGGAGCTGCAGTAGGAACTCTTCATGAAGGTAATGTTTTCGGTACTCTTTGGTACTAGAATTTCTCACATTCTTTTATGTTATATGGCTGAATTTTTAATAAGTTTTCCTTTTATCATCATTGACCTCATTTCTAAAGCAAACGGAGGATAAGAAAATGCAGTTGCTCCTTTAGCCTGCTGTGGGTAAAAAGCAAATCAAGCAATTAAGCCTACAGTTGTTCAAAAAAACATGCACTACTGACTTCTGCAGTTCTAAAATAGATGCATACCTTGCGTTCAAGTAAGAGACAGCTGCTCATTCTGATTTAGAGATTAGCATAATGAAATAAAGTTGGCTTTAAATATCTAGAACTTACAAGGTACAGTGATTAGTTACAGTACTGATTAATGGATAATTATGCAATCATGTACAGTGTTGACCCAAGGAGAAGCCTGGGGCAACTGGTAATGGCTAATGCTAAATGAAAATTGAAGTTATTTACTTCAGTTGTTGGATACTTTCAGAGAAGATTTAGAACAGGGCTTTTTTTTTATATTTCATTTTTGGTAGATTAGAGTAAACACAGTCATTGAGAACAGATGCTTTAATACATTACTGTAGAAATGAGTCTTGATTTCGTTGTAAAATGTTGAAATGTTATAAATATGAAGACTTTTGTGTAAGAATGTAAACATTCATCTTCACTTATTTAATTTTTGCCTTTTCATTTCTGGGGTTTGGTTTTGGGACATTTTTTCCACTCTGTCAGAAAAATCTAGGAAATTATATTTTTTTCGTACAGAACTCTCACACACTCTTTTGAACTTCTTTTGAAGCCAGTGTAGGTTTTGCTGCATGAGGATTCTGGTTCTGAATCCTTTTGTACATTTCTGGTTCTTTTTGTACATTTGCACATTTACCAAAGTATAGTTCACCTTTCTTCTTACGGGGAAAGAACTAAGATAATGTGACCTTATTGATCGCTCCACTGCCTGCAGTGTCCTTACTGACATCAACACCATGCTGGGAATAGAAATGATTAGTCAACAAGAACTCTCTCTCTCTCTCCGTTCTGTAGGAACATGTGAAAACACCATGGGAACCTTATTCATTAGATATTGTTATTGCTGCTTAATTTTCCTGTCATTTCTTGGCAAATAAGAGTTTTAGCTGAAAGAGAAACTACTATAGAATGCATATGATCCTTATCCAAATCAGGACAGACCTATCTAAAATGGTATCTGGAATAAATTCTCAAATTGCAGTTTTGAAAATCTCTTCTTAGCTGCTGCCTTAAAGTTTGGCTCTGTTCTGCACAAGCAGAGAAGCACGTTGGCTTTGCAACCTTGAAGTAGTCATCACCTAGTTCAAGAAAAAAGTAGTAGTATCTTCTTCCAGGCGATAGCAGAATAATTTGAGTACTTTCCCAGGAAGTGAGGGAGACAGATTTTATTTCCTCCTGTTTCATGGAGGATTCATCACCTTCCACTTGGGGGTACAGGGATGTGGATTCTGGGCCATGAAAATATGTCTTTATACTTCATACATATCAGTCATTCAGTCAAACACACAAGTGTACCCCAGAGAAGACAGTGGAACCTAGATACGTCCTTCTCCAGGTAAATGTCCTAACCAATACACTCGGGAGCTAACTTTCTTCTTATTCTTCCCTTTCCTTGAATATTGAATACTTTTCTTGCAATGTCTAGAGCTCCCATTCAGGAACGTGACATTATGGGCTTAAATCTTATTCTTCCAAGAAATACAACAGTATTTTTTTCAGTCAAGATATATAAATATATCTCCCAGTGTATTTATTTTAATAATCATCTGTATGCGGTTCACTGTAAGGTATAAATAGATGATGGAAGCGATTAAGAATTTAACTATTGTGTTACATTATGCACAGACTCTTAATTGAGACTGTGGTCTATTTTTTCTTCTTAGAGCCTGCTAGACCAGAACTGTTTTCTTCTTTGTTGTGGAAGGAGAATGAGGTGAATGACTCAGGGAAGATCACAGAAACATTCAATCATTCATGTTGGAAGGGACTTCTGTGGGTCTTTTGGTCCAACCTGCTCATGGACGAGCCAACTTAGATCATGTTGCTCAGGGCTGTGTCCAATGGAGTTTTGAGTGTCTCCAAGGATGGAGAATGCACAGCCTCTCTGGGCACCTGTCCCAGGGCCTGACCACTCTCACAGTGAAGGATTTTTTCCTTGTATCTAACAGGAATATCCCTTGCTGTGATTTCTGTCTGTTGCATCTTGTCCTTTCTCTGCATACCTCTGTGAAGAGTCACTCAGACTTTCCTCCTGCGTGCTCAGCCCATTAACTGTCTTGGTGGCCCTCACCAGGACTAACTCCAGTTTGTCAATATCTCCCTTCTGCTTGGGGATCCAAAGCTAGACATTTTTCCAGACATGGTCTTGCAAGTTCAGAACGGAGCAGAAAAATCACTCTGCTTGATCTGCTGGCCACTTAGTGATGCTCTTTAGTAAAAATGAAAAATGTTCAGATTCCAGCTCAAAATCAGATGCATCATAGATGATTCTTAGGAAATATTTGTACTAAGTGTTAATTTATTCTGTAGATGTGCCATCATGAGCACTTTTAGTAAATATTACCAAAGTGTGCCAGAAACGCACAATTACATGCAGCGCAAGGACTCCCTTGACTCAAACTCTGTAGTAGATGTCAGATCAAAGCTGTACCCTTTCCTTCTTTAATGGATAAAAATCAAATCGTTAATAGGATAGATGAGGAAGGAGGATTTCTGTCATTTAGCACTCGGGAACCTAGCCAAGCTGCATTTATTGCTAGCAGTTTTAAAGGGGCACTGAAGATACTGCGTTATGAAGAAAAGGATATTTTCCATTTACTGAGCTGTGGCATAAAAGGACTTTGTAAAGGGAAGTTCCATGCCATCCTTCCTGGAGATACCTTCTTCAGTCTATCTGTCTTAGCTACTGGTTTGTGATGACCTCTAATGCCCTTTGTCACCAGCAGAGGCAAAGTAGATTAAATGGGTAAGTCAGGGACAGGCCTGAGCGTTAAGAGCAACTATGCCACGCCAGATTGAAGGTCCTTCCAGCACATCTCTCTGACAGCCGACAGTAGCTGATACTTAGAGAAGGATGATCAGAATACAACAAGTACGACTTCAGCCTCTTTCTGGTAGTAAGTGGAATATTGCATTTCATACTATGACTTTCCTCTGCCAATTTATGGGCAGAGGTAAGGTGAGAAAACAATGAACTCTACTAAAGAGCAGGTGACGTGGGAGGAGGAGATGAAGCAGGAAGCTGACTGGCTGTGCTGGTGCATGGACGAGTGCCAAAGGGTGTTCTGGTAGAAGTAACACAGGACTTGGAAATAAGTCCAGCTGAACTCCAAACATGGGAAATGAACTACTTTAACTAAAAGGCACTTCATGTTTTGAGAAATCATTAGCGTGAGTTCTAAAATACATCTTCCTTGGATGTATCAATATTTTGCACGGGCTCGTGTATTTGTATATACGTCTGCACATACATATGTGTCATTGTAATCTTTCTCTTATTCTGCTAAGGTTTATAATGTTTCCTTGGTAAAGTCAAAAGTGTGTGTGGCATCTGCAGATTCCATCTACATAAGACAAACCATGTTATCACTTACAAAACTTTTTTAGGTGCATCTTGTGGTTGAGTTTGCATACAGACATGTCTCACTTTGAGAAAAAAAATTTATTGTTTAAAAATCCAGCACTAATTTTGCCATGAATGGTTGACTTTACAGGGGAGTTTGACACAGTGCAGAGCCCCTCCACGCCAATCAAAGATCTTGATGAGAGAACATGTAGGAGTTCTGGGTCAAAGTCTCGGGGTAGAGGGCGGAAGAATAATCCATCACCCCCTCCGGACAGTGACTTGGAGGTATGCCTGCGGTAATTGATGAATGGTAATGTGGAGGTTTCTTCTGATGAAAAGTAAATTCTGAAAACTACAGCTGTGGAAATAGCTTAAAGCATTTTAGAAAGCATCGTGGACTCAGTCTCACTAGCTGAATACAACAGATATTAGTTGCTGTTTTAACATACACGTACAATGAGACATCACTATTCTGTATGACAAAGTTAGGCAGAAAAGTAAATGTGATTCAGCCTTGCGCTTTTTAGCTCTAGGATTGCGTGTCTTTCTCATGCAATAGAACCACAAAATTGTGAGACTTCTGTATTCAAAATTGTCACCTTTTCTTTTAGTTTTTTGAATAGGAAATCTCAAATACATTGCTCAGCTTGATTACATGCATTTATGAATGCAGTGTAAGTATGCAGGATGATCTGGGCATAGCCTTTCAAATACATAGGCACAGGTTTGTCCTTGTGCTTCTAAGTAATGTCAGGGGATTTCAGCGAGGCAGCTTACATCAGTGAAGTTATGGCCGTACTTAAGTATGTGCAAGATCAGTGCCTTAGTGAAGAAATATATCTGCCTAATATATGGGGTGACGATTTAAAACACAAGTGACCTCTTAGCAACGGAGTAATTATAGTCTTATTACTCCTGTGTTAGCAGTGTGCTGCCTTACAGTGACAGGAGGAGGAGGAGGAGGAAGCGGAGTGCCTGTGTGCGTGTGAAACGCTCCAGCTCTGGCATCAGGGCAGCGTGCTGCCGGCCGCTGCCGTGTGTCCCCTGCTGCCACCAGACCGGCACTGAGAGCGAGCAGCCCTGGCCAGCCCCACTGCTGTGCCTTCACTGACCAGCCCCGGGTACAGCAGAAGATGAGACCGTTGCTGGGACTTGGCTGGCCTCACAGCCGCTCCTGGGGTGGCAGGGGGCTGCAGCCCTAGGCACCGAATGTAAATGCCGTTGCTTTTATACAGAAACTTACATATTTTTTGCTTTTCAAAGGATTTAACTTTTCCAGTGAAAATAATAACTTGTTACGTTTCAGTTTTCCTGTTTCTTCTATAGTTTACTAGTGAAAATGAACCCCTTATCAATATAAGGAGTTTCTTTCCTTTTTTTTTTTTTAAGTTAGAATAATCCGTTTTATCCTACAATATTATTTAAATTCTGTGTGACATTATATGTGGCATATAGCACTTTTACCCGAGCCTTAATTTTAGCTATGCAGGAGAAGTAAAGAAGAACCTTGAATCAGTAAGACTTGCAGAGAAGTATCTGAGAGTACTGTTTATCCTGAAGTCAGGTTAACAATTATGTTTGACTGCCATCACGTTTCTGAAATCTGTGTTATGCAGCTGTTTTGAAAAGCTTTTTAGGGGACAAATAAGAAATGGTTGAAGAGTTCAAAAGTTACTCTCCTTCTGACTTTTTACCATGCATGATACACTGTTCTTGCTGATTTTCAGAGGAAACCTGCTTGGTTAAGTGATTAGTTAAACTTTAGGACTGAGTTGACTTTTAGCCCCCCAGGTGGGATGGTGGTGGGACTTTGATGTTATGTGTTTAATAATACTGTCCCCACTTCTTTTTTCAGCGTGTATTTGTTTGGGATTTGGATGAAACAATCATAGTTTTTCATTCGCTGCTCACAGGATCCTATGCACAGAAGTATGGCAAGGTATGTGAGCCATGAATTTTGCGTCGATTCACTGTATCAGAGCGATCTGGCCTGCACATGTACGTGTTTTTCACCTTCCGTGTTCATCATGGCGTGGGTGAAGGTAGAGGGAAAATATACAGTAAACCCCATTTTCAGAGGGTTACTGTGAAAAAGTCAAGGACGGAAATGAGACATAGACCCTAAGCACTATATACGAGGCAGGGCTGAAGCAGATGCTGCAAATGAGGGAAGAGTTTATAGAGGAACAAGGATGAGTTCCTGAGATACACTGGAAGAAACATTGCAGGGAGATAGTAGAGGTAATGGGCAAATGGAAATAACTGACTGTTTGGATGCGTAGAGGAAGAAATAAGAAATAAACTGGAGCGATGGGTGAATTTATGGGGAAATTGATGAATCAGAATGAGCAAGTAAGAGACAGACCTGCTTCAACGCCAGCTGCAGATGTTATTCTTTGACTCCCCATCTTTTCCGTTGAATCTTTGGTTCCCTTGGCTGGCTCTGGGGTGAGTAATGCTGGGGAGTGAATCCCTTTCCCAAGCAGACAGTTGTACTCATCCTCTCCCCTCCGATGAGATCCAAAAGCAGTTCAGGTCACACAGCAGCGAGCAGGAGAGCAGGAGGAAGAGCGAGGGAGGCAGAGAGAGGCAGTCGCAGCCTGCAGGAGCAGGAGCTCCCCTGCTGAGTCAGCAGCGAGCCCCGCTGGGCTGGTGGTGGGAGCCCAGGGAGTGGTGCTTGGGCAAGGGGAGAAGGGACTGGTGGGAAGACCAGTGCGTAGCAGCAGGAGCAGACTGCTGGGAGGGGTAGAGCTAAAGGCCTGGGTAAAGCAAAAAATTGGGGCAAATCTATGGAAGGGAAGAAAATGGACAGGGAGAATATTGGTATGTACATACGTGGATGTAGGTTTTCTAGGTGTTGTGCCATTCACGTGTAATTAACAAAAAGGTATTTCTTTTTAAGAACATAACCATGTCCGTGCTATGTCAGGCAAAGGACTTGTTTAGCAGAAGTTTCCTGCCTCTTTATTCCAGCCAGAATCAGATGCTCAAGAAAAGGATGTGAGAAACAGTACATTAGAGAAATGCTTTCCACACACACCTCCCCAGCCAGTGGGTTAGAAATGCCCAAAGCTAGATCTGTGAATTATAACCATGGATGGGTTTAAAAAATGTGTTTTGAGACAGCTGTTTGTGGTTATTAAAAGAGAAAGCTAATAGGAAACTCACAGGCCCAGACAAAAATCTGAATTTTTGGAATGCTAAGATAAGGGCAGTTATTCATGTCTTGCAAAAAACAGCCTTGCTTGTTTTGCAGCTTCACAGTGCCAAATCAGTGCACTTTTCAGTACTCCGTCAAAAACTCCTCTTCTGCTGTTTTTCAAACACTGTAACAACAGTGACTGTCAGAACCATTTCTAACTTACAGTTATCAAAACAAGAGAGAAACCTAGCTGAACATGAACATTTATATCACTTTTGAGTGTAGCCCATAGCCTGCCACAGAACTTGCTGAATTGCCCCAGTGAGGTAGTCGTTCCTTTCATCCTTTTTTGATTGTGCCCTTAGGATGTTTACATCTCATGCACCATCTCACATAATAGATGAGTAAAGTCTAAGTCAACTTTAATACAAAATTTTAAAAATCAGAGCACATTTTGTAGCTCACAAACATCTGAGAATAACTTTGAAAACTGTCTTAGAGACAGCAACAGAAATGTAATTCCTCTTGGTTTCTCACTTTGTTATGAGTAGGGATATTTGAAAAAATCCCAGTACTACTGTTCTTTAAGAGCACATCTGCTGCTATAATTGGCTCTTCATACAGAGTCCTTAGAAACAGTAATGGCATATTAACAGCCAGTAGTACTGACGGCAGATAAAGTTGGCTTGTATAAACTAAGAGTATCTCAAGAGCAAGTGAAATTAATGTAGTTATACTGCTGAGATGAGCATCAGTAAACAAATGTCATGAACAACGATGAAGCAAAAGGAGAAGAATTCTTAAGTAAAATCCTTTTTCTTTTGTACTGATAGGTGGCATCCATACAAGTAGGGAAATGTGTTCCTTTCCAGAGACTGTAAAATAAAAGTAGTAGACTTTTCCTTTCTGCAGTGACTACCTTTGCCATATTTACAGAGAACTCATTGGGAAGGTAATGAGTAATTGCCAATGAAACTCAAATATATATATTATTGACTGCAAGGAGGCTAGAGCAGTAGGAAAGGGAATACAGGAAGAGCTTATCATGAGTAGGCCTTAACTTTTGCATGTCATTAAAGTGTTGCCTGAACTTAAGATGGGATGTGTGTGAGCCTAAGTGCCTAAGAGGTTAGACATGGGAGAAGGGAAAGATAGCACAGCTGGACCTCAGTCAGTCTCTGGAGCATGACCTGTTTAGCAGATGTGGCCCTTAGCTTTTCTGCATGTGATTTCCATCTGTAAACAAGGTCTTAATCCAGACTGGAGTCTGGATTGTTAGGAGAATTGGGTTGCTATGAGAGTAAATAGTCCATGAATCGTGAGGTTCTCAGTGGAAGTCTTGTGAGCATAGAGGTCTTTCAAAAGTGTTGAGAGAGCTGTTTATCCCGGAAAGATGGTATCAAATTGTTACTTCACAATGAAAAAAATTTCAGGGTAGTGTAAAATAATGGTGATACTAAATTATTCAATTGTGGTGATTTGCTATCTGATTTTGAAAAATAAAGGCGTGTAATGTTACACAGATGCTTACCTGTGCATATTATGGTCTTCCGAATGTGTTTCGTGAGCCCATTTTGTATAACGTAATCAGGTTACTCCCAAAACAGAAACAACAAGGAAAAATTAATAGGAAAAGCAGAGTTTTCCCCTTCCCCCATATTTAAATATTCTAAATGAGATTAGTGAGTCTTTAATGTGAACATTGCTTTAAGGGAAGGAGGCATCTTCTTATGCCAAGTGTGCTCACTTTATACTTTCAAGGGGTGAGATACTGGGTTTAGAGCTAGTGCAAATATACAGACAGGCAAGGATATTCACCTTCAGTTCTTTCCCAACTACTCCTTGACGTGTAAACTTTCATCCCCCTTTTCCGCAGGCCCTTTACCCTATTTCTTGCAGTAACCAGGCAAAAGCAAAACGTTCAGAAATGAGTCTCTTAACCTCTCTGCTCTGCTGCAATTCAGGCTGCGCAGGAAATGCAGTGAGGGGAGGTGCAGCGTGTGGAGGTGGCCGTCACGCTGTTATGGCCAGGTGGAGGGACCAATGTATGCGTGCAGGAGCACTTGAGAGCTGCAGTGGTACCAGGAGACAAACAGTCTCTCTTTCAAAAGATTTCTACAGTTTAACAAGCAGTTGAGGTTGAAGAGAAAAGGAAAAGGCAAACCAAGCATCCTCGAGGAGAGATAGGCAATGGGGGCATTCATTGGCAGAGGTTATGTGGGAAGGCCTGGATCCAGTAGTCAAGTTTCAGGTCATGTATTTGTCAAGAGAACATCAGTTTTCTGACTTATGCCTGAGGATTTCTGAAGTTGAGAATGGACTTGTCCAGCACTCTGCATGGTGTGATATTAAATTGATTTTGGAATTATCCATTCCAAATGGAATTATCCATTTGGAATAGGGCTGTTATAATAAAGATGTTAAAAACAAAACTAGTGATAAGGTGAAAGATTTAGCTTATTGGATGCAGCTGTAAGCGTCTCATTTGAAACGCAGGGCACATTGCGGCTTCTTATCTAGGCACTAGTAGATTATAGCTGTAAACTCCACTGAAGTGGGAGAGATTTGGCCAGAGGCTGGTCAATGCATCACTTTGATATTTAAAATATAGAACTTATCCAAAGGAATATTCTATAGCTTGCTGTTTTCTACCTGTGGGTGTTTCTGTCTGACTTTTGGGGTAGTGGTTACTTTATTGGGCTGGTCAGAGCTAACATAAAAAGAGAATAAAAACTACACCACACCTCTGTTAGGTTTCAGGGAAACCATGCTGCTTCCCAGCAGTAAGAGTACCTCCCATTGTTCAGCTCGTTTGCTCATCTGCTTCGTACTTCATAAAACTAGTACCTTTCTATTTTTAATTATTTACTGCAGTAGTAAATTATGAACAGTGGCATTTGAGCTCTTATATTGTGACTTGCGTGGCTGATGATGGTTTTTGCAGCTGAGCACCAGTTGGCAGATACAGTTTTCTACAATGCTGAGCTCTAAGTGAGGATTTGTTGATGTGACAGGACATGTGTTAGGAGATGTCATCATCTGTTAAAGTTTATGAGGTACATTCTTATTCCCTGTGAACAGTCTATATTCTGTGTTCCATTACATTCCAGTTATTCTTGCTGATTTAAGGCTGATTAAGCTGGAGTTTTGTCTGCCTCTGAGCATTTATATTTCATTCATTTCCCCCAGGTCAACCCAGAGGGCAAGGATGCCCAGATAAATGCTGTGACTCAAGGTGCAACTGGTTAAAAAAGAGTGAAAGTCCCTTGTGACCTTAGAAGGGGGACAATGTGATTTCCAAGTGCAAAAATCAAAACAAATCCGCACTTGATGATCACATTTGGACATTGTTGATAGCATTGCCAATGACAGAAAGTTGTCGAGGAGGCCACATTAACCATGTATGCTTCTCTGGAAAGGGCTCAGAAGCTTTTTATTGCTCACTCTCTGCTTGTCCAGTCATTGAACAGAAAAACTTTGTCACCATTAACACCCGTGATGACATTCCCAAATTCACTCATAAATATGTTGTCCGCCTGTACTAGTAGTGTATCTCTCATGAGCTCCAGTTGTCCTCTCCATTCGCTCCCTCGTTGTCTGAGACCTCTGAGTCCATTTTTCTACAGCCTTCTAGAGAGTGTGGAACAGAAACTCCCTATGGAGTACATGAGTTTCCCTTCATCAGCCACCAGATATGGTTATTAAAAGGAGATGTATTCTCTTCCTCCATTGCCACCCACATGAAGCTCTCCTGGGAACAAGTGTCCCCTATGAGAGAGTGAGGGCTGAACTTAAATCTGAGATTCCTACATAATGTAGGGAAGGGTCTTTAAGCTAAAAATACTGGTACTTAAGCATTTCCACTTTTCCCAGGGGTTGATTTTGTCGTAAGTCTGTTCAGGACAGCCACCCATTGAAAACCTATTTTTACAATATTATTCATATATTTTGCTTGTTTTCTTGTTTATTTTTAAGGCTTCATGCATACAAATTCCTGTCACAATGAATCTACCTGACAGACTATCTATCTGTTTGTTTTCTGAGGTTTTATAAAAAAGAGTTTGGTGAGTTTGTAATATTTTTCCATGAAATTAAATGATTTTGAACATCTTGTGCTGAAACCTGACCTTCCAAGACAATATTAAATAGTTTTCTTCCACTAATGGACACTGAGCTTTTGGGGCTTTATTCCAGTCACTTTCCTCTTGGTCAAAACGTTTAAGTATTGGTCCTCCCAGGGTATTTTTACCTAGTTTCCCAGGAGGCATTCCAGTGGATGGACCAGTCTAGTACAGAAGTCCACAGACAGACAGTCTGGCTCCAGCTTAGTGCCTTCATACTAACATAACTAAAGTCATTTGTATTTTGGTATACAGAAATGCTGTAGATGGTCTTGACTCTTTTGCACACTAATGATATCTGGCTAAAATCATGCCTCTGAGGGCCAAAGAGTTGTGCTTCTTTATTCTGCAAATTATCTGGGGAAAACTTCCAGATTTTTTTTTTATTATTATTGTTTCCTCTTCTGTGTATGCTTGTGCAGAGTAGCACAAAATACCATTTTGGTAGAAGTTCAGTCTGCCTTTTATTCAGTTTCTCAGTTTGCTGTGCTCAAATCTGTATCAGCTGCACATGTTTCTTGCTTTCTTTTCAACACCCAGTTCTTTGTGCCACTTGAGTCAGTCTGCAACTTCTGCTTCGAGTTGAAAGACAGCAAAACGATGATTGGGATGTTCCTCCACATTGTGCAAACATTATAAAACCACAAGACCATGACAAATCTGCTTTCTCTGTCTATTTTTGTATGTGAAGGAATGAAGTTAACATGGCAAGAGCTGGAACGTGATGTTTAATTCTTGTTAAACAGTTGCAGTGCAAGTTTTGGCCAATTTATTAAAGGAAGAATTGTTCATGTCTTGAGAATTCGATTCCAGTGACTCTTCTTAGCAGAAGTTGTTACGGGGAGATCCCAGACTGATTTCATGCTAAGCTGAAATGAATTCTCTTTGCTTTATTTTATTTTACATATAGTACCTAGCAATATGCCTTTGTCAAAACAGGAACATAGGAAATCTCATTTTAACAGTAATAAAGTCAGGCATAGTTGGTTACAAAAATACTACTAATAAGAAAATCATAAAAGCTTTGTCACATTTACGTCTTTCAACTATACTAGGCAAGGCAGGAAATTGTGATACATAGTTGGTAGTTTCTATAAAAATAAATTGGATTATAATGGAATATGTTATAGCAAATTTCCGCATTTAAGTCTGCTTCTACCCAGGAAGGGGAAAAAAGAGGCTGAGAATCAAAAGTCTGAGATTCCAGTCTTGGAAGGACTCCAGTGAATAACTTAACTCACATAAATAATAATGAGTTACCACCTGTGCATAAAGTTATGCACATGCTTTAGTGTTCGTAGGATTGAGGTAAAGAAGCATATTGCAAATACTCTTTCTTATATTGTATCTAGGAAGAAAAATTTATAATTTACTGTGCACAGAAAAAAACGCTAGAGAAAGGAGAGAGAGAAACACATGTTTATATGTGATGACATTTTGATAAAAGCATTATGGCTTGATGAGGAATCTCATGAGTCCAGAGTATTTTGATGATTTGTGTTCTAAGTATCTTACGTGAGTTTTTGCAAATCTGTTAACGTGTTCCTTAATCATCCCCTTGGAAAACTGACCTTCGCACTTGCTGCTGCCTTCAGCCACGTGACTTTCAGATCCAGTTAACATGACTGCAGAAGGTGTAGGGGATGAAATTATGTTACTAAGCACTGCATTTGGTTTTTACTTCTGAAAGGTAGTCTAGACCAGGTCAAGGGTCAACATAAAAATATTTCCTTTCACTGCCAGAAAATTGGGTCCAACTTTGGGTCATTACAATTTCTTGTACACCATTCTCCCCTTCAAGTCTGACTTTTTCATGAGCAAGGGTCAAAATATGTCTATGTTTCAGATTTTACCATTAGTTTTTAAGTGCTTGAGGGCAGAAGCCGTCTTTTATTCTGTCGTTGCGAAGCCCTGGAGTAGTGGACGTCTGATCCTGATTGGGATGCCTTTGATCCTAATACTAACAAATGTTCATGTGAGGTTTTGTGTGATTTTGTTGCCAGATGCTGGTAAACTTTTAGACTTTTAATCTCAAGGTATTTAAGAAAGGATTTCTGAAAACTTGCTAGTGTCAATCAGAATTTAAATGATGAAATACAGATTCTTTTTCTTATTTTAATGAGAAGAGGATCACATCTATTTTAAAAGTCCATTGCAGTACATTAAGCATAAAAAAGTTAACTGAACCCCTCAAGCTCAGGCAGATGATTAACGCAATGATAAAACTAGTTACCAGGTGTCAGCTAAGCATCAGGAACTGTCCGTGTGCATTCTTGTTCTAAAACAAATGTAAAGTAATGCAAATTGGCTTAACGTCTTTCCTAGCAAGCCTAGCAAAGTTAAATTATATCTCACATTTACTGTACACTAAGTGCTCTCAGGCACACTGTTATTGCAGATCGGAAGATTTGTTGTATGTTGCTGGAGTGATTTGATAGTGTGAAAGCTGACCTACGAACAGATGCAACATTTTGAATGAATCTCATCCAGGGACAGGAATCCTGTATTTCATCAGAAATGAAGGGATGATCTGTAGCAAACAAACAAACTTCCCATTCCTGTGGACCACCTAAAGAATTGTGCCATAGATTGTAGGCACGCTGAAGAACACTTAGAAGAACACTTACAAGCACTTTGTTGAATGAATACCTGCAGTAAAATCATAAAGGAGAGCCTGGAAATTCATCAGTGAGGGCTTGCGTGGAAGAAGGGTAAATATTGAGACAGAGAAGGATCAAGCGCAGGGTTTGAGGATCCATACTGGAGCGGCAGAAAGTGTGGGAAATAAGTGATATAGACCTAAGCACAGGCAAGGCAGTGATGATTTATCCAAAGTGAAACTCAATTTGGGGAAGTGGGCATAGTTTCGGACTACCTTTTGTATTTTTATAAAGCAGAGACATTAGAAATTGAAAAGGCCTCTTAAATCACACCTTCCTATCACAGTGTAGGATAATTGCTTACAAAATAATCATTTGATAGAGATGACTACCTTTCCTAGGTCAGTTTAGCATGACCTTGGTGAGGACTTCTGTGTGCCCAAAAGTGGGGAAGAAAAGCCAAAAAAGGCTTTTCTAAAAGGCTCAGGGATGAAAAATGTTGTGTATTCTTATTATAATAAATATTGGTTTTCTTACATATATCTTTTGTGAGAAGTTCCTTCTCTGTTTACAGCCTTCTTTATGCAGGTGTACATATGGCCACCAGGTTTTCCCCTGTCAGTTTAGCCAGGTTACAAATGCCTGGACTTTCAAAAAGCTTGATGTTTCAACATCTCCAGCTCCCCAAATGGTCTCACACAGGTTCAGCAGTCTCTTCTTGTAGCATTGTATTAAAATAGCTTAATACCAAAAGGACTTTAGAGAAATTTGTTGCAGTGTTAATTTTTCAAAACACTTTGTATACAGCAGTTTTTAAAGTAATTCTGATATAACTTAAAGGTATTTAAGTAGTTAACCTTGCTTTCTGTTTTTTAAGGATCCGCCAATGGCAGTGACCCTTGGACTGCGAATGGAAGAAATGATTTTTAATCTTGCTGACACACACTTATTTTTTAATGATTTAGAGGTAAGAATCAAAGGAACATAAACACCGTTGCGCCTGGGTTTTTAACATAGTGGTTTTGCTGTGCATTAATGTTCGTTGTGTGTGACATTTTCTGCCTATCTAGCCTTTGGGTTTGTCATACTCTAATCAGAGAGAGTTTAGCCAGGTGGCAGTGACTTCCCGTGGCACCAGAGTTCTTCCGTGAAACTGGGTGAGAGAGGGAATCTGCAAACTAGCCTTTCCTCTCTTTGTCCTATGGCCATCTTTTCAATTTCCACGGATTTAGAGCTATCTGCAGTCATTTCCAGGAGGGGGACATATGTACCTCCCATTCTTTCTCTTGAAGTTCTCTACATTGGCTTTCAAGGGGTGCCATCATCTGACCACAAGAGACTCTGTTCTTCTCTTCCCATACCTGAGTAGCCTTTCGGCCACAGCCCCCCCTTTCTTGCTCAAAGGTAGAATATTCTTCATTTACCTCAAAGACTGCAGCGTCAGAGAGCTGGGACTATGACAGGTGTACTCATGATTGATGTCTCTTCCCGAGGTAACCAGGTGACCACATGTTTTGTCACGATGTACCCAGGGTGTGCAATTTGGCATCTGGTGAGAAAAGGGAGAGACCTCTTCCTAGGGAGTGACCGCTGCGGACCACTCACCTGTAGAAGCACACAGATGGACGGCTGCAGGGACAGTGCTCTGGGAAGCAGGCCCATCAGTGGGGCTTCACAGACTTTTCGTTTCACTCCGGGAGTCTGGATTTGTTAACATGGAAAGTGAGAGTCTTACAACCATGTGTGTCAAGAGACGGGGGGTGAAAAACAGTTCTCAAATTAAACTATGGACTTTTCAGACCTTCCCCTGGTCTAACTCAGTTGTTTTCTTACACGGAGTGGATCCCAGAGTTCCATCCATAGACAGATATTTTGCCACTAATGGCAGTTGGAAGACTTTGAGGTTTTATTTAAAATGCCAGAGAAAGGTCTCTGGTGAGTGAATAGAAAAAATGAGGGTAAGTGAGACTTTTCCATTCACTGGGACATTGAGTTTTCTAGTGTGCACTTCTTTTGTTCCTTCGTCGACTGTAGGCAATAAGAAAAGCAGAAGGTACCAGGCTGCGATTGTCTTTGTCGTCCCTTGCAGACCTCATTTATTCTTAGCTCTTTTTAGGTCAAGAAACTGGGATCTACTTCACCCTATACCTGGGCTGCACTTCCTCCTTCCAGCAGCAGAAACGTAAGAAAGTAAAGCCCTGGACATGCTTTCACCAGTCGGTGTTTTATTGCAGTCCTAGTGAGCCATCACTTGACAATGCAAGTGTATTCGGTGGATGTTCTTCTGGTGCCCAGTACCAGGGGTAGATTCCAAAGCCATTTTTCAAAGCATTGCTTAAATTTCTTTTTAGGCGACCTTTGCCCCTGCGTGTTCAGAATTCACGTGTTTACAGATTTCAATGAACTTTAAGCCATTCGGTAGCATATGTCCAGAGTTCTTCAATCTTGTGCTGAGTTCAAGTGGAAGAGTTCAGCAAAATGGAGCTTTGCCCTCTTTCCATACTTCTTTATTCTTGCTTATGGCCATTGAAGCTTCATTCCTTCCTCTTGTTATTTATTTTCTTTGTAGATCTCAGGTTCAGCTGTCATAGGTGGATCATCACATTTTGTATATTCTTCATAGGGTGGTTTTAATATCCTGTCCAAAAATTCATAGTCCAGCTCATTCCAGAGCTTGAACAGTATCCAAACAGTTTTCAGTTTTAGATAAATCAAAAAATACTACTCGGGGACTCTCTTGGAGAATCTCATAACTCAATCAATTTGATTTGATTAAAACCAATTTCTATATGCAATTAAGTATTTTCTAGCCCAGAATTCAGCTTTGTTTCAAAACCAGGTCTCTTATAAGATTACCAAAATTCCAAACTTCTTGTTCTGAAATGAGCTGTATCTACACATTCTGGCATATGCAAGAAGACCAACAATTTTCTGTCTTCTTAGCAAATAAGATATAATTGCATGGCATCCTGTGCCAAAGTACATAGAGGCATCCTTTAATATGCAGATGAATAGATCTGTCTGTTTAAATGTGTTTGCAGAGTACATGCCCATTACTGAATATTACAGTGCATCTGCATGATGAATGTGTCATGAATTCTGAGAATTCCGCAATTCTGACTTGGGGTCTCTCTCTCATCTCTCCCCCTCTCCATCCCTCTTTCTCTGTCTTCCTCTCTCCATCCTCCCCCAGGAGAGGGGAGGTGAGTGCTGAGCTGTTGATGGTCATGGCCATGAAGACACAAGACCTTCAGTTCTTACTGGGGGAAGTGAGATAGGCCTTTATTCACTAGACAGATTATATCCTTTCATCATCTCACTTTTTTAATGCTGAGCCATCAGGTCCCATACCTTCTGCCTTGCTTTCATCTTCATCCCACAATAGACCTCGTGACTCCAGACATGATAGCTGTAATGTACTAATGAGCCTATATTCCTGTAATATTGACTCCAGTCACTACATCCTCTAAGCTCTCTTTTTTCCCTGTCTGTCTTGGTTGCAAACACTGCATACCAGGGTCTAGTAATAATAACCAAGTTATTGAAAGTTATCACATACAAAAATAAAGTTTTCCTTCCTCTATGCAAATCTGTCTCACTACAATGACTGCTGATGCAGAAATTCCGATCTGCTGAGACATTCCCCGCTGACCCAGTAACCCATGTTCTAATCAGCCAAGCTGCACTTTTATTTCAGGCTAGGCTGTTCTCCAGCTATTTCATTCTCAGTGTATAAATTTTAGTTAGCTTGAGAAGTATCGCTTGGGAGGGCAGTTGGTGTTTTGCCATGAAAATAGGAGTCTGGTGCTCTAGAAAGTTCATGTGCCTAAACAACGCTTAGAGACGGGACTCAGTTCTGTAATAATATCCAGACTAATGCAGTCTGTTCTCAGCCAGGTAAGGAATAAAATGAAGTTTTTCTCCCTACCTCAGTATGAATTTTAAGACAGCTTTTAGAAGTGTTGGTAGGGCATACTATGCATGCAAAAACCCCAATTTCTACAAATTACAAGCAGGAATTTGGACATGAGTCTTCCAACTCCATTATCCCCCTCCACTCTCAAGATGATGAAGAAAAAACAGTATTTATTTCAAACAAACTGAATTACATTTCCATTTTTATGATAATCCTACCGTATTTTAAGTAAGATTTTGTGATCTTTTTTTTCTCATTAGAAGTAGAAATGAGAAATAAAAAATAGGATTTAGGTA
This sequence comes from Mycteria americana, assembly GCF_035582795.1. Classification (NCBI taxonomy): domain Eukaryota; kingdom Metazoa; phylum Chordata; class Aves; order Ciconiiformes; family Ciconiidae; genus Mycteria; species Mycteria americana. Next base: position 64,065,983 of record NC_134367.1, read on the forward strand.
AGTCTCAGAATTTGGGAGCAGGTCAAACTAGTTTTAACAGAGACTGAAGCGTATACATAAAAAGGGGTATTCTGTATAGCCTGAGAAAGCATAGTGCTGAATATCCCCTCAGTAACAACATTTTAGTGTTCAGTGTGGTGAGTCAGTGTTTTTACTGGATAATGAAATTACTGTCCATTCCAGAAGGATAATTTTTATGGATGATTTGTTGATTCTGTACTCTCAAATTTTCAGGCTTTAAAAATTGCTGCAAAGAATTGACTGCACTCAGATATAATTTAAATTAGTATTGCTTCAAGCAAAAGCCAGTTATTGTACCTAGATTCCTTTCCTGTACTCTCAGTAATAGGAAATATATTTTATCTTTCTTAGTTTTGACCTTGCACTGACAGTGAGCCACTGTGACTTGAGTGTAGCCGGTACTGTAGCTTATGTGAAAAGTATTTTACCTTAACATTTAAAGTCACCGACAGCTTGCTTGCTTTCCTTCCTCCCTGCAACTGTTTGGTCTCTTTGAGAAGCAAACTCAGATCTAGTGTTGTGCCACCAGTTTCCTGTTTCTTTTGAGGAAAGTACAGAACTACCTCAGATCTGCTCAAATCATCTGCCTTTTCCTTTTTCTGGAAAGTTTTTTCACATCATGTAAGTGAATTTGTAAAATGTAAACATTTTAGTTGAAGTAGATAAGTAAACGAGAAAACAAAGTAAAACGAAGCAAGGAGTGGTGGGCACATGAGTTTATTGCTGATCAGCAAATGTGTATGGCCAGTATGGTGAGGAGGTGAGCCATAGATCTGAGAGGAGAAGAGGAAGGAGGAAAAGGAGAAGGCTGGAGAGTGTTGTTGGGTTTGACCCTCTTATGTGGCTGGAAACTTAAGAACCACCTTGCAGGGACAAGGGGCAAGTAATCAGAAAACTGCATGTTCCCCTCATCTGTTCCTGGAGTCAATGAACAAACTATGAGATAAAAAAATAAAAGTAAACAGCTGAGCCTTTGCCACCCACTCATATTTAATTTAATAAGGAAATTATCAGCAGAACAGCTATCTGGAATTTTCAAGGCTGGAACAATGTAGCTGAAAGGCTTAACAAAACCCAAACAGCAGCAGACACTCCTTCTTATCCATCAGGGCTTCTGTGTGCCCTCCATTTAATCAGTACACCTTCAAATCCACAGGACTGACTTTTAAACTTTTAAAATTATCTTACGCCTTGACCAGTTCCAGGGAAATCTGTGAAGGTGATTAAGAAGCCAGATATTGCTCAAATATTGCAAAATATAGAGTTAGAACTTGTCCCAGTGGGGCTTTTTGTCTAATTTTTGAGTTCCTGTCCTACACTGGGTGGAGTATAGTTGCATTTTTTTTCTGGAGTGTAAATATTAAATAAGGATAAAGAAATGAATCTTTTATTTCAGCTGCCACTTCCCCTTTTCTTTCTCTTTTCATCTGCTATTTACATCCAGCAGCAGCTTCTTTAAAATATTCTACAGCTCCAGATAATCTCCTCAGACAGAACCAAAAAATTTTATTTCTCCAGTGGGGAGAAGAATGCTTCATTTCTGTTCCTTGAACGCAGCTCTTTCGTGCCTGTCTTAATGGATTAAGCCAGATGAGCAGAGTTTGGCCGCTCATTCTTTTAGTCTTGACACAAAATTTTAAATGATGATTCCTTGCATGATGCAATGACATTATGTATTTGAAAATGAAATTATATATATTTATTTTATACAAAAAATTGCTAATTTTTTTTTTTAACAACTTACTTCATGAGGGTAAAAGGTTAAGTTTTCATTCATTGCAAAGCAAACAAAACAGAAAGAAGAAATTGTAATTCCCCAAATTCACACTCTAGGAACTTGTGGCATACACATTTGGAAATCACTCCCCTGTTCAGATGATCCTTTATCTGGACAACTTAGCACTGGTACAAGACTGAGACTGGAAACTTAGAACTGTGTACTCCTGTGTGTCACAGAGAGTCTGAATTAAGTGCTGCTTGTCAGCAACTTTATTTGAAGTAGATGACTCAGATGACTCTTTATTTGAGGCACAGAGCTGTGCATTTTGAAAGCTCAGCTTCATTTTGTCTTAGTGATGAGATTAAATTATCTGAAAACATTAGTTGGGGAGTAATTTTTAAATACGTCCTTGAACTTTTTCATAAATCCTATTAGGATTATGTTAACAACAACTATTTTACATATTAAAAAATTATTTAGATACAGGAAAGTAAAATCTCTGGACACTGAACTTCAGGTGTGTCTTTGGGCTAAGGTGTTAATTCTAGCAACTACAGAAAACAGTAATACGATGCCTGTTCATATTTATTGGTGCATGGTGGCTTGAGTTATTTATTTGTGCTTCCCCCACATTTTCCTATCTTTCTGCTGTAACCACTGTGCAGAAAAGGATATTTGATAGCTATCCAATTATAAAACCAGCTTGGAGAGGAGTTCAGTTTTCCAGTGTACCTCAGTTCCCTGGAGTTACTTCCATCCCTTCCGAAACCAGGAAATAATGAAATTCTCCAGCACTGCTTGATTATCTGTGATTTTCCAGCCAAAGGCATTTGGATAAATCAAGAAAAGAATCTGATAAGCATCCAGACTCCCAGAGACTTAACAGAAATGACATGCCTGTGGAGGTTCATCATCATTAGCTTTTAGGAAGTGGGGAAATAAGGTTTAGGTGATTTTGGAATATTGGTATGCTAGAGAGACTGTAAGTGAGACTTGTTCAGTTTTTTTCAATTAAAATAATTTTAATCTAAAATCACACTAAAATTACATATAGCTTTTCTAAAGGCCTATTTTAACTAATAATTTATACAGTGTAGAAGGAGTTGAAGGTTGTATTATTTTAAAGAAGTTGGTGGTAATAGGAAGCTGTATGTGTACATACGCTGCCATCTTCTGGTGCACTTAGTGGCCTGCACCGATCATTTCTTCAATATCTGTACTAAGCATATGGGGAGCATACTCTCTTATAAGATAATTTATCATTTCTTTTTTTTTTTTCAACAGGAGTGTGATCAAGTTCATATAGATGATGTTTCTTCTGATGATAACGGACAAGACCTAAGGTAAGATATAGCATTTGTTTCTTTTTTTTTTTCTTCAAAGATTAAATAAATTGAGCATTTACAGGAATACATTGTATTTATTTTTACTGTATTTTGGGTGTTTGCAGTACCTACAGTTTTGCAACTGATGGCTTCCATGCAGCTGCAAGTAGTGCAAACCTTTGTCTGCCAACAGGTGTAAGAGGAGGGGTTGACTGGATGAGGAAGCTGGCTTTCCGTTACAGAAGAGTAAAAGAGTTGTATAATACTTACAAGAACAACATAGGAGGTGAGTTTAATTGTCAAAACCAATTTAGAATGCTGATCAGGTTAAACTGCATGGCGATGAACTCCTGCCAAGGGAATGCGCCTTGGAAGCCACAGAGCAAATGGAAAGTGATGTGGCTGGACCTTGGGCTATTGAAAGCTACTGACTGTAATGGCAGAGCCAACGTTGTGCTGTTGTGCAGGAGAACCAGAGATGGGAAACCGAGCAGGCTTCCGTTTAGCTTCCGCAGAGCCCATTTTTCTCCTTCAGACCCAGCTCGGCTGTACCTGCCTTACTGATTGGTTGAGCCACTTATTCTACCTGAAATATGCTGTTATGCTAGGAAAGAGGTTGTATAGTTCCCACAGCACAAATTGGTTGTGGCTGGCCTATTCCATCCTACATTTTCATGATCTAGTTGGTAACAACACACCGTCTGCTAAATTCTCTGCTGGGTACTTGCTAGTCTATTTTCACCAGTGGATGCAAGAAAACTCTAGCACTGCCATACCACTAGCTCCTTTTGTTGACTCTGTAGCTTGCACTGTTAATTGTGTTGCAAGAAATCCGAGTCTTATTTGGGCTGAGAGCTTTCCTGCTACTGTTCTCATTCACGGACTCACTCATGTCCGTGCCAGCAGGCTTGTAGGAAATCAAGCAGAAGAACTGAAAGAATCTGCCCTGGAGAGTCCTGTGTGACTTGCAGAGGCAGCCAGCCCTCTTCTGAGGAGGGGAATACGTCAACTGACTCCCTCAAGAAGAGCCTGCAAGAATACTTACAAGTCTTCAAGCATTGCTACAGCCACAGTTGAGGATAAGATGAGGACAACCCAGCCAGGAAGGAGTCTGAGTGAACACTCTGCCATTCTATAACATGCGCTTTTTCAACTCATCTGAAATTTATTTCAAAGGAACCTGAAATTCGAAGTAAAGCTCACCTTCAGCAAAACCAGACAGTTTGGTGTTCACTTCCTGCAGTCTCTCAAAAATGGCCAACAGTACTACTAATATCGACTGTGAATTAGTCGTTACCTTAATCATTTTCTAAACTATGCAAACCTGAAATGCGTATTTTCTCTTAGAAGCTCAGAGTCTTTACTTGCTGCAGGATGAAGCAATAGGAGCAAAGGGTGATAGTAAACGATTGGCTTTCACTTGCACTGCCTTGCCCTTCATTGGTGTCATGAATGGAGTTTTTATGTATTAGGAATACTTGAAACAGTATTATCCAAACTTTTACCGGATTTTCTCCTATCTCCTAATGCACCTGAGAGTCTAAAGCTGTTGCATTTCATAAAACCTTTAACGTTAGTAAGAGCTTAAGTCCAAGAGCACAGCATAGGGAAACACACTAAGAGGAACAATCATTGCAAAGGCAGAGTGCAGATATGTGGTGCATTGTATTAAGGTTTTTATTCTCTCCCACAAATGCTGCTTCTGAAATATATTCCATCCGTAGTGGCAAGTTCCTTCATTCACCCTCTACTTCTTAGCTTTTTTAATAATCTTTTTATCACATATGTATCTATTTATTTCAAAATAGCTGTTAGAAGGCAACAGAAGGCTAGATCAAACTAGGTATTTTTAGTTTGTTTCATTTCAGATTTTTGAAGACAGTCATCACCACTTCTTGGGAACATAGGGTGTGAAAGAGAAGAGGGATACTAAAGGCCATGAAACCTCCTTCCCTGCTCTTCCAGGACCAAATCTAAATTTAAAATAGCTTGGTTCCAAAGAATTCATGTCTCAACATTCAATAAACTGGGTATTTTTTAAAATCTGACCACTCATACTCAAAAGGAGATTTTAAGGTGATTTAAGGACTGAGATATGAGAATATAAGATGTACAGCTATTTCAGGGCTGTAAATGCTATAAAAGAAGCTATAATTACTAACTACAACAGGACATGAAGAGCAAGCCATCAGCAAACAAATGTATTTCCATATGTGTAACCTGAGGTTCACCTATATAGAGAGTCATAAGCAGGGCAGTTTTAAACATATGCAGATACTGCAAAGGCAAGCTTATTCTATAGTCTCTTCTTTTGTGAGTGTCTCTGCCTGTGATCCCGATGGCATAGATCTCCTTGTCACTGCCTCTGATAATTAGAGAGTAAGATGTATGTGAGGAGTTGGTTTAAAAAATGTGTATTTCTGAAAGGTATACTTCGAAACATAGTAAAGTAGGCTGAATATATGAAAAAAAATCAGACGACTAATTATTAGTATCTGCAATACTCTCTGACATTGCTTGATATAGTGGAGTGCAAATAAAAAAGAGCAATTTACTGAGCTTTGAAGACAATAGATTTTTCTTTTTGATGTTTTTTCAAGTTCTAGTAGAATTTAAAATAGAAACAATGACCATAAAATCTATACATTCCAGCTAAAACAGAATTTAATATGTTGTTGTGTTTTTTTTTTCTTTTCTTGCTTTTTTACATAAAAGGACTCCTGGGTCCCGCTAAAAGAGATGCATGGTTGCAATTAAGAGCAGAGATTGAAGCTCTGACAGACTCCTGGCTAACAAATGCACTTAAATCATTATCAATTATCAGCACAAGGTATGTATTTGAGTCCACTGTAAAAAAGTTTCTAGTTTTGGACTGTAATGGCTATTTTTTGACATTTTAGGTTACAGTAAACTAGTGCCTTTAAAGAACAGAACAGGTCTAATACGACTTTTGAATAGGACATAGGAAAACATCCATGGAAAGTGATTTTATTTTCAGTGATTCCAGCATTTAATAAAGATAGTATGAAGTGTCTTCTAAAATGTGATAAATGTCCCTGTGTACATTGAAAGGGTATTGTAGAATTCTGAGCCAGCCTTTAATGTATTATCTTCTGGGCAGCATCCTCTGAACTCCGTGTCTCTGTTCTGTGCTTCAATGTTTGTGCCTATTCACAATGCTACCTAAATATTGTATAGATCCCAGAACACAAAATCATTTTCCATCTGTCCTTCCAGACAAATCAGTATGCTTAAGCATATATCTAAGTTTTCAGAAGAGCAAAAATCTGTTTTAACTGAGTTAAAAGTCCAGGTTCCCAGTAATGAGACATAAAATGTATTGTTCCTTTGAAATAATAAAACTACAAACACTGCTGCTGCTTAGTCAGCCATGCAATATGTATCTCATCAGAAATCCTCAAAAATTCTGGTTTTAAACCATAAAAAAGAACAATGTTAAGCCATCTTGCCTTCTGAACATGTCTGGGAAAAGACTCAGTGTCAAATGGAAAGGACAAACTTGGAAAGATGTGAAAAACTTATTTTAAACATAACAACTTTTGCAATATGTTTCTCTCTTAATTGTTGTTTATTTAACAGTGTCTTAAGTACCTCAAGAGAAAAAAAATTTAAAAATTGTGTAGCCATTGTGTTTAGCTCTGCATTTCTTTCCGAATTGCTAGTCTTCAAAAAGACATTTGGTAATGAAGGCCAGTTGAGCACTGGTAGATAAGTCTGGAAAACTTACCAGTTACTCAGGCCTGTTAAATAAGTCTTGTCTTCAAAGAACTGTACAGCTATAAACATTCAGAAGCTACCCATGAGGCAGCTAAACATCACTCACGTGTTACTGACAGGAAACTGAGATACATAAAGGCAGAAATAGTAGCCTAAGGTCTTGCTTGGAGTTTGTGGAAGAACCAGGAGGAAAAATCACAACTATTTGCTCTCAGGTCCGTGTTCACACCGTGGTCACGCTCATGTTCCAGCCTGACAGTGCCTAAAGTAACCTGGCTCTGAGTTTTCTGTTGTGCAACTGCTAGCACAAGTTCTCCGTTCAAGTTTTCATCCTCACCATTCGATGCTAGCGTATTAACATGATTATTCTTATCTCTCCCTCTTCTAAGAAATATTCTTAGTCTTGAAACATGAAGGAAGTGATGTCATTGTGCAGAAATGTGTACTGGCTCTTTATTTCCCCTCAAGACAGGAGTAACAAATGATGTTTTCGCATTTTCCTAACTCTTTTATTTGGCTGCTAGCTACTGCCAGTTAATTGCCAGCATGAAAATGCTGCTTTCAAAGGAGTTGAATGCCTGTTTTTGGAGGTAGTTGGTGATCTTAAAATTCTATATTTTAGTTGACCCATCTTCAAGGACCTGTTTTTTATAAACCAGTGTGGAATATTTCCTACAAATCAGGCCTGCATATTTTTTTAAAGGATTTTGCCAAAAGTTTTACGTACATTTTTCTGAAAGTGATGGTGCTGAGCAGCACTGCTGTGTGAGTGAAAGTAAATGTTGAGGAATCCTGAATATGCTCTCCACAGCTGGCTCACCTCATCAGCATTTGGGTAATGGTTTTAAACTATTTAAACTGAAACTATTTCTCTCATTTTAGGAGTAACTGTGTAAACGTGTTGGTAACAACAACCCAGCTTATCCCAGCACTTGCAAAAGTTCTGCTATACAGCTTAGGAGGAGCTTTTCCTATTGAAAATATTTACAGTGCAACCAAAATAGGTAAGAAAATTATTCCTTTGTCCATTCTGACTACACTGCATTACCAGTATTTTTTTTGCCAGTAATGGATGAGTTCCAAGCCACTTCCCTGACACAGTATTAGTTATAAGATTTAGGCATTGCATATGTTCAGATGTGTTTATGTCAATAAATTCCAAATTCAGCTTCTTTTCAATGATGCCTGAAGGAATAAAGGTCCCCATACTGATTAAAAGTCTCAGAAACTCCTAAGTATGGTGCAGAAAACAGAAAATGTGCAGAAAATACTGAAGAAAAGTGTTTTGTGAATTCAAATCTAAGCAGAACTTCTGTTAAAATAGTCTCTGCTCTGACCTTCAGCTCAATGTAAGCTAGGCCACGGCTTCGCAAGCTTTTTCTGGAAGCACAGTACATCAGCGATGGTAATGACAACTGTTACCAACAGAAGCTGTGTTGATGGATGCCACAAAGGCACTTCCCTGTTCTGTTGATAACTGTGTGCCTCTTGTGTATTACAGTTTGGAAATTTATGGGGCTTGGAAATCGCATCCAAAATTTTCTTGTAAACCAAGAAAAGTTATCATTCCTGTGAAGTGTGACACAGCCTACAATGACTGATAATTTTGGCAGATGTCGTCATTTACCAATTATTAATTCAGGAATGCTTAATTTCTATACCTATGAAACCTTATATAAGATGGAGTGTGACACTTCATTGACAAAAGCATTACAATATATTTACTAAATAATTTTCACAAGTGAAAAACCAATGCATATTCTAGCAGTGTCAGGAAAAAAACTCTCCTTTAATTAGCTGTAGCTGTCCCCTAGACAGAGATGCTTCAAATACTTTAAAAACTTAAGTCACGGCACAAAGTATCCCAAATACTACATGGTACCGAGCAACCTCTGGAATGAATGTCATCTGTCATACAGCCTGTACATGTTGGACTCAGTCACTGAGATTGCACTCGGACCAAAGGAAGGAGCATTAAGAAATAGTGCCGACAGCACAGAAGGGGGTGGTGAAGTGAAGCACAGTCTCTGGAGGCTCTGTCGAAGTAATTCTGCACCAACAATTCCTTCTGGGAACAGTGTGGCCGGTGTTACTACCCTGTCGGGAGCACAGAAAACTCTGTTGGGTACAAGTTCTCTCTACTTTTCATCTCAGTGATCTCTGCACTGTGCTGAGCACAGGACTATAATTGCAGCTGTTGCTTGCACACACTGAAATCTCCTCCTCACTCAGTTAATACACATGATGCTTTTCTTAATCATAAGCCCTTTTTTGTGGGCCAGCTGAAAAAAAGCAAGAGGAGAGCAGTAAGAATCAGAGATCAAGAAATCATGAGCTTGTGAGAAGAGACTGAAAAACCTGGGGCGGGGATAGACATAATAACAAACAAGGTAAAAAGCTATTGCAGAAAGGAAAGGAATAATCTTTCTCTACGGTGATGGGAGGTATGACAATAGGTGATGATTTCTTTGCAATAGGGCACGTGTAGGTCGCATGTTAAAGAGAAACTTCCTAATGGAAAGGGTTTATTAAATATGGAGATCGCCTTTGGAAACAGTGAAATCATCATATTAGGACAGTTTTAGGATCGATAGCACAAGCATTTGTTGGTAAAACTGAACCTGCAGTACAACAAGAAGATCAGTAGATGACTTTGCTTGGTCCCTTTCAGTCTTGCTTGTTGTTGTTACTGGCTTAGCCTCCTTGCTCCCACATTTCTCCAAAAGAGCCAAATGTTTCATGGAAGTTGTCCCTGGAACTAATTTTATTTTGCTTGTCGATTGTTCTTTGAACACTTCTTCCATTGCTACATCTCTCATTGTTGCAGATACATTAGAAATAAAATTCCTGCTTTCCATGAAAAAATATTACTACAATAATAGGGAAATATTTAAATTCAATTATTCATTCACTGACCTATTCATTTTTGCAGTGCTGCTAATTCCTTTATCTTAGTGGCTTTCCTGTAACTCTAAAGAAAGAGATTTAGTTTTACCTGGAACAGCTTAGTGTCACTAAGGGAATTAATTGCTTCTTACTGGTTTTGGCTCTAAATCCCAAGGCTGGGAACTTTTAAAAAGTAGTAGTAACAATGTCTTACCACTGCAATAATCCTTTGTAGGGCTTCACCATAACTCACTTGATAGCTTGAATAAGTAGTGCATTGTTTTTCAGGCAAAGAGAGCTGTTTTGAGCGTATAGTGTCCAGATTTGGCACTAACATAACTTATGTTGTGATTGGAGATGGCCGAGATGAAGAACATGCAGCTAATCAGGTAACTTCACTCTGAACTCTTATCTCATTTATCTTCCAGGAAAAGAAAGTTGCTTTGAACGAATAATGCAAAGGTTTGGCAGAAAAGTAGTATATGTTGTAATTGGGGATGGTGTAGAAGAAGAACAGGCAGCAAAAAAGGTAACCTGTCTCCTGAAATGTTGGTGTGATACATAGCTACTAATGCAAGCCTTTCTGTTTGCATTTCTGTCAGTGTTGCACAATGACAGAATGACAAATAATTTCAGTCCACAGATGCAAGACAACAAGAGCATGATGAGATCAAAACTTAGAATAAAATGAACCATTTGGATTCTAGCATTTGCTTCACTTCAGTTTGGAAAGAAAAAAATGCAAAATTATTTTAAAAATAAATGAAAAATGATTGCAGCAAAAATGTCTGACTAGCTTCAAGCAAATTAAAGATAAACAGAAGAGATAGAAAGGGCTATCATACGATGGTTGGGTGGTGGTTTCCTTTAAATGATGAAATCAGGGAGGTTTCAAGAGAAGTGTTACAGAAAATGTGGAAAAACATCTAAAGGATTGTGCAAATTTTTTGCTAACATAGATGAAGATTTGTAGTTTACTGGAGCAAGTATGGTGAATACATAATTTGCTTCAAGAAGGACATATCTGCAAAAGGTAAAAGAACACAACATAGAGATTGTGCAACAAGTCTGTGTTTCTTAAAAAGAACTGTTTCTTTAGAAGTATTCAATTTTCTCACGATAATAATTCAGGTCTAAATTTCACCAGATAAGTTTTCAATGTTCAGAAACAGATCAAATTAGTAATTTGCACCATACTTCCCAGTATAACCTTGGAAGTGTGCAGAAACTGAAAATTTTTGCCTGACGATGTCTGCACAGGACAAGTGATGTCAATATCGTCGTGCTAGGAGTAGCAAAATAAAGTGCCCTTTTAGTGTTGTAGCCGGAATGGAAAAAAAATTAAAATAACCAAAATGCTCATTCCAAATGGTTCTTTAATATAGGTACAGTACTGGTGATGGGTCTTTTATACTTTGTGCTAAACAAAGGTGGTTGGATTGTGTACTTTCCAGTTTGGCATGCTTTTTTCTTAACGTTGGCTGTATTGCATGGATAGATGCAGAATTCAGAGAGAGGGATGAATATAGCACATTACAAATAGATCTGAACACAACATGAAAGTATGGGGGGTTTTTTCTGATGAATTGCTGAAGGAGAATAGTGCATATACCTGCATCTCTCCCAGACACTGATGCATTCTGCAATGCAAATTACCTTTTTTAAAACCAGAAATGTGTTATTTTCTTATCCAAAGAGATTTCTTTTTTCCCCCTAGATGGAGAAAAACGTAATTCAACTCTGTTTCAGAGTGTTGTGTGTGAAGCCTCTTTTAATGAAAGTCGTATAGCCCTTTAAATAATCATTCAGTATTTTGCGAAGTCTAATAAGTGGAGCAGAAAGGGATTTCCTGTTAATGCTCCCCAAATGGGTTTGCGTGCTAACAGTTAGCAAATAGCCCTTACTAAATAACGGGCTCTTTCCGAAGAAACTATTAAGAAAGACTATCTAATTATTTTAACGTCAGTTGAACTATTGAGCTCAGATCTATTTTGCTCTGATTTTTGTCAGTACTTCACTAGCAAAAATCAGTCCAGAAACACGGTGGTGTAAAATAGTGGTGGTACTCTGGCTAGGCTCGTGTGTCATATACCGCCCTGTGTCACAGTGTTCATCTTTCCTGACCTTTTCCCCCCTCTAACAAACACAGCACAACATGCCTTTCTGGAGGATATCCAGTCATTCGGACCTCTTGGCTCTCCATCAAGCACTGGAACTAGAGTATTTGTAACTGTGTTCTAAAGTTGGCGGTCCTTTTTTTTTTATATATATATATATATTTCAAGTACACTGAATTTTTATGTGTGATTCAATGCCTCTGGCTTTACACATATGAATTGTCTTAAGAAGGGAAGAAATATTTGGAATTAAAAATTCCAAACCGAAGAATTCAGATTGCTGAATGGAGTTGAAACGTTAGTGCTACGTAAAGAAGCTCTATGGTCTTATATATGCAACATTTTTAAATGAATTGAAACTGTGGAGGTTGCTGGTACACACCAAGTGAGCCCTGACAGGAGTGAACAAAGGACTCGAACTGGCAAAGCACCAACACGCGTTTTCCAGCCGACAAGGTGGTGTTCAACAACATTCCTCAAAATGGGATATATTCTCAGCACTGAGGTTTGAACCAGACTTTAGCCTACCTAACCCAGAAAATCTGAATTGGAATGCACTCAGACTGTATAATGACAATCCTGTCTAGACCTGTAATTTGTGTAAATTATTGATGAAAATAATTTACTGTGACTTTATTAGCAGCTGATTTTGGAAGTGGATGCAATTTTTCTTTCTTTTGGGGGGGCAGGGGAGGGAGAGGGTTATATAATATTGTCTCTTTTATAAGTTTGGCAAACAGAATGTGCATAATGATGTGTTGTGCCTTAAAGAGAAGACTGTGTTCGTGTGTTATAATGTAATTTTGGTTAAAAACTATGTAGATAAACAAAAAAACCTTTGTGATAATTTTTGACATGACCAAATTTGAAATTCAAAGAAATCAAAGAGCAGGGCTGCACCAAAGCATTTAAGTATTTGTTGCAGTAAGAAAAAATAATAAAGGAAAGTTTGTCTTTTTATTTGGATTCTGAATAATTCCACTGATTGTTTGAGGAAAGTTAAGAGTAAGTTGGGAGGTCGATACCGGGGACCGCTACCTTGAACGCTAAAAAAAAGTGTTTAACACCTTCGGCATCATTTCTTGATTCTCCGACAAGAGAACTAAGAGCCATATTCATGAATTACTTAGTCCACTGAAAGCCGTACAGTGAGTGCATCTGCTGTGTAAAAAAGAACAAATTCCCACCCAGCAGACAAAGCGTGCAAGTGGCATTACTGGAAGGTGAACACATGGAGTTAAGCCCCGATGGAGAACAAAACACAAGTTCGTTAGGAATGAAACATTACTAAAGAATCTCTCACCAGTCAGATGCACAAATGATGCTACTTTTAGCATATTCAGGATCAACACAAGCTGCTGAAATTGCTGGCACGATGACATTGGCCATTTCAGGAGCACAGTCCACTTTGGTAAATATAACAGTGTTTTGGTAGCTTTTCCATTCTGTTCCACATTTATGTGTCTTCTGGTTTGGGTCAACATGATTTTCCTCACCCATTTTTGATTGCACTACAATATGACACAGGAGCAACCCTAAATGTTTTTGAATCAGAAATCTCAATAGCATGTCAGGCATCTGAGGAGAGGATAAGGAGGGGATTTTTATGAAGAAGTATTGAGAAATATATTACCTTAATTTTCATCATTTCTATTAAAAATTACAGTCCATACAGTGATAATTACCTTGCAAGTTTTGAACATGCTACCTTTCAGCTTTGGAAAGTGAGCAGGTTCCATATTGCACACAAGGTCCCTCGTGCTCCATGTGCAGCTTCAGCACTCTGAAACAACAGCAAGTGGTTCGTCTCTCATGGCAGAAGATGGAAACTGCTTTTTGATTTTTAGCACTGTATGTGGGGACACCTGAGGTTGCCTGTGCTCTGACTGCGTGAAGAAGTGTGTGCAAGAAAAGATGTTAAATGTAAACTCCAGGATGCCTACACAAGCACAGCAGTCAGCACTGAGGTGAAGATCTTCCCTCTCTGTGCTGTGAACCCACCATATGTCTAGTTACCAGGTAGTAACTTTGTTGATTTAAACTTTGTAGGTTATATGAAAGTTAGTTGGTAGGTGAAAGCCTGGAGCCACTAAAAGTCCAAGGCAAAACTCTATAAATTCATAAAAATGGGATTTCTTTGCTGTGTTGGAATTGGATATACAAGTCACCACACAACAAACTAATGATGATTTGTTATCACTGGGCCGTGTGAAGCCATCACACGAGACTTGCCACATATGAAAGCATTATATATCAGTTACTCGGGTGATAGATTTGTGTGTCCAACGAGTAAAAATAATGCATACCTTTTTTACATTTACAGTACCTGTCTAGTCAAATTTGGCCTGGAAGTACATTTTTCGCAAAAAGCTGTGGTACCAGCTTTTTGTTGTTTTTCAAGTGGGAAAAAAGTGTTTCTACTGGAATAGGAAAAAAGGTGAAACAAAGCCCTTCTCAAGTTCCAGCATCATAACATTGCATGACAATATCAACGTAAAAGCTGTTATAAAACAAAAAATTGGTATGGTGAACTAGCTTCTTTTTCTTTTTTTTTTTTGGACAAGTCATAGTGTTATTTAAATGCATGAAGCAATATTATTTCTCAAGTTATTTGTTCAGCTTTTCAGTGTTCTTTTCCTAATCAGACATAAGAACAAACAATAGCCCAGCAACAACCGTCGGTTCTTATAAAGTTTGCAGTGCCTTCATTGGAGTTGTGCTTGAGTTAGTTCTGTGTGGCAGGTATGGCTCAATTAATATACTGGACTTCTAGGGAGGAGATGGAGGCAAAAGGAGGGAAGTTCTACAGAGCATGACGAAGTTCTGATTTTAATTTGGATTCTGTGTCTTACCATAGCAGAAGTTAATTATAAAAATAAATAATCCACAAAAATGTACATCCAAAGAAAATTCAAGGATTTAGCTCAAAATCCTTCACAATGCTAAAATTCTAAAACAAACTTCAGAGCACTAATACTCTCTTGCTAAGCAAAAATTGTTATATATCTTCAAATAAAAGTGTGTAATACATGCCTGCCTTGTGGAGAGAAATTACTCTGATACATTTTCCTGCACGAACAATACAGAGGAGAAAATAACCAAGGCAGAGACATAGTCACGCCAGAATGTTCCAGATGGGCCTAAGTAGATTAAACTGAAGGGTGCTCATTTTGACATTGAGTGCATTTTAATTTGACGGCATATTAATCAGAAACTGCCTTCCCTTCAGCCTCCCCTCAACAACCAAGACCGAGCACAATGTCATGTTTGCAAGTATTTGGGGGAAATGAAGTACAGAAGATAATGCCTGTTGCTGATACTCCAGCAGTTCTCAGTCAGTACAGAACTTGAACGTTCATTAGGCATTTGAATAGTCAGCTTGCAGAATACAAATACGGTGCGATCGCAGTCACAAGGTAGTATCCTAATTAGATATAACTCCGTGCAGTTCAGTGTATCAGTAAAAGAAGACAGGAAAAAATAGAAAGGATGCTTCTTTTTAGATGCCTGTGGAGATTGTGCACAACGATATAGGTGGCAGCCAGCTCCCAGATCTGTTTTCATTAGAAACCACTGTGAGCAGCGGTGTTTGCATCTAAAGCAGATGCGGAGTATGTTCCACTGACAAGGGAGGTGAGGCCAAATCAAAATCCTGTATGCGAGCACATGTTATCTTGGGGCAGATGAAATCCTGCAGCCAATCGGGATGGCAGAGTTTATGGAGAATAAGGACTTGGCCCACAATGGGAGGACTGGATTTTAGCTGTGAGGTTGTATCCAGATCCAGGGTTTCGGTTCAAAAGTCATCTCTGCTTTACAGGATTGACACCAGGCATATGCTCTAAATGAATATGGTATTTAGTATCTCTGAAGAGGAGCTGAAGTGACACGAGCCAAAATCCCAGCAATAGCAGCATTTTGGAGATATAATTGAAGCCAAGGGTCTCTGTCATGTATTAGCAGGTTATAGTTTATTAGGGCCTACATAATTTAAGAAAATGTAAATTAAAATTAAAAGCTTGTAAAATTATGTACATCTTTACTATTTCTCAATAAATACACTTGGAAATGTCATTTTCTGCACTATACCATGTTGCAAGATGTTTGGTTTGTGGTTGAAACACAATGTCTCTTACGGGAACTGAGCGTGACCTTGGACTCTTTTTGAGTATGTCCGCACTGCCTTTGTGGTTCATGCCTGGAGCAACGCTGTGCCCATGTGGTCTGGTGGAGGCTGGCTCACCTGCGTGCTGTTTGCTGGGGGGACCTGCTAGAGGCAACCTCCCCCTGCTCCTCACCAAGAACACCAGGTGCCTTGCTCCAGAGGCAGCCCGAGAGAGAGCTTCCACCTTTGTTGCGGTGTCCTTGGGGCAAAATACAGAACAAACCAATTTGATGGCCTAGACACATAGCGCATTCATTTAAATTCCCTTACCAATTCGCTTACCAATGTTATGCTATCCTTATGGACATAGCCCAGGAGACAGACTGGGCTACTGAAGGGAAGCAGCCATTCCAGTCGAAGCTGAGCCTCATGAAACTTTGTAAATGTCTGTGGGAGCAGTGCTGCATGGCTTAGTGAGGTGCTGACCCTGGTGTGAAGGAAGCAGTCCCCCCACAGTCTGCTTGCACAGGCTTTAAGGCAAAAGTGGGACCGCAGGACTGTCAGCGCACATAGACGTGACATTATGATCTTGGGAACAACATGGCAAGTGGCAGAGCCTTGGTAACCAAAGCACTTCAACCACAAGAGACAGCTTGTAAATAGTGGATTTTTTTTCCAGTAGTTAGATTAAAGCGTGTCAGTTACAAGATCATAGAATCACAGAAACATTTAGGTTGGAAAACACCTTTAAGATCATCAAGTCCAACTGTTAACCTAACACTGCCACGTCCACCACTAAATCACGTCCCTAAGCACCACATCTACACGTCTTTTAAACGCCTCCAGGGATGGTGACTCAACCACTTCCCTGGGCAGCCTGTTCCAATGCTTGACAACCCTTTTGGTGAAGAAATTTTTCCTAATATCCAATCTAAACCTCCCCTGGCACAACTTGAGGCCATTTCCTCTCATCCTATTGCTTGTTACCTGGGAGAAGAGACCGACCCCCACCTCTCTACAACCTCCTTTCAGGCAGTTGTAGAGAGCGATAAGGTCTCCCCTCAGCCTCCTTTTCTCCAGGCTAAACAACCCCAGGTCCCCCAGCCGCTCCTCATCAGACTTGTGCTCCAGACCCTTCACCAGCTTCGTTGCCCTTCTCTGGACACGCTCCAGCCCCTCAATGTCTCTCTTGTAGTGAGGGGTCCAAACTGAACACAGTATTCAAGGTGCGGCCTCACCAGTGCTGAGTACAGGGGCACAATCACTTCCCCAGTGCTGCTGGCCACGCTATTTTTGATACAAGCCAGGATGCCATTGGCTTTCTTGGCTGCCTGGGCACACTGCTGGCTCATATTCAGGCGGCTGTCAACCAACACCCCCAGGTCCTTCTCTGCCAGGCAGCTTTCCAGCCACTCTTCCCCAAGCCTGTAGCGTTGCATGGGGTTGCTGTGGCCCAAGTGCAGGACGTGGCATTTAGCCTTGTTGAATCTCAACAGATAACTGTTACGTATGTACATTTGCCTTCTACTCCAATTTTAAGAACAAAAAGGAAGATATACCAAAAACAGGGTGAACAAAATATGAAGAAGCCCCACCTGCTGAGCAGACTGACCCATAGGAAACAGTAGTTTTGACATCGTGTCTCCCAGATGAGTTTGCATGTGACTCTAGAGAAGAGGAACCAATATTCGGTACCATTTCAGGAGAGTGAGATAAAAGGTAGTCGGAAAATGGTTTTCTTCCCCATTAAAACTGTGGGAGACTTCAGAACTTTTCCCTTTTCCCATCAGGATAAAAATTAGATATTGGGGGCTTTTACTTAAAAGCTTTTGTCTGGGTTTTAGCACAGCATTGCCTTCATTTCTCAGTGCTGAGAAACTCAATGGTATAAATGGCTTTCAATATGTTCTGCACGTGACGATTCACAGCACTGAACTAAAATTAAAACATTATACTGAGAGCATTTATGGGTGGAGAAATAACTCTTCCTCATTTGGGTGCAAAAATACCTCTTCCTCATTATCCATTACCTATAGTGAATCCCCAAGGAAAAACAAGCAGAAATTCAGAATGGAATTATTTGTTATGTGTCTCGTCCGTTGTTTGCTGATGTATTATTATCTCCAGGCCATGCACATTTAGGGGTTGACTTGTTCGATCCATTTTCTTTTTTCCAACCAAATAATGGATTCAGAAACATTTTGCAAATGTTTATAAATTTGGGGGAATTGTTTCAGTTGCCAAAAGCCCAGGCAGTAGGAGGAATGCTGAGGAAGTAAAAAAATCTCAATAGTTTGGTTTTGCATGTTAGTTTCTCTACCAATTTCAAGGCTTGATTTTCCAAGAACTGAATCTCTGACTTGAACCCACTAATAACAAATGAAGAAGGAATTATTTTTTTTCTGGTTGGGAAGAAAAGGGAGAAAACACCAGAAAGTTTTGCAAATTGATTTTTAAGTGGACAAGCAAAGAAAATCCTTTGTTGCACAAAGCACCATTTCTCAATTTGCCGGATGAATTAGTCATCAAACATCCATCTAAACATGGGCTATTAGAAATTCACATATGCACTTCAATAAACATGAAGCAAGAGAGCAGAGAAGCACGAAGGACAGGATTTAAATGAACTATATCATATGAAGGAGTCAGGCTGAGAATGGAGGTTAATTAGACTTGATTTTTCTGCTGTGCTCTCAGTGTCTGGGAAAATGAAGTGCTGCAGAGGAGTGGCAAATGGAAAGTGATTCATGTTTCCTAGGCTACTATACAACCTACTGTGCCCTTCACCAGGAAGCACACACTTTTTCTACATTAAAAAAAACAACTGGAGCTATTTGGAAAATATTAGAAATTGTTGACTCATTGAAACCAAAATGTGTTTTGGGACTGCACACACCAACGTCGATGAATGGAACATTTCTAGTCCTGTTTAGAGAAAAAGTGAATCAGGAGCCCACTGGATCAGCCAGAAAAAAGTCTGAGCCATTGCAGGAGTCTGGTGACTATGGCTCTGTCGTGGTTTAGCCCCAGACGGCAACTAAGCACCACCCAGCCGCTCGCTCACTCCCCCCCGGTGGGATGGGGAAGAGACTCGGAAGAGTAAAAGTGAGAACACTCGTGGGTTGAGATAAGGACAGTTTAATAGGGAACGCAAAAGCTGCGCGCGCGAGCAAAGCGAAGCAAGGAATTCATTCACTGCTTCCCATGGGCAGGCAGGTGTTCAGCCATCTCCAGGACAGCAGGGCTCCATCACGTGTAACGGTGACTTGGGAAGACAAACACCATCACTCCGAATGTCCCCCCTTCCTTCTTCTTCCCCAGCTTTATATACTGAGCATGACGTCATGTGGTATGGAATAGCCCTTTGGCCAGTTTGGATCAACTATCCTGGCTGTGTCCCCTCCCAGCTTCTTGGGCACCTGGCAGAGCATGGGGAGCTGGGAATAAAAGTCCTTGACAAGTGTAAATACCGCTTAGCAACAGCCAAAACATCGGCGTGTTATCAATATTACTAAAACCCAAAACACAGCACTACACCAGCCACTAGGAAGGAAATCAACTCTATCCCAGCCGAAACCAGGACAGGCTCTCAGCTGGCATATCAAGCCCCTGTTCGTCGCTTTCAGCTTGTCTGGGTTAGGACCTTGGTTTCTAGCTTTCTGGCTGAGACAGGCATGGCCATACCTTTTCACCTCCTGACCATCATGCATGCCTCCTGCCCACCTGCCCCAAACCCATCCCACCCCAGCCCTGGCCCCACTGGCAGCCCCTTCGTAGCCAGCTTGCAGAGGAGCACCTCGCCTGCCCCAAGACACCAGGCATGCCTGAGGTCCCATTGAAATGCCCGCGTGCCCAAGAGGCTCCTCATGCCCTGCACTGCTTCCAGGGCATCAGGATCCGAGCGTTTAGCAGAGAACCTAGCAGGCTGTTTGAAAAGTGCCACCCAGGTGCGTAAGAGCCACCCCAGCCATTTGGCAACTGA
The DNA here is from genome assembly GCF_035582795.1 of Mycteria americana. Lineage (NCBI taxonomy): Eukaryota > Metazoa > Chordata > Aves > Ciconiiformes > Ciconiidae > Mycteria > Mycteria americana. The sequence goes on from NC_134367.1 coordinate 64,085,877, forward strand.
GCTGTTTGCTTTTAGCAACCCATGAGGGCATGGCAATTCACAGCCTCATGATGTCTGCCACATGCAGACAGTTAAATAAATTCATTCTCCAGGAAATAGTTAGCTGTTATGGTGAAACCTTAGTAACAATCAGCTGCAGTTGATTTAATCCATGGCTATTGCAACACACTAATGGGCTAAAAAGATGGTTTTCATTTATTTATCTGTGTGTATATAGATACTATTTTTCTCCTGGAATAAACAGTTTATTTGGTGGGAATGGGTAGTAGTGAACAGGGGCTGAAATGGATGTGTTCTGAGTGTGGTTTTTAACAACGTATGAATATTCTCTTTCACCTATGCAGAGAGCTATCCCAGTGATGACAAATGCATGCGTATTGCTCTGTGAAACTTGCTTCAGTATAAAAGCTGATGCTTCTGGTGGCAGGATCGCTCCTGGTCCTGCGTGGCTCTGTGCCACCTCCTCCAGGAAGTCCTGACCTGTCACCCTGGGACTGTGCTTTGCGTAGGGAAGGTTTTGGACATGACTGGAGGTGCTGGTCACGCTGCCAGCTTAGTCCCCCCCATACACAACTCATTCCTGCTGGCAAGAAATGAGATAGCACAAATGAAATGGGTTTTTTCTTCCTGTTTTAGCCGCAGGGTGTAGGGGCTGCTCGTGTAGCTCGGTGTATCCCTGCAGTACCTGATCCCACAGCCTTTATTCAGGAGCCCTGTTCAGGGAGGGCAAGGTCGTCACAGCTGTCCCTGCTGTCCTAGCCAGCATGCCCAGGAGCAGCTCTCCTGCCAGAGCAAGGCTGCCTGGCTCGGGCTCGGCAGGTTTGGTGCCACAGGAGCCTCTGCCTGTATCTCACCAGCATAGCCCATGAGCAGCCTATAGTGCTATCTTTACAAGAGTGCATCAGCTTCAAATGCTATCTTTCTCCCATCTAAAACTTTTAGGTTTGACTTGGTTTTATGCTACAAGCCATGACTGCAGCATGTGTTACACTTCTGCAGCCCATGCAAAGAGGTATTTACCAGAAACCCTTAATGACATCTGTGCCTCACGATCACTCATACTTAAAGCAAAACAAAACAAGGGAAAAAAAAGGGGGGGGGGGGAATGCAGCCAAGTGTGGAGAGCTGCTCTGCTCAAACAGCATACGGACACTGATTTTTGAAATGCGATCCTATTCTCAGCAGTCACTGCAGGCCACTGACACACGGCGGCTGATGGAGGTAAGGTAATTAGCAAAGCCTAACTGCTCCTGTTACTCCCTGGGAGCTAAAATGAGGGGTTTATGGCAAGCCCTGAATAGTCTTTATGAAGAACGTATTCATGTTCAACATTGAACTGCCCGGTAGCCAAACCGGAGGCTGCATAGCCACCTGGCCCCCACGGCCAGTTGAGAGGGGAAGGAGCCGAACCTGCCCAGGTTCCTTCTCAAGGTGGGCACCCACCCCACTCACCTGGCCCCTCGCCTTGCCCAGGCAACCTTGCTTGCCACCGTGCTACTGGGAAGAGGGCAATGGCCCCAGCAGCACTGACCCTGGGGCTAGCCCCCAGGGAGCAAGGAGTGCAGCTCCCAGTGCTTTACTGATTATCTCTGAGTTGTTTTTGCCCCCTCCTTAGACGAAGTTGGTTCTTGGGGGAACAGGGGTCCTAGCTGGGAGGAACCTGTTCACAGAGGAAAAAAACCCACACCTAATTTGGGCCCTCAAGAAGTCAAGAACTGCTCAGCCCAAAGGGTATCCAAGCACTTGCTAGTGTTTTTATTTTTTCACTTTACCTAAATGTTCAGAGTGAGTTTTCTTCTCTGGTTAAACTGCAGTTCCTTAAAAGCAGTTTATTTATAATGGAAAGGCTGACTCAACCTTCACTGTAATAACCAGGAAAACACAACAGTAAAATGAAGCAACAAATCATTGCTCTGACAGTAATGAGGCACTTGCTTAGACATTTATCTGTCCTTTTACAGGGCAGTAATTTTATGGTTGAAAAGCCTTGTTTTTAAACTTCATGTCCGGGAAGAAATTGCCAAACCCTGGCCAAAATTGCCTCGTTTGGCAGATGGTAACATTGTACATAATTAATGCATTCATTTTCATTCTTAAAAACTAGTAAATGCAGCTTAGTTGAATTTCCTCCTGAAAGCTAAATTTATTAGCTACAAAACATAGAGACTGTGCCAACTGTTTCAAGGAGATTATATCCTGTATTTCCCCCATTTCTAACTGTTTTCCACCAATATCACCTGGGTGGCTCTTCCCCTCTCTATAGAAAACTTCAGAGCAGGCGACAGCTTTCTCCTGTCCCTTTTATTCCTCCATATGTTTTCATGATAAAGGCTTCTTTCCTTCACCTCCATTCAAAAAGCAGAAAGGCTGCCACTTGTTTGCTGAAAATGACTTTAAATTCATCAGCTCTCCCAGACCTAATAAAGTGACATGTTTACAATGTTAAAGGAAATCAGGTGTTTTAATGTTAAATGAAAAAAAACATATTTATGTAGTGTTATAATAATACCGTTTGCCTGGCCTTTCTCAGTCTATTCATCACGCAGCGATCTCCCCACAAGATGCTGTGGAGTCTGTGTGCTGGAATGCCATGCAATAATAAGCCCAAATTCACCGTAAATAATGTATTGCAGAGGCCTCCCCCCTTGCTGCTGGCAGCCATGGCAGTGGGGCACACGAAGGGAAAGAGCCGGCCCCAGGCACGTGGCAGCGTGGATGGAGCAAAGGAAACCCACTGGCAGGTGGGAAACCCACTGCTGCTCCAGGCCCCTTGTGCTGCTCAGGCAAATCCCACTCATGCCACTGGTCCCACGACAGAAGTGCTGCTGGTCCCTTTCATGCTGCTGGTCCCACTGCAAAGAGCTGAAAGCAGAAAGCCTGGACTCTTGCTGGGCTCCTGGGTCACAGCTGCTGATGCCCTCTTCATTTTGAAGGCCCACGTCCAGCGCTGCCACTGGAGCAGGGGCAGTGTGCACTGGTGGACCGTCACCTTTTTTCTGGCATTCAGCCGTGCCGTTCCCAGCTCCAGACGCACTGCTAGCCATTTGGCTACCTAAGTCCACGGTGCTAAATAGCATTACTGCCCCAAGTGAGAAGAGTCCACACTGCTTGAGATCCTTCCTTCAAAGGACAGAAACCTGTCCTGTCCTGGGCAGTGATGTTGGTGATGGGAACCTCCAGTTTTATGACTGTTTCTTCTTGAGAAGAAGGTTTTTTAATCTCCTAATCTGGTTTGTAAATTCAGTGGTTAGGTGTGCACCTCTCAGCGAAAAATCAGGAGGATTCAGTCATTTCCATTGAAGTGGATAACAGCAGAGTCCCTTTGGCAAGTAACCCTTGCCAGGCTATCGTTCCGACGTGGTTTCCAAGCCAGCTCCTACCTCACCGCAGCTGGGCTGAACACACTGCGCTCTGGAGGCAGCTCTGCAAGAGAAATACCTTGTTCACCTCTTACACGTCACTTGTTCCCACACTCTGAAATACACCATCACCCATCGCCATGTTCACAGAGGTCTGCTCAGAGGTGTTAATGGCATGGTGAGTTTAGCCTTCTCCCGGCACGTTTACTTACTGCTGGGTCCCAGCACGGTTATTCTCACAAATCCCGTAGAAAAGAGCAGTCAGAGTAGGCAGGTAGAATCTTAATGGTTGGTATTTAACAACCAGAATTCTTCCTTTCTTTTCTTTCCTTTTGCATTAAATTACCCTAAAAAGGAAATCCTCCACTTTCCCAACAAGCTGCAGCCCTTCATGGGACTCCCCACCAAGGCGTGTGGTGCTCTACTACTGAGCAAGCCTGGGGAGAGAGCTTTCGGGGAGAGAGGCACAGCTTGCCTCTTCCCTGCTGCGTGGCAAGGCGCTGTTATTTTGTTCCAACACATAGGTAACTGAGGCACGAAGTGATTTATGGTGGCACAGCATGGCAGGATATGAATCACACATCCTAGGCTAAGCTCATCTCTCTGCCCTTACCTGATGCTAAATCCAATATCTTCTTCTTCTCTGGCCAAGGCCTCATGTGACTTCTTTCATCCTTGTTGAACTTTTCTATTCTGCTCCATGTGCAGGGATTGGCATAGGTCTATAATGAAAACATGATGGTTTTTAAGAGGAATTGCTGCAGGAGATACTGAATTTCTGTCTAGTAATTCAACCACTTTCATAGAGGTAGGTAGACTATATATCTTTAATTGGTAGCCATCTCTTGTTCCCCCTCCTGCTGAACCACCATCAGACTCGACTCTGTGGTTTTATGCTAGAAAACATCTGAGAACATGTGGTCCCTTAATTCCTTCAGCTGACCGTCTTTGAAGGCTACTTTCAACCTTCCTTGCATCTCCACTGGTAGTCCTGTGCTTAATATCTTTCCTTGCACCTGTAGATCTCAGAGCCAGCAGCTCCTGCATTCAGGTATGCAAATCTATAGACACTTGGCCCTCAAACTGACTGCTGGGGTTAGTAAAGGAGTCTTGTCTCTGCTATGAAGACTCTGCCATAGTGATCTCTGCAGTGATGCAATAGCAGTGATCTCTGTGGTGATGCAAAAACACCACAGAACAAAACATCTGGCTGTAAAAAGCAGCCGCTAGACCCTGTGACAATAGGTTCTTTTAAATGGTTTTAAGAGGATGGGGTGTGCAAAGAAGTGGATGACATTGTTTCGGCATATTTCTTAAATAAAGGAGGGTGAACTTCTTTATCTCTGGTAATCCTTGATTTCAATATTGAGATGTATTACAAGAAAATAAATTTGCCATGATGAATCATCCCATTATACTCCTAGCCTTGTAACTGGATGCCTTTTTTGCCATTAAATTTTCTTTCTCAACTATCACAGTAGTAAATTCACAGTCAGTCTCCATGATGCTTTTTTATATGGAGAGGCAACACTTTCAGAGCTTTTATCATTGTGGATTTCAGGATAACGTAATGAATAGAAGAAGCCAGAACTCTTGTCACACTGTTGGGATTTATTAGAACAGTCAGTAACAAAACAAATGTGTTGATATTTGCTTCGTTAAAAACAGCAAACTGAATAACAGAGCATGCAGACTCTGTAATGTGGTGCTGGCTGATACGCTTCTTTCCTGTTTTTCCACCTTTGTACTTAGTCCAGAGTTGCTCGGTGGTTTTCAGCGTGTAGATTACTTCCCGACGCAGAGCTTTTCTCATAGTCCAGGTTACCTTTCCATGGGGGATCACATACCTCCCCTTTCACAGCAGCTTACTGCTACGTAACATTAATGCCTGGTTTGGAAAAGCCACATTCAGTCCTGTATGTTCCCTTCTTCGGTGTAATAAGGCTGACCAAAGAAAAGACGACTGCCTTGTTTTCTACAGATATAAGCAGATGCTTGGAGCACCATTGGCAGTCCCAAACCTGTAGCTGTGGGAATGGCCGCTCTCCACTTGCCTACTTGCAGCCATTTCTTCAGTTAAACTGATCTCCCCTGCAAAAGACTCTTTCTGTTACGGCTCTTAAAAACACAGAAATTATTAGATCAATTGTCCGTTGAGAAAACCATCTCTAATGAGCGACAGGGCCTCGCAACGAGATGAAAGGCCAGTTCAGTGGCTTAGAACCCAGGGCCAGCAATACTGAGAACTACACTCCCACGACAGCTCCTTGCAGTCTGCTGTGGCCCAGACATTCAAGGCTTGTCCCACCTTGGGGGTTTTCCTGCTTCAGGGCTCTCTGGATGCTTTCACAAGTGGAAATCATTTCCATCTTTCTTCCAAAGTTATTCAGAAGAAGTTAGGTAGGTGCCATGTGTTTTATGAAAAGCCGTATCAGATCTAATTAGACCAACTGTCCATCAGGTCTAGCCTGTCTCTGACAGGGACCAGCACCAGGTATTTCAAGGAAAAAGGAAAAACTTTCAGGAAAGAGGAAGAGGCTGTGCCCCATCTTGCATAAGTTTCTTCCAGTCTTTCAGCAACTACTATTTTAAGAAAGCAGGCTGGCAACTTGTATAACTAACTACCTGCACTGATGGAATTGATGGTATTGTTATTCATCATCTAAAACCCCAGCCTTTTCTGAAACTTGTCATGCTCTTTCCCTCAAAACTTTACTTGGCAGTCAAAATTACAGGTCAGCTATAACTGTTTTGAAAACATATCTCTCTGCTATGAATTTGTCCTCTCAATTTTATTTGGTATTGCCTGTACAATATTATGGGGAAGGAAGAACTGTGGAATATAGAGAAAGTAAAATAACAAAATAATTATTGTCTACTTCTATCAATTGGCCATGGCATGACAGTAGTACTTGGCAATGACACTGTATTTTTTCTGGCCCCTTCTTCCTACTGCCACCTTTCATGAGGTTAATTATCTTGTATACTCTGTAGTGCATAGCTGTGCATTCAGCAAAGATGCCTGGGATAGCTGAAACAAGATTTAGATATTTCACTGTTTCTCTCCCCTTGCTGATGGAGTATCTCTGTTCAGACAGTATTTTTACAATGTATTTTGTTGCTAATCCCTAACACACTTTCTAGTCCATTTTGTAACTATGGTGCATTAAAAATTATCTTTCTCCTACTTAATTGTAATGAAGCACTTGCATTATTTCAGGATTATTGTTTTCCTTTTAAAAACAATGCTAACCATGTCTTTCTATTGATGTGTGCACTAGCCGCTTCCAGTCAATAGAGAACATTGGAAGCAGGGATTTAAACAGAATTCCAGCTGTCTGACGATGGCCCTTATAGTCTAAGTTTGAGGGACGCCAAGGGATAACCTTTTCACAATGGTTGAGCAAGTTTGGGGGTTGAGGGATTAAAAATCCATTTTGCCTCGGAATTAGTCCACCTTTGGGACTAGTCAGACATCTCCCTAGGATGTGGCAATAATGTTTTGGAGGCCATTTGAAGAGAAGATTACGCTGCATGGCCCATTTACTGAGAGGTAGCGACTGTCTGAGAGAGAGAAAACCTCCTGGAATTGCTATCTGTAAAGCTGACGGTCATCCAATAAACTGAGATCACACATGTGTAACATTACTGAAGTGTCAGCTGCATAGCATGCTATCTGCAGTGAAGTTTTCTCAGAGTTGTTCAAGCAGTCTTGTGATTTGCTTGAGAGGAGACATGTGCACCGTAACATTTGGCCTCGGCCGGAAGGCAATGACTTCAGTGGTGGTAGACAATCCAATAAGTACATTTGTTGTTACAGTACTCCTCTCGGCCAGGCAAACGCTTCTGCTGTAAGCCAAATTCATGTCTCAGATGAATCGCATAATTTATCAGCAAAACAGACCAGACCTATTGTTGCCTACAGAAGTAACAGAAAGAGCCTTCAGAGATGACAGGAGTGTGGTCCAAAGAGTTCGCACTGCAGCGTGTGGGGCTTTTCCAGCTCTCAGCATGTTAGAACAGGCAGAGATAAGTGGGCAGATTGGGATCTCTGTAACTTTATCACCCCGTGCTTAACAAGGCAACGAGTTGGCCACAGAGACGTTCCCAGGAGACATTCCATAAGATCTCTGGAGCCAGGACTGTATTTTCAAAGAAGCCAGGAGAAAAACACAGTATTTTCACTGAATGAGTTTCCTTTCTACTGAGGTCATAGCATACTGAGAGTGGGTAATTCAGCTATCTGCAAAATGTTCCTGCACTGTCCCTGGCTTAAAAAAAGAACCAGCATTCCCATGCTCTTCCTCATAGAGAGACTTTGTGCAAAACAAATTGCCAGCAACCTTAAGCAAGCTGTGGCCCTGTCTTCTTTTAGATGCCTGTTTGAGGTCACAAATCTTCTCTGTATTGATTCATTCTAGGAGAAGCAAGTGAAATGGAGCTGGTGGGCCAATCTCGTACATATCTGATACCCTGAAATTCCTTGGACCTCGGCCATTTAAATAGTAGGCTTAGTTATAGCATTATTCACAGCAGTTGATGGCCTCCAAAAGGCTTTGCCAGTGCTATTACATCTTTCAGCATACTTCAGTTCAATTGATCGAGAGCATCTGTTGGGCTGAGGAGAGATGTGAGGCTAGATATATTCATTTGTTTCCTGAAAAATAGGGTACTACTGAATGCCTCTCTTCTCTAAAGGTTTCTAGCTATAGTGACTTCTTGAAGTCTTTTCTGCTACTCAGCATTTTGGTAAAACTGGTGGAAAGAACAGCAAACCAATGCGGGCTGCAGTATTGCAATGGCAATCCTTCCAGGGTTCCTTTAAAAAATTCATAGCTGTTGCTATGTTTTTCCATTGCCCATTTTGTTCTGGGAGCTGCCTGAAACTTACTGGTAATAGCAGAAATCTAAATGTTCTGAAACATAGGATAGAATTTGTACCTGTAGGATATAACAAACTTTTCAACAACTGCTTCAATGGAAGAGATGCATGCAAGTTTCGGATTAATGTTTTATGGGTCCTTAGATCCTTTGGCCTCACCACTGTTCAGGCCCTGACATAAAGAGGTTGACACAAATGGCAAGCAGATTACAGCTTTTCATTTTGGAACTAGAACTGATCTTAATAACATGATGCTCTGGCACAGGATTTTGTGAAATGCTTCACCATCTCAGACACCAAAAAACCATTAATGGAAGCACTGACTAATGCACCCATTCACTTTCTGGGCAGACTAGTAGCCTCAGATAGACACATGTTACTAATGTTCATCAGAAAATGCCAGTTCTCTTTCTCAAAGGTGATTTGGACTATCTGTGGAAGAGTCCTGAAAAGTCTGGGGAGAGAAAAGGGAGTGATAAAAAAGACAAATCCAGAGATAAATTTCCTGCTTTTGAAAAATAATTCCAGGAAAGAAGGCAAGACCTTTGCAGAAACCTTTTTTCCTGTTTTTGTTGTTGTTAAAGAAAAGAGAAACTACAGGGTCCCAGGGACCCTCCCGCCTTCACCCTGGGAGAGCTCGGGGCCTGGGGGGGTGCAGGGGAGGGGATGTGCCATGGGATGAGAGACGCTAAGGGGGAAGAAGAGGTTGGGAAGCATGGCCCCTCCTCACTGCCGAATTGAACCAGGTGCACAAAGAGCTCTGGGGATGAAACTGGGATGGGAAGAGCACAGAGCAGAGCTGGGACAGGGCTTGAGATCCATGTAGTGGTTATTGCAGCAGCACTCGGGGTATGAGCTGTTCCTGAACTGCTGTGCTGCTAGAAAGCGTTGTCTTCTCCAACCATGGGCTGGTGTTGAGATGGAGAACGCTGGCCTCCCTTTCTGCCTCACATTGAACCCCCTCAGAAAAACAGAAGTTATTTCTCCTATGACTCAGCCCCTGGTAGCAGAGATAACCCATTACAGGTGACAGGTGAACAGCTATGCGATTGTTCTTGCCTACAATAGTGAAGCCCATGAATATTTACAGTATGCAATTTGTCCACATTTTGCCTTTTTTTCATATAGGCTGATCCCAAGCAGATATTGCTGTGATTGCTGAAACTGTGATCCTCAATACCTGAACTATAGGAAAGTTTGGATGGGAATGTGAAACTTCCACTGCTCAAGCTTCTATCTGGTTGTATGGAGCATTTATAATGAGTTGCTTTTTGCCTGCTGCAAAAGTCAGGAGGTACTGCTCGTGTGCTCACCTGCCTTGCGCCAGCTTCTCGTTTCTCTGTGCCCTGTGCAGCAGCAATTTCTGCCTTCAGCTCACCAGCTGAAGGGAATTTCCAAAGCTCTCTGCATTGGTCTGATGATCAATACCTTGGGCAGACCAGTGTCGCCAGCACAGAGCTCAGAAGGAGTCATTTCAGCCTGTTTTGGGGCCTGTGTAGGTCCTGACCCAGCTGGCTGGTAAGTGTAAGGAGCAGGGAGCTGAGGTCCCTGTGCTCCAGCAACCAGCCCTCGTCCCCATCCCGCGGGCAGTGGCAGCAGGGTGGGCAGGCAGCCTGAAGGCTGGAGAAGAGGGAGCGATGCTCCGTGGCGTGGCCGAGCACAGACTGATCACTCCAGCTCAGCGGGTGCTACAGGCTGGTCCCGCTGCTGCTCTCCAGCCTCCAGCCACCAAGTTTCTCCTCCAGCTCCAGCTTATCGAGCACAGGTTGTACAAACGTGCAGCTGAGCATATTTCAGGGGAGAGCAAGACAAATGCTCGCTGTGGCCGTGGTTTGTGCTGCCATGGCCGTGTTTGCTCCGGCTGCCGGTCGAGACGCCGCGCAGCTGGAGGCTGCGGGGCAGTCGTTGGCGGGGAGACACTGCCATCTCCCGACACCGGGCTCCCGGTGGACGGAGCACGCTGTACCCCCGTCTCCTGGGGAAGCAGCGGGGGGTCAGGTGCCTGGGGTCCCAAGGCTGGTTCACACTCACCTTTTGGTTGCAGGGGAGGGTTGGAGACCTGGCCGCCGGCAGCCTAGCAGCCAGCGGTGGGAGGTCACGCTCTGGGCTGCCGAGGCGGTCACGGGCTGATGTAAAAGTTAGCACAGGGAGCCAGAGGTGGTACAGGGAGACAAGGCCAAATGCAGCAGCCAGCCTGGGAGGCATACGCAAGTGTTTGTAGCTGAAAACTGAGCCAGAGGCCGTACCTGGCACCACCATTAACAGCAGGGTAGACAGGAATCAGTAAATTGCCCGTGCCTCTTCCTGCCCACACGCTCTAACCACACACCTGGGCCACTTTCCTGAAGAAGGCAGGCATTTAAAGGAGGCAATAGCATAATTTTCTCCTCCAAAACGCCCCTCGTACGCGCTGGAAATCAGCAGAAATTCGTGCACCTTTACGTTTAGCTGTTGAAAATCCCATTCCCAATGAAGCAACGCAAAACTTGGGCGACAGAGGTGCGAAAGCACGTCTGCTTTGCCTGCGTTTCCAGCCTCTGTGCCTGTCGCTGCTCCAACACCCTGGCCCGTCTCTGGGACGCCGGTGGAAGCGCAGTTCGGTGCTCATTTGAAGGCCAGTAATTCCCAGCCAAAGCACCAGGGGTCATTCCACTCTTTATCTCCACCTCAGCCCAGCTTCTCAGCACAACAGCACTAGCAACCCCTCTCCCCTTCTCCTCTCCCTTCCGACTGCCTACGACAAACCTGAACTGCAAATAAGGTTGTGTTTAGACAGGAAAGTGGTGGGAATTTTGTCTGAGTGAAGACAGGAGGATCTGTCCCGGTGGAAAGGCTTTTGAGTGGTTTACAGTATTTGCCTGTAATTGTACACATTCCTTGAACAAATCATGTCCACTCATTTATTTTCCGTGCTAAACGACGCAGTAGGTCTAGTACACAGGTGTGTCGCTCACCCTGCTTCAGGCTAGAGACATCCGTGATGGAATGTGATTTTTACATGGCAGAGATTAGTTGTGTTAATGCAACATCAGAGGTGACTGATTTGGGGAGACGGGGAGAGAAGGGAATATGGGAGGAAAAATAAGCTGAACAAAATGTTCACACAAACTTGGAATAAAATTACTGAGAACAGGTGTTTGCTTTCTCCCCTGACATGTACAAAACAGTGATGGATTTTTGTTTTTAATAATAATTCTTATTTAAAATTTAAGTAATTCTCTAGCTGGTGATGGTTTGATCTAAAAGGCATGGAAATCAATGGGAACTTTCCCTGGGCTTCAGATCATGACACGTGTCAGCTGGATTTATTTGTCACAGGAGTAGTAATGAGGAATAGATTGAGGCTAGCATACCTAGGGCTTTGCTTCTGGTTAAAGCGAGTTACACAGCTAATAAATGTGCACCTCCTGTCAACTACCGTGAGTGTTTTCCATGTTAAATGCAAGGTGTTTGAGGCCTAGAATCCCACAGGAACAGAGGTGCAAGTTTCGAGGAAGGTAAAAGCTGCGCACACGCACACACACACACGTTGTGTGCCACTTTTCTATAGCTGAGGATTTCGTCTCATACACGAGCAATGCAGTCAGCAGGACTGATGTGCTTTGAACTGAGCCCTAAAGAACTGAGCCCTAAAGCCCAACCAAACCCACCAGAAAGTTAACCCCTTCCTTCCTGATCTTCCTCTGTACTTCACCAGGAAAGGGTAGGTCACTCTTCTCGTGCATCTTCTCTTTTTTTTTCAGGGAGAATGGCTAGAAAGAGACAGAGACTCATCAACACATGAGTTTTGCTGTTCTCACAGCCTTAACATTTATTTGCTATAACAGGCTCTGGTGCCTCAGTCCATGTCTGTTCAGCACTTACACAGATAATGTAGCCTGAAACCTTTAATGGATGCCTAAGATTACACCATGTCGGCACTCACTCCCTGGCTTGTCTGAAAGTTTTTCATCATCTTGGCCAAGAGTTTCCATTCTCTTTAGCCCCCAGAAACATCAGGCAACCCCTGTGCAATTTATTGCAGTTTATAGTTTCTCCACATGGACGTCACTTCCAAAATATTCATTAGAAAAATTAGTAGTTTACAATAAATGTTACATTTTTACAAGATAATACAGCAATTATTTATTAAGCATCTGGATTTTTTCAGCACCACTTCATAATGGGGATGAGCCTGAACTGGAACACCTGATCTAAACCCTCTTCTGACTTTTGGAGAATTTCAGATCCAAGTTCTTGAGGGCTGGGATTGTCTTCATTTCGAGTCTTCTACAGCTCTGAGCACATTGTTGGCACTTAACAAATAAACAATAGTAATCCAAATCTGGACCAGAAATTAATGGCTAGGGTGTATCTGTACTTTATAAAATTGTATACATCTTCCACGTTACCCATGCTACATCACATGCAATGCCTTTTTTCTTTTGTAACCATAGACGATCACAGTTAGAAAATACAACCTCCAGCCCACAGCCCACGGGGTTGCCAGGGAAAAACACCATCCTTCATGGTAGCGCCAGCCATAATCCAGAGGTGTGAACCGGGGTGATGAAGTGGCTTTTAGACAAGCCCCACAGGGCAACAATAACTTGAACTGTGGCAGCACCAGCTGCAAAGCCCACCCAGGCTGGAGCCCGGCCTCTGGCCAGCAGGCACACCTAGCAGGGAAGGAGCAAGCTGCACGTGATGGCACAAGGGAAACGTGAACTAGTGGCTGTGTCCCGTCACAGAAACTGCACCAATTGTCTCGTTCATTCCCAGCTCTCAGAGAGGACAGAGAAGGTGGCTTCCCCAGGCTGGATTTACTGGGATATAGCTTCACATCAGCACTCCTGAGGCAAGGAGCACTTCATATAAGGAAAGGGATCTTGGGGAGCTTCCCCTCGCAAAGTTATCATCTGCCAAAGCCTTCCTGCTAACGTCACCTCCGCTTTACATGAACAGTGGACCTGGGGTTTAGGCCACTGTTTGGAAGTGTTCAGATTTGTAAACTAAAAAAAGAATGACTGAAAAGCATCTCATGTTGTCCCTCAGGAAAGAGGAGTGCCCATATTTAACGAGGACAGGCCCAAATGCAGTAGTACAGTAGCATTTATTGTAATCTATATTGCTTTGGTCCAAAAGCTATACTATATTTTTCTTAGCATCTGCTTTTGGATATTTGGCCTTCTATGTGCTTCACAGTGGAAATGAAGAAACGGTGAAAACTTCTGGCAGTTTGCAGAGAACAGAAGGAGAGAACATAGATGGAAAAGCACTCCAGCAGAGGTGGAGTAATGGCAACTGATATGCAAGGCGAAGTCATAGGAAACAATGCAATCTAACTTGTTCCAGCTGCCTGAGCAATCACAGGGACAGTGCCAGATGTAATATAGCTCTGGTTAGCATGAGCTGAAATGTGGGACAGCCTCCAAAAACAAGGACAGGGAAAAGAGAAGCAGCAGCTTGTTTGTGAACAAAAGACTAAACTATTTGGTTGCTAAAATACACGCAAAGGAGGTATCCCCTCCCTTTGCCCCATGTGCAAATCGCATCTAATCTGGAGAAAAGACAAAAGGGGAAAAAAAAAATCCAGTTTGTGGTTGTGCTGAATTCGTGTTATAAACACTGGAGGCCATGCTAAATGGGGAGGAGAGCTTGGGGAGTGTTATTTTGGTTGTGCAGCAATTGAGTCCAATGTTTTAACAAACTACTGCTGCTCTGTTAGAGAAACTGCATTTTTAAAATGTGAATCAACCGGGACGATTCACAACAAGAGCGCAGCTCCGAGAGCCCCTCCGTTGGGTGTAGGGTACGTCGATGGTCAGTTCGACCCATGATTACATTGTAGGATGGAGGGCCTGAGTTACCTTGGGACTAGTTACCTGAGGTACAAATGGCCAAGGACTACGGTAACTCTGAGCCCAGCCTATGTGGCTGACAAACAGAACAAATATGTTAATTCTGAACCCCCTTCTACTGATATTTAACCTAAATCTATCTCAAATCACTTTATACTATGTTGAGTCATGTCTATGGCTGTTGAGTTTACCTTTCCCCCAGGCCGTTTAGACAATGAAGGAAACCCAGAAGGACTGCGTAGGTCGGATTGCCTCGTCTGTCCCACCGCCTCCTTGCAACCGTTCCCCAACCTGCGAGAGCGAGCGCGGGCAGAGCACAAAGTGGGCAGGACAGGCAGCAGTGTGAGTGCTTCTCTAAACGTGTTTCGCAGCAGAGCCCTGCTGCAAGGAAGGATCATTCTGCCTCGGTTTCCAGAGCACATTAAGAAATACCTTCAAGACGTCCCTCCATTTTCAACTTGCTTGTGTTTTCCCCATAAGGGGAGGATCCAGCTGTCCAATTTGCTCGAAGTAGCAAGTCAATCTGTATAATGTGGTTTGAAGGAAAGGATGCTGTTTTGGCTCCACTGAATTTCAAAGCGACTTGGCAATGATTGCCATTATTGGTCTGTATTAAAGTGACGAAGTAGCAGGAGATAGGAAGCATTTCTATCCCCATTTTACAGAAAGAAAGGAAGACCTGGGGAACTCAGACAGTTTACTTACTTACTCCAGGGTCTTGGTCCAGCTCCGCTCCTTCTCTGGCACAGAAGTCACAGCTCTGAGGAGGGCGGCAGGCGCTGCGCTAGCGTGGGTCTGCCACTCATCACCGTTCTCAGCTAGGAAAACAGGGCAGGACCAGATCGCTTCGCTTTGCGAGACGGTGAAAAAAACCTGAAAAGCGGAGTTAATTCTTCAGTTTAACAACAGAACGGGCTTCAACAGCGAAGTCTCTACTCTGTTCACAGTTTCTGAGCACTGCTGTGGTTGTCCTTCCTGCAAATATGATCCATTATCATATACTTGTTAACATTTATAGATGTTGCCACGTAATGTAGATATGGCTGTTCCTTCCCCCACGGCCACAGTCTATTTGAGGGATAAAAGCTGTTGCTTTCCTACAATCAAAATGCCATCAGTCTTACGAGTATCAGATCTGCGTTGAGTTCTTGTCACAGAAACGCTTTACATTTATCACCTGGCATGTGCCACCTCTGTGCCCTTTTTCCCAGGGACACCACTTCTGTGGAAATATTAATAAATGACAAATTGCATCTGTGTAATCTTGTGAAATGTTTTGACTACTAAAGTTGTTCCATAGCAGTTCATTAAAGGACACATAAAGTATTTAAGTTTACATTTTATAAAAAGATCAGGAATGCTCTGGCTATCGCTTTCTTTCTATTGAGCATCTGTTTCCTATTTTTTTAACGGCTTACAGCAGTGGTTGGCCAGTTCTGTACTAATAGTTGATCTTAACTGGATCAAAACATTGTAATTTCTTAACAAAGGTTAGAGAGTGTCCTTCTAACACAGCTTCCTATGGCTGCAACCAGCAATGTCTGTGCATCAACATCTGGTTTCAAAATATTAAAAATTATAAACACTTCCAGATACAATCCATCTGGCCTCCCAAAATTCTACATCTGCATAATTTTGCTTTCCTTTTAAAAACCAAACACAGACTTAGTTTGGCCCTGCTACATTACTGAAGAATCCTCCTCCTTCTAAGTGCGGGGCAAAGCCCGTGGTCGAGTTTTGTTGGAAGCAGCCATCTGTATCTGGCCGACTGTTGTGTCTAACGTTGGCTGTATTAATAAGTGATAAGTGGAAATTCTTTGCTTGGTTAGCATACTGTATCTGCTTGAATCATAAGGGAGGCTGCAATGAAGAAATCATGGTGAACTGAACGAGCAGTGAAGTTTGCAGTGCTGGCTGCGATTGGGGTTTTGAGAGCTGTTTGCTTGCTGCCCATCTGCATTGTGTCAGTCCTCTCAAAGACAGCACCAAGCCTGCAGCATTGCTTCCAGTGCAGATGCAATCGCGGTGCGTGATTCACTGCGTCGCGCCAATGTCTCAGGCTTTCTTGAGCAGCATATTCCTTGGCTCCTACACCCCGCAGACAGGTCTCCAACACCGCAAGGGTCAGAGCAGTGGAACGGGGACCACCCCTCTCCCTTTTGGCCAGAGATACTTCCTGTGGGATGGCTGCTGCCGCTGTGACTAAACAACACCGAACTACTTCCTCTGGCCTCTCTCCCCTTCCTTTTCATTTTGCATGCCAATTCAAGGAGCTCTGTACTGTTGAGTCCTTGGCTGCTTTACCCAGATGGAAAGATGATTTGTATTTCTTATGCACAGAGAAATAACAAGTCATTCTTACGCAGATAACTGTGTGCAGAGTATGAAATGTCATTGGTTTCATTAGCTTTTAATTAATGATGCTACTTAGTGTTCAACATTATGTATATCAAGGAATCGTGAAATTAATAATAACATATGGAAATTAATAGAGGTGTGGGAGATAAGTATTCCAAGTTCAGTCAAAGTCAGAAGTTCATCTCATAATTTTCGTGTCCTTCAATGGTCTAATTTGCAATGAAACAGTATTTTTCCTGGAGCTTTCCAAAAACTGAACAGGTTCCAGTAAGCTCTGAAGGCAGGACACTGAACAGGCCTTTCACCCCAGCTGGAGTGCTCCAGCTTAAAGCTGAAGAGGTAATCAAGATGGGAATTAACACTTCTTTCACTCTTCCAAGATTTTACTGGCTCTAATGAGAACATCTTTATGTTAAAAACAGGAACAGACGGCATCTTTCAGACCAGGAGAATGTCCCAAAAAAGTCATTGCAAGGATCCATAGTTTAACTCTGCTCTTGGTTCATGGATATCCGGTACCCCACAGTCTGTTGCACAATAGCCCAACCAAAAATATACTGAGGATCATGGCCATACCCTGGCTGGGATGGTTGATAACTGCAGCCATGAAAATTTGAACCACATAGATAACAAAACCAGTTACAGATATTAGTTTCATTATGGAAAAAATTCCAGTCGGGCCAGCCAGTCTAAATGTTTAATTCCATTGTCATGCTCATTAGTTGCATATACTTCTAATTTCAGTTTGAGAACAACTTTCCTGAGTAAACCAGAGACAGCAAACACCATCGTAACACCATACCTAATCTCTCATGACTGATGTGGCTGTTGCTAATGTTTCCTGTAGTGATGATGGCTTGCCAGGTGCTGAGGAACAAAAGCACTCTCAGACCATATAGTAAGCTGAGTAAAATGAAGGTCTACGGCTGCACTAGTTATATATACTGCTGTTGTCATCTCTTAAATGTAACTGCATCCGTAAATATGTGCCAAGTGCATCAGCCAGAAGATACCCTAAAAGGTTTGGGAATGACAAATCAATGAGAAAACCCCATAGCAAACTACCAGTAGTTAGTGCCAAACAACTCCCCACTCACCTGCAGCAGACACTAGAAAGCCAAGGCGGAGAAGGCAACCCGTTCCTTTCTTGGCTGAGGTCTGAGGCAGCTCCTTTTTTCACTGTTCACAGCTAGAGCTTCCTTCCTTTTCCATCCATACTTTGAAAGAAATTCAAGCAAAGTTTACCTTCATTCTGAGACACATGATAGTTTAATCTTGATAATAATTCTTTTATTTTCAATCTAAGTAGTCAAAACAGAGTTGGTCATCAGTGAAAGAATTTCTCAGGAAAATGTAGGTTTTGTCTTGGGTTTCTTAATGACCCTGAGCTGCCAAAGTCACAAAAGACAACCATGCCAGCAGTATCCCTGTGCCACACTGGAGTTTAATTCATTCGATCATTTGATAACCATACATCATTCTTAGGGTGGCAAGTAACATCATCATATGTATCATCCCTGGTTTTCACCTCCTACAATGAACATCTTTTTAATATTAGTCTTCAAAGTCTCTCTTTCCTTCTTTCCTCCCCTTCCTTACTTTCATCTCCCCCAAGTTCTTTCGTCTTTCCTTTTCTCAAAAGGAACATTTTCCTCCAGTGCAAAACCAATAATTTTCCTGTGATAAGGGCAAATGGTTAGACAGAGATGGTCATGACCCTTTTGTTTCCCATCATCAGCTGAGGAAAAAGAGCTCTGAAGATGTCTGGATTAATTAATTTGAAATTGTCTGTAAAGGAAATCAGAACCAACTTATGTTCTCTGTTTTTTAGGAGGAGGGAGTAGGTAGCCAGTATGCTCTTAAGTTGTGAGTGCTGCTTCTGAGCACCTGCTATCCTGCCTCATTCCCACTGCGTGGAGGTGCACAGGGCTCCACTCTCTCTGGTTTGGCAGGGCAGCCATTTCAATGTAAGGGACATTTCTTTTCCTGAGCAAAACTCCTCTGGGTATGAGAGGCTAGCGAGGAGTGCGATGCCTGTTGTCAGCCCTGTCAGGGAGGGATGCTTAGAATCCCTAAGAGGGAGATACTGAGGGCTGAAACTGGGGATAAGGCTGCAAGATCAGTCAGGGTGCAGGATTCAGAAGAAACCAGAATTTTAAGCAGTTATTTCATTGTTGCCGTGAGGCTGCAGAGCCTGTCTTCCCAGGCGGAAAGCAAAGGTTTCATCCTGTGATTCCTGAGAAATAACACTGCAGTGGTGAAGCAGTTCTTGCCCCTACTTTAAGACACTGTCGCTCATTGGGAAGAAAAGATTCGGAGAAGGCATTTTGGGAATCCTAATACTTCTATCTGTTTTAAAATATAGGCAAAATTATTAAAAATAAAGTAAATAAAAGATGGAATTGAGTAATGTGGTCTTACCCCTAAGTCTGCCTCACAGATACCTTTATCTATTTGGCATGACTTCAACAAAACATGATTGACCTGCATAGAGGCATGTGCCCTGTGTTGAGACACAGGCACTACCGCCTGGAGCTACAGACTTACTACCAATTATTTTGCTTGTGTAGACACTTAGATAAAACTGAATTAATTTGAGGTTAAGTAAGTTGGCCAACTTTATGGTCATGATTTTTTCTGCTGAATAAGTTTGCTACCATCCATGTTCACTGAGGAAAGGATGTAAAGGCAATATTAGATGTTTTATTTGATATCAGAGAATAATCAAGAACACTGCATATTTGATTGTGTCAGCCTTGGAAACAGGAGTCTGAGAGTTATTCATTCAATCAAGACAGTGAAACTTTGGCATGATCTCTGTAAGAATAAATGTTATCAACACAACTTAAATACTTCAAAGAGGCTCTATATGAGGCATAAATAATTGCATAATACAATGTAGCAAACAAGCTAAGAAAATAAAATAGCCTCAGCAAATAATTTGCTTTTCCTAGGCAGCTCACAAAAAAGAAAAGAACTAAACCAGATAATTTGCTGTGACTTATTCTCTAGCTCTTAAAAGGTTTTGTCCTATTTGAAATAGTTGGAGTCAGACTCTGGTTTTGTTTCTGTTGAGACTAATAGCAATAGCATGATTTCCGTAGTAAGGAAGCAAATCCATTTTGCCAGAGCAATGCTGTAAGAACTTATCCATGCTCTCTGACATGTAGGTAACATTAGCATTCACTTTTCCTATCTGATAGCATTGTTTTAGTATGAACTTCTTATTGCTTTGGAAGGTTTCTTGGTCTGACCTCAAGATCCCTGAAGAGTGATGGCCTAAAACTATTTCAAATAAGGCTGTCTGAAAATAAGAGCAAGCAATAAGAAAATTATACTGGCTTCAAATTCATCTGCTCAAGTGTCCAAGTTACCACAAATCAATTTTAAATTGTGCAGAAGCATTTAAAAAATAAATAAATTGCTTCTTTAGTTGTAATTTCCACAGTCTGCTTTCACTCAGACTTTAATCAATAACTGAAGGCTGGGAGGCAGAATAATATTAATATATATCAGAAAAAAATATTTTCAAGCTATAACTCAGAGGAACAGGTTATATATGCAACTATACAATCAGGTTGCTGGGAGACTTTATGGATACTCATGGGTATGAACACTCAAACCAATATTAAGAACTAAAGGCCTTAGTTGTTCAGTGATGCACTTAATTAAGCTCTTCAGTTCCCATTTAATAGCAGATTTCTGTCCATTCCATTTGTATTACATCTTCCTTCAATTGTACAAGTTCAGTCTTATAATAAAAGAATGTATTTCCTCCTCTGGGTAAATATGTAACCTCTTAGGGATCATTTACACTTGAAAATTAGTTTGGCACAAATGCAGGTGGGAAACTAGACACAGTAACTATTTCTGTGTAATTCCACATGTAGATATTGTTATTGCACATTACATTTTCCGCTCATGGGATTATTCAGGAATGTTGATCCAGAATTGTTGCTCCAGAAAAAATGTTTAGGTGCAATACCACATTTGGAAAAGTCCTTCTGATCTATATTCAAGTCACATAAACCAGAAAAAGAGTCAAGACAGACAAGAAATT
Organism: Mycteria americana; assembly: GCF_035582795.1. Taxonomy (NCBI): domain Eukaryota; kingdom Metazoa; phylum Chordata; class Aves; order Ciconiiformes; family Ciconiidae; genus Mycteria; species Mycteria americana. The sequence continues at coordinate 64,106,376 of NC_134367.1, forward strand.
GTGATGCCTACATTGGCTAGGCTGGCAGAAAATCATTAATGGAGATGCCCAATGCCCAGCCAAGCCTTGATGCTTTAATTCCAAAGGATTTCACTCATTTTTGCAGATTTACTGCAGCGAGCATGTACCAATGATGAGATCAGAACTATCATTCCTTTAAACCAGCTCTGCTCTTGCCTACTCACATTACCTCTCCTCAGGATAGCTCACAGAGGCAGATGACAAGGTAAAGTGCTTGTACCTCACACACAGAAATTATATTGACCACTATATTAAAGTAATCGAGGGCTGTGATTTAATCTCACATTTAGAGGCAGTTGCTTAGAGAGGTGAGGAGGGAATTCCCTTGCAACACTCAACTGCTCCCAGTTGCCCATCATCTTGTCCAGAGGAAGGGCTTTCTGTTCCTTCCCCCCAAACATTGGAGACTGATCTTGTCTGAGGACAGGACAGCTGAATCAGATCAGTTCTCTGTGGTGTGAAAAGGGTTGCTGAAATTTCATGTTGATGAATCTCGATCGTGTGCTTGTGGTCAACCCCTAGAGCGGATGAATTAATGATCCCTCCTGACCTTAACCACTGGGAAACTATGCAGCTCTCAAAATGCTCCTTTCTTACAGGGACCCCAGAGGACAGTGCGTTGCACAGTGTCTTCTTCGGCTCGTAGCCATTCCAAAATGCTCACACTGACTTTGGGCCTGTCCTGGTGACTGCATTGTCTGCAGACATTGAGTTAACTACCGAGAAGTCCTGCAGAGCTGCAGGACTGTGACAATTGTGGAGAAACAAGCATTGAATTGAACGTGTTACAAGGCCATAAAGTAACTACTGGCAGTTAAGGCTTTACAGCTTATTGCTGGTCACATGTATCCTTCTTCTGCCCATTTCAGGCAGGAAGAGTTACAGGAACATTTGCGTGTTTGCTTGCCTAAAGACAAAAAACTCTTTGTAAAAATATAGAATCTGGCAACAAGCTGGCTGGTGAGGTCTTAAAACACTGGCTGCAAATCAAACACAAGAAAGGTATTGGTGAAGGCCATGTCACGCACACAGAAGAACGCAGTGATATTCACCTTTGGAACCCTCCTTGGGCTGTGGAAACAAATCAAGCTTCATTTAGTCAAAATATCTTCACAACTAGACAGAGCTCTGCTTTGTTTTTGTATCTTAAATGTAAGCATCAATGTAAAAGGGTATCGATGACTAAATGAAGCTGTACGTTTGCTTTTTGTACAAAAAGACTGTATTTTCCTAAGGCCTATCCCAACCACATCACTCAACGACACCCTTTAAAAATAGTGTCTCCTCTTAAAAATAAAAAAGGATCCACTAATATTCATATGGTCACTCTTGCTTAAGATGCTGCTTGCCCGTACAAAGTGATAGACTTATAAAACTGAGAGTTGTACAATAAATTGACCTTGACCTCTAGAGGTCAAATTCATCATTAGCTTAACTTCTCCAGAGAACGTGCTCACACTAGCTATTGTTTTTCTTGCTGAGTGCTTGCCTAGGCTGAGACTGTGGCAAATCTTTAAATCTCAATGAGGTGAGTCTAGGATTATCACGTAGGTAAATATATGCCCCAAATGTCATCTTTACTCTCCATTAAGAAAGAGTTAAACAAAATGTTTGAATGGAAAGTTTAATAACAAAAGACATTTATGATGTTTACTTAAATTTTCTGGACCATTAAGTCTAAATGACATGAGTTATTGGATGCTATATCTGGCCAAAAAATCTTTTTGACCAGTCTAAGTTTTACTACATGCTGAGCTGCCAGCATCCCTCTTGAAAAAAAGAAAAAAAAAAAAAATCTGTGGTCAAATCCTAGTTTTCTCAGTGAAATCTGGATTCAGAATAGCCATTCATGCCAGAAAGTACCTTTTGAAGTTTACATTAACATGGATATTTATTTATTTTCCCTCTGTAACAATGACAGTGGTTGAGATAAACTGTTTAATTCTAAATAGAAAACACATCTGCTGTTTCTGCATTGTTTGTGGTTGCTGGAGGGGTGACAATTTAAACCAAGTAGCACACATGACATTTTAAGTGAGATGTTGTATGAGGATTTGCAGCTGCTGCACTTTCCTATTTTCCTCTCGCCTGACGGCACTGCTCCATTGCGGGGCCTGTAAACCTTTCCATCCCCAACACGGCTCTCAAAGGGAAAGTTTATACACATCCTCATATACGTGCATGCATACGTGCATACGTGTGACATTTTTGACACGCTCGTTTTCATTTCTTTCGAGCAGAAGAGCATTTTCTACACTGACTAGCATTTCAGTGGCCAGCACAGCCCCGAGACGGTCGAATTAGGCCAGACTTTGCTAAGGGCTAGGTGACAAGCAGGCATCTCAGAGCTCCGAAAGTAACCTGCAGGTGAGTCCTGACCCCCCCGCGTTAGACGTCCCCGTGGCCCACGTGGGGATCCGGTGCACTTGCGGTACCCCTGGGCCGCGATGCGTTAGGTGCTGGCGAGCCGCGAGGCCGGCCCCGAGCTGGCCCCGTTCTCTCCAGCAACATCCCCCTTATCTCAAGGCTGCTGGACAGCGTTAAACAGACAGCAAGTGCCGTGGGATTGCGCTGAGCAAGGTAGTTGGAGGTTAGGAAGGCTGGCCCCAGCTCCAGCCACCGGAGCTGTGGCACGAGCGCCGTCCCAGCTCCCCGCTAGCATCCCCCGCTGCCTGCGGAGGCTTTAACGCGGGCGTTACCTACCCCCGCCCCGGGTAACGCTGGCTGAGTAACAGACTTCATTCACGCCCAAGCGACGCGGAAGCGTAAGCCCTGTTCGCAAAGGTGGGAGCCTCTGAACGGCACGCTGCAGTGCTGACACCTAAACTAGGGTTGAATTATCTGGTTTTGGATCCCTATAGTGGTTTAGTCGCAAGGACACACTGCTCCTTTCAGGTTAATTAACTTGGCCCCATACTAATGGGGGTTACATTTCTAAGTCATTTTCATAGATTGGAAAATTTTGCCTGCTTACTAGGCTGAGACGGTGAAACGCCCTGCTCCCTTCACTCCGGTGTTTCTACGCTGCTTTAAGCTATATAAAACCATGGGGTTTGACAGTGCAGTAGTGCAAGCCACTAACCATAAAAACAGTGTGGGTTGATATTATTATGGCTATATTATGGCTGGAGAGACTAAGAAGCTCCTGAGCAGTGTGAAAAGCGTGGGTGAGCGTCTGAAGGAGGGGTAGGGCCCGTGAGCTCCTGGTACGCAGCCTCCGCTGCATTTCTGCTGACTTTTTCTCTTCAGTTCAAGGAAGGGTGTTGGTATTTTATTTTGCCATTGCTTGCTAGAGAAGAGGCTTCCTCTTTCCCTTCTTGAAAAATCCTGCCTTGGATCTGAAGGGAAAGTTATGACGTTTTCTTTGCCATTGCTGTTCCTCCTCTCTGTCGTCCCAGCAAAGCAAGAGCTTCTCTTTGGAGCTGATAAAATGCATTGAGTAGAGCAAATTATTTCCCTCGGGAGGGACCAGATTACAACAAACTGCAAATATTAAAAGAAAAAAATTCCCAGGGAGGAGCCTCAGTATCGACCTCCGGGTCATCTTCTCCCACAGCCCTCTTTGCATCGTACAAACTGAACTTTGTCCCGCGCTACTAACGTGCCCAGTGCAGTTTTCGGAAACAAAGCATAAACACACCCAGCCAAGTGCAAGCTTAATATAAATGTGCTGCCTCTTCCTCTGGTTGCAGTTGTGAGAAATGGCTTGTGTTTTAAGAGGGAGGATGGGGAAATCAGTTCCCAGGTTGGGCCTTGCTGCAGCCACGCAGGCAGGGCGGCGAGAAGCCAGCTCCGGTGCAGGGTGCGCACACACGCTCGCCTTCAAGCGCCATTAGCGAGCCACACGCCGACGGGGATGCGCGGGCCCGTGTGCTTTCGCAGGATCACGGCGTGTTTGGGTTTTTTTGTAACGCTGGCCCCCGCACAGCAGCCACGGAGAGCGGGGCCATGGTCCTCTGTCAGTTCAGGGAATCACTGGGCTGCCAAAGAAACCACATAACAGCTATTCAGCAGATGAACTCAAATAATGCCACAGCACTTGGGTGGCCATATTTATACTGGGCTAGCCAGGAATGTCAGGATTTCAGCATTCACAAAAAATGCGCTTCTGGCAAAACTATCTCTGTCATTTCAGCTCCACTCCTCAGTCTCAAATGATCCATATTGTTAGGAGAGCCTCAGTGTTTGGACTAGCATGTGTTTCCCCACTCCATAGGTTTTGGGAGTAAGGAAACGAGCCCTGCCCAGCCGTCCTCCTCGGCAGTTCTGCTTTCCTCTAAGTAAGCAATGGCAAACATGAGATGGGAGAGAGATACATGTGAACTCCTGCAATCTGTCACAGCACAGCATCTCCCGAGCACCGGCTTTTTACCCTTGGATCTATCCCATCTCTGTCTGCACTGCCATATTTCAAGGATTTGTCATGGGTCACATCTGCCAGCAATCATGTGGAAGAAACATAGAAAAAGAGCAACGCGCATTAGCTCCACTCTCTTCTTCCTGCAGCCCTCCTGTGCTCTTGACAAATGGACAAACTCCCATGCTGAAGACAACCAGCCTCATCCCCACCCCAGAGAAGTGACTGGGAAGCTACCACGAGCTTCAGCGGACTTAGTCCCACAGGATCAGAAACCTGAGAACCTCGCTCACACAGGAGGAGGTGAGGAGCTGAGGCACAGCCCCACAGCTCCCCAAAAACTTCAGCCCAGCAAGGAGGCTCTGAGCACTGCAGCAGGCAAGGTCACCGGGAAAACTGTTTTACTGCTCAGAAGTGTTGTCTGGGAAGAATAGTAGGGGATTTTAGACTTGTCCAGGTTTCCTGGGCATCTGGCAGGCCAGGGGAAGCAGATCTGCGCTCCCTCCTACCCAACTGCTTCATGCTTCTGAGCCCTGGGCCTCCGTGGCAGTGCGAGAGCAGATCAGCTGCACCAGTCCTCCCTGTGACTCCAACAGCTCCTGGCAGTATCAATTTAATTGCATTTGAGCTATACATCTCATTTAGACTTAAGCACAAAGTCTGGTATACTTTGAAAGCCTCAGATTTAGTGCACGTGTGCAATCTACCTGCAGATCAGGCATCTCCTGGGAGAAGCATGTTCTTCTGTACATGGTTTCTAGGCCAGGAAATCTCAGGTAGGAATATAAGAGCCCTGATTATGGTTAAAATGGACAAGTAAAAATACCCCTGTAAACTGAAAGAGGAGTGGCATCGGCCTTTCAGAAGCAAAGGTAGATGAGAGTATTCTTGTGGATCTTCCAGTCTCAATGCCCTGTCCAGTTGGACTATGGTCCCAGGACTGCTTTTTCAGAATTATTCCACCTCTCTGTGCTGTCCATACACTAGCACTATGGGACAAAATAACCAAGGAAGATTTGTAAAAAAAAAAAAAAAAGTTCTAAAATCCTTCTTTAAAAGAACTACGAACTTAAATAGTAGAGTACCAAAATTAAGCACTTCCAAGTTAGGATTAATTTAGTCTTTGTAAGCGAAGTTCTGCTATCCCATAATACCAGCTCCATAAAATAGTACTGACGTTCTCTCCGATCATTTAGGAGCATTAACCACATCTGGAGAAATCTCTCACTGCAAGTTTTTCTACAGTATTAGAGGACTTGGTAGGATCTTTTCCTATGTGTGATCAATGAACCACCAAAACCAGCTGGTGCTGACACAAATATATTTTGAAACCTGGAAACCTGACACACAAAAACATCTCTCTTCAGCCAAGGCAGTGGGCCAGGTGTTTAAGATACAGGATTTGCCAAAGTGCTTGGAGCTGAAATGGGAGAAAGACCAGTGAAACATTCAATCTGTTTGCAGTACTTTAGTGTCTCTTTTACAGGTTTTCTGGTTTTTGTTCTTTGATTCGGCAAATTCAGTGCAGAAGAGAGGCTTGCACAATTTCCATTGAACAGCTTCCTCAAAACAAGGAACAGTATCTTGAAGAAAGCGCCAAAGCTTATTGAAAGATTCATACCAAGGCATTATGTTCTATTAAGACATTCCATAAATACACTATTAACAGGAAATACTGAACACAAATAATATTCAAACAAACAAAAAGCCCTCAAAATCCTAGCGATGGCAAACTGATCCCAGCTCTGTTCAAGTTAGTGGAAAGTTTGCCAGACATTTCCAAGGAAATCTAGATCTCATCTGTCTCATGAGGGGTCAGTCCTGAACTACAAAAGATAATTCACTAAACACTGTGGACATGAGGCATGACAAATGAAAATCAGGCAAACCTATACACTGTTTGGTGTCATGTTTACAGGTGTTATTCTGGAAATAGGGCAAGGATAGTAAGGCTGATTGATTGATTCAAGCCAACTATGTTCACTGAAAGCCAGCGTAGGTGTGCTCAGCGGTAACAGCCACAAGTCAGCCACCCACCTGATAATTGACAACACAATTTGTAATTTGTGTTGTTTGCCCCTTTGAGGTGGCTTCTGCCAGTCAGTATATTCAAAGAGCTGGTGGGCAGATGTTACAAACAGGGACAGAAGCACATCGCACGCATCAGGAATTCCTTTAAAAATCAATCCCCAAGAGCATTTAGTGGCTGTACACGCTACCCAGCCCCATAGGCTTCTTCACCTGCATAATTCAAGTTGCTCTAAACAGAGCTGCACCACTAGTAATGCATGTGGTATGCGAAGCTGGAAAATTTGGAAACATTTGAACTGCTACTAAATCTCTGATAATATTTAGATTAAAACCCCTTTGAGGTATGGACAATCTGCTGCTGTATTTATGCACTGCCTATGAAAACCTGGGAGGGAGTGGAGAGAAGACTGAGGCTATGACGACTTCCCTGGGTCTATTTCAGTGAGAATTTCTGTTTCTATTTCTGTTGCTCCTACATCTAACGAGGGTGACTCAGACTATGCTGAAAAAAGCCGAGGAGCAAAACTGGTTATCCACGGTCCTTTTCCATATATAGGTAGGATACTAATATGACCTAAATTTTACAAACTCCTCTGAGTAAAGAGGTATCAAATAGATGGTTGCATGGCACCAGGACTGGCCACAGGAGCTGCCTCCACATGCTACTTTTCTTTTCCCAGGGCCCTGTGAATTTGGGGCTAAACCAGAAGTAGCTATTGCCTCTTTGCGCTGGATCCACAGTGCTGGTGAGAGCAGAGAAAGCCTTGGACCTTCTTCGTGCTCCTGCTCTGGTGTAAGCAGATTTCATGTGGGACTGCAGTCAGTGTCCCAGGTAACTTGTCCAGGAGCCAAAACCACTTCAGCTTTCACACTCGGCCTCCCTGGTTTGGTACTGTGAAAGTGGATTGCCGCTCCATGTTACAGAAGGTGGAAAGAGTGGGTGCAATCCAGCCTTGCAAACTCCTCTGTGCCTCCTGCTTATGTCTCATGAAGAGAGCCTTGCTGAAGGGGTGCAGCAGTCATATGCAGACCCATATAAATGGGAGCTCAGGGCATGCTACAGAGCAGGCAGGGCTTCTTAGCCCTCAGCCTTTCAGCTTAATACAGAGGGCTCCAAGAATTATTCCAATAAATCCAAATGCTTGTAATCTCTTCTCACCCTAGTACTTCCTCCTTTAGAGTATGTCTTCTTCTGTGCCAGCAGTGTGGAAATACACTCCTCGAAGTCATATCGGTTGTTCTAGTGATTTCTTGTCGCAGAAGTGGTAATCCCCTCTCTTACAGACGATGAAATGTCTGAGTGGTACTACGTGATTGGGAGGATTACAGCATTAAGAAGTTTGTGAGCCTCAGATTTTCTGAAGCCGTTCAATTTTACCTGAGCCTGCCTCTACCCATTTCAGACGATAGCATGTTTTTAGGCTTGGCTGGGTGAGTTACCGAGATGGGTTTAATGGACAGTTGCAGTATTGTTTGATCAGATTATCCCCAGCCCTGTCCACTTGTCCCTTGTTGCGAGTTTTTACACGGTACATTACACTACAGAGACTATAGAGCCAGTGAGACTCAAACCGTGTATGCAGTTGTTTGGATATTATTTGCATGGACCAACAATATCCAAATAATTATTTGGATATTATTTGCATTTGTATGCAATTGGTTAGATACATGCTCCCAGGTCTAGGCACTGTCATGATGATTAAAGGGAAGACAAGACGCCCAATGGTGGAGTTAGCTACCCATCCTTTTCTTGCCTGATCTGAATTATGTCATGGCAAAAACACAAAAATTCCCTTGCACCAAGGTATTTCCTCTGGTAACTACAGCAATCTTACTCTACAATATACATTTCCTGTCAATGGAAGACATTCGCTCCTGGATAGATGCAGCTGCCAGAAAGAAACAATGATACATGAAGGTCCAGGAGAAGCCTTTAAATCCTAAAAGAACATGCCCAGGAAATATCAATCAATTCATATAATAACTGATCATCTTCGCCCTTAAAAAATCAAGCTAACAGCTGTGCACTGTCTCTTCTTCCAGAAATGAGTCCAGATCCCTTTTGACCTGGTGTACACTATTTATTTCTATTGTAGATTTTGGCAGTTTGCTTCATACTTTTAATTATACCCTCTGAGCAATGAAAGTCATCCTGAATAGTTTACAGCCCATGCCTCATCTGCAAGCTGTAACCTCTTTCTTTGGAATTAGCAACAAGTCACACAACTTTTTATTTGAAACAACCCATTCCTTTTCTGGTGTATACTGTACTGTATTTCCTGCAAATTCCTATCCCTTCCAGCTGCAGTAGAACTTCAGTCTCCATTGACTTGAACCCACTGCAGTAATTTACTCCACTGTTCCTAGGTTTTTAAGGCCTGAAGAAGCAATTGCATTGTCTAGCCTAACTTCCTGTAAAATTAAAGCCATAAAATTTCATTTAGCTACTGCAACATGAAGCCTAATACATTACACTGACTAGAATGTATATTCTTCTATTTTCACTAAAAGTTAATATGAAATACAGCGGTCATGATTGCATTCCTCAGTTTCACATTCCCTATACATGCCTGTAAATGACTCCACAAGGTATTAGGCAATGAAGAATCAGACCAAAATGGTCAAATGACTGCAATATTTCCTGATCCATTTTCATATACCCCTATGCATAATGATTTAATTATCTTTTGTTTCAGGTTTCAGTAGTGTTTTACTGCAATCTGTATGTACTTTCTGGAATAGACAATTAAACAGTAACATGATAAATATTATTATCATACTGTCTATGGAGCTTGGAAGGGATCTCGCTAAACCTCATTTTTGATAAAAAACTATTTTAGATGGATATTATTATTCTGATTCTTTGGTTAAACAAATTGCTGTTTATTGATTAAAATACTCACCTTCAGATGGCAGAAAGCATATGAAAAGATTCATTAGAAATGGTTCCAAAATGGAAAAAAGATACATTGGAGTTGATCCTGAGGAGGAGTTTCATGTCTCTTATCTGAGACCTTGCACTGTGAACAGCATCTACAAGGGTGGCAGCTTCAGATTCTTGGGCTGACATTATAGACTTCATGAGGAATTTCAGAATGGCTTTTGAAAAGCTGTCTCAGTGTGAGATATCTTTTCCTAAAAATGCAGAGAGAATTTATGTTGAAAACAGAATTGAAATACAAGAATGATGACTCCCTGTCCTGTATTTAGATCACAGTTCTCAAGCTGGAGTGACAGAAACAAGTCAGAGGAAAACAGTCAAAAGCAGGTTCTTGTAGAACTTGGTATTTTTGCAATATTTGCCGTAGAACTGGAACATGAAATATTCTTCGTCCTCCTCTATCTCCCACTCCTGGGTTATATGTCCTACTTTTGCCTAAAAAATGAATGCTTAGGTATCTGTTGAAGTTTAAGTTTGATTTTAAAAGCTGCTTCCATTTTAAATAATTTTCAATGCTTGAGAAAGTTGTCCCAACAAGCTGGAAATTTGGAGATTATCTCCAGCACAATTTAATAAACAGAACCACAGCACAGAAAACTGCTTAAATCTGCAAGAGAAGTAAATACACCATTCCAGCTGAGGGACCCAGAGGGCTCATCGGGTATGATCAAATGAGTGTATTGCACAGTCTATTTCTATATCTGAAAGACATGCTTGTCATAATTTATTTAGGAACTCGGAGTGAGTAGGCAGCATTTTGGTATTGATTGAGGCATAAAAATCTTTACAATTCTCTACCCGAAGCCGTAGAAATCTGACGCAGGAGGGGCTTAGTCATGCAGTATTAGAACATTTTCTTCCCTGGAGGAAGCATCGAACACAACATAATGCCATATAAAGATTCTGTAGAATGACCATTTGCAATCCTGTTATTTTTCTTCTTTTCTAGCACTGATATGAACTGGTCCCCAAAAAGTTATCATGTGATTAAAAGAGAAATGTAAAGAATTATACAGTATTAAATTATTATAGACTGACTCTTGCCCTCTATCCTACTTGTTGTAAGCTCTGTTATGCAACCAAGTGTAGTGACATAAATAGGATATAGGCCCTCTTTATCTTTTTGGAAGAAGTTATAGTGTATTCAAAAGATTTTTGGTATGTGTGTTACTTTATCTTCATTATAAAAACAGCTTGGATGTGGGCTCAGGGGGAAATTTATAGTCTCTCCATGACACAATTAAATTACAAATGTCTCATTAGAGACTGCCAGTGTACCTCAGATAATGACTCTAAAGCATTCATCTCAAAGCTCATTTCCAGACTGTTTTTCTTTTGAGCTCATTGTACTTGAGGATTGTACTAACTTTTATGAATATGTTTTTAAGGGGCACTGTCCTTTAGGGCACACCATAAATACTGGTGTGCTTGGAGTAAAAGTTGTTGAGTCCAGCGAGGAGAGTAAGGAGAGAGGTTGCAGAAGGGAAATATAAAACCAAAAATAACCTAGCTAAGCCTAGTTATGAAAACTTTTATCTAGCACATGATCAAGAGAAAGAAGTCTTGAATACACAGATACTTTATCCATTGCAAACTACAATTAAACCAAAATTTCAGATGATGAAACAAGTACAAGAGAATATATTTGCTGTGATTCACTTCCACAAAGGAAGCTTGACACCAGTTATTTCCGATACTGACCAAGCTTTACAAAGTAGCCCCTTTGGTGAACGCTTTCTTATAGTTTGGCTTTTTGCCTTTGGCACCAATAACACACCCGATTACTGAAAAAGTAAATATTAATGAATTGGAAGTTAACTCTTTTCCCCCAATTGTGACATTATGTAACGAGTCTAAACATCTAACTGGATAGACTTAGATTACTTGTTGGTCTTTTTTTTTTTTTTCCCAGTTCTTACAAAACACCACAAAGCTATATTATTCTGTCTTTCATGAATTCCAGGAAATGGATAAATCAGATCAATGCATCCTTTGTATGAAAGCTCAAGAAAGAATTTCTGGTCCTCTTCATGTATAACATCCTTTTTACAAAAAGTGATGCCTTGTTTGTAAAGAATGAACTACTGTTTAATGTTAAGTAGAGGTAACCTGCTTAAATTTAGTTCTCTTTAATGACTGCATTGGTGAGGGAAGACACCAGTCATCCTGAGCTGCTTTTCCTTCATGTGTCTATCTGAAGGGAACATAACATATGATTTGTGTAGAAAGGAAGAAAGTGGTTCTAGCTTCTGTAGTTCACCGGGCAAGTGGAAGAGGCTCTTCATGTCCTAACGCCTCTGCTCCCTTCCTCCTGACATCAAAGACTTGAGCCCAGTAGCAGTAAACTAAAGCTGCAAACACAGAGATGAAAGTGTATTTCTATTAGCTCCCAGAAAGGAAACCTAGCAGTCAAAAAGCACGTAAAAGAGCCTTCTCCCTCAGTCTTCCAAACAAGTGATCCCCCTTTATTTTTTCACGGTCTCATGAGGTACAAACAGAAGAGTGTTTGGCTCTTCTCCTGCTTCTGACTTTCTCTCTTAAACTTGATGATACCATGCACACTTCCCACTTTGGAAGAATCGGTTGTAGCACAATCTATGTCATCATTCATTTCTTGAAACAGTGATAAACGAATGTGAGGAACACTACGTGTTAAAAAAACCCTGCCAGGGCACATACAGTTGTTAAGGTTATGATGCCTCAATTTTGTTTGAAGTTTTCCCTGAGTTCATACACTCTTCAGAACTCATGGAAATTTTAGCAAAATTTCCTACTGTTAACTCCAGGTATTAGTTATTTTGTAAAGAAGGATTAACTATAGCTGTGAAAGAACAGGCACTGATTTTTGCAGTGGCTTATGACCTCTATTTTTCATCCATCCTTTCTATTTCCAGGAACACACCAGGACACAAATGTTTAACCAATGTGTCAGGAGAGAGCATCAGCATTGCTCAAACTTATCCAGAGTGCACAGATATGAAAATGGAAATTCAGAATACAGACATACGTGAGTAGGGAAATGATTCATGAATAGCTAATATGCAGCACTGCTATCCGGTAACTGTTCATTTCTGGTGCACTCAAGCCCACATGGCTGTGGAGAAGAGCTGACACATACGAGCATTAAAATCTCAGAAATCAGCAGGCAAACAGAAGGAAATAAATGTATTCCAGTCTCATAGTCGTCTGTGAGCCTGACACATGAATGCTAGAAGTCAGCAATACTGTATCATTATCTCTTAACAAAAAGATAGCTTTTCCTCCCCTCCCCTACATTTGGTAATTCCAAGGGAGGTTGCATGTGCTATATCAGATTGTGGCTAGTAGTGACAAGTGTGATATAGCAGTAGGCTTTATTAAGGAAGTTAGGAATGCTTAAAAGTGCTAAGTAGGCCAAAAAGGCGTTTAGAATATCCCAAAGGCAAGCTAAGAGAAATAGCCCTTTGGATGCTTCAGAGCAGATACTCCAAACAGCTCAGTATCTAACAGCTCCTTCTTCGGCACTTAACAGCAAGGCTGGGCTTTCAGGAGTACTGAGCTCCACAGCCTGATCACTGTGATTAGGAGCCCAGCCCAGGTGGGAGCAGGACTTCATTTTTCAGCCCTGGATTTCTTTGCAAGTCCAATCTTGACATCTCAGGGAAATGTTTTCCTAATTTGTTTTATTAAAAAAACCCACTGTTTTTCCTGGAAGTCTGGCAGGCCTCACACTGTAATAGTAGATAGCTAACATCCCTGCAAGTCAGGTCTTTCACTGTAAAGTAAAACTAGATGAGGTGAGAATTACCTGTACTACCCCTGGCAGTCCGATTACCTGAATAATGTATTTAAATATTCAGATACAAGCAAAAAAAAAATTAATTTAAGTTTAGGAAAGATTTATACAGCTATAAGTGAAACCATTCTTCTGGAATGAATATGATCCTAAAGTTTAGAAATCCTCAGGCTATTCTCTAAACAAAGATGTGGGAAACTATTACTGTTTATATTAAATATTCCCATGTGGATCTTTTGGTCCTTCTGGAATATGAATGGCAATCTCTTGTAAAATCCCTACTGGAGCTGTCAACACTTTTTATATGAGGCATCCCAGATACAGAAAGGAGTGGAGCATGCATGTGGGTGGGACATACCTGTTTCCTTAGGAATTGCTCACCCCTCTGGTGGCAGACAGGTTTTCTGAGGCTACCCAGATATCAGAGCAAAGTCACTAAAGTGATTTTTCATAGGGGAGGAGATGATACACTCTTCCTTATTACCAGCTTTGTGAAACAGGTTCTTCAGCAGAACTACTCCTGATTTAGAGCACAGGAATTTGAGACTAAAAGGATGGTCCTGTGCCACAGACTGACTCCCTGTTCTCACAAGCCCCATCTCCTCCAGTCAGTGCACACACTTACCAGGCTCCACGTTGGACCTTCCCGTTTTTATCTGCTGCCTTCATGGAAATCTGACCCAGAAACTGCCTTCTGCCTTGAAGCCTAAATTAATTCCTGGACTGTTCATAACCATTTCTCCTTGTGACAATATTTTGCGTCTATTTAAACTTCTCCTCTTCCCAGTATTTCTTCCTCTCTTCCTCCTTAGTGTATTTGTGGAAAGTAACCTTGTCCTCCCTCAGGTTTCATTGTATTGCTGAACCATGCCAAGCTCTTCTGGTCTTTTCTTCTAAGACAGGATCCCCAGTAGGCCCTTTGGTAGGCCTGTTCTATGAGCTCTTAATCACTCCATGAGGTCTTTTCTGCTCTTATCCCCTGCGTGCGAGTCTGGTCACAGATAGTCAAAAAAAGATGGGTTCAAAGTACACCAGAGAATCTCCTGCCACTACCTTGGAGAAGGCCAGTCCCTACCAGAAATGCTTCAACTGATAAACTGCAAGCTTGCGTTCTCATGGTCAAGACCCCATTACAATTTCCACAGTATTTTTTCATTCTTCTATTATTTCCAGATGATGAGATCTGACTTTATCACTTATAGCACTTACACAATTAAGTGAGAGGTGAATCAGGGCCAGGTTGTTTGCCAAAAACCAAGTAAAACCCAAACACTTCGCATCACTGTTTATTTTCACACTCCTCTTGAAGAAATATCTAGGTCAACTACACCAAACTTTGACTTCAGGATGCCTTGGATAAGGCTCATGCTCAAGCTACCTTGTTTATACCTTTTTGAATGATTTCTCCAGAAGTATTTGTAGCCCAAAGTATACTCATCAGTGAGAATTAAAACAGAAATCAAGATTAAAAGTTCTCTGTTGCTTCTGTATATGGAGAAATGAAGCAGTAATTATACTGTGCATATCTGGTCACTATAACTGAGATATTAACTTTATTTTACACCTACACAAAGAAAAGTTATTATTTTATAGAGCTACAGTGAAAATGTTGCTCCCTTGAAATCAACAGCAAAATTCCCACCGAGTTCAATGGACTAGGATTTCGTCCACAGAGTCTGATTTACTACTTCACTGCATCCGTTGTATGCCAGAGTAACTTTACTGAAATCACTGGAATTCCCTTGGCATGAAAGCAGTGAAATCAGAAAAAATCTGAGTACAGAGAATCATAGTAATTTTTATTGGAATAAAAGGATTACAGCTGAGGGTTAACTGTTTTGGTAAACATCAATTAACTGAGATGTTCTCGACTGGCTTGTTAGACAGTTGCATACTGCTATGGAAGCCAAATATAAATACATTTCATGTATTCATACCATTTTATAAAACTAGAATCTTGCACAGACAAAACAGGGAAACTGCAAAGACTTACATCACTGCTAAATGAGTTTCTCTTTAAAAAGTGCTCAACGTGTTTTAGACCAAGAGCCAAATTCTGCCCCTTGATATACACATGCAAATTCCATTAAAGTAGCTGGAACTGCACATTCATACTTGTGGGAATGATTTGGCTGTTTAAAGGCAATTCTGGGAGCATTGACGGCTAGGGCTGCTCAAGAGTTTGCCAGTGAAAATGCTTTTTTGTTTTATTTTCTTGTCAAAAACTGTTGATTTGTCAAAACTAAACATTTCTGCACATATATATAGCGTGTTTGACAATGATCGCATTTCTGGTTAAGGAAAAAGAGAAGGCTAATGTCCACAGCAAAGCCAACAAGCACTTATGCCAAACTGAGGGCTAGTGTCATATTTATGCTTTCCCAGACCTACTGCTTTCTCTCGCAGTCCATGATGAATCCCTTGACTGGGATAAGTCGTCATCAGTCTCCCTCACTGGAGCTATTTCACACAGTTGTTTAAATTCAATATTAATTGGGCAAAGAGACTGCCTAATCATCACTTCCCCATCGGGTAGCTTTGTGTTCCTGTCAGGAAAAGCAATTACTTGAACCCCTTCTCCCTACCAGGGGACCGTCCTCTTAACAGGCACTGTTGCTCTTGATTGAACAAGGCATTGGCTTATCCAACACCTGCCACGAAAGGAGTAGTGGGAAAATTTTTGACTCATCAGAAATGGTCATGAGATAGGTTATTTGTTTTCCTGTAAATTCCACCCACCCCCATAAAAATACTAGTGAAATAGTACTTGGTTTTGGTTTTACTTTGAAAATGCATATTTTTGTCTATATCTATAACTTTTGATGTATTTGCTTCCCACCTCTAGTATTTCAGCAACGGAATTAATACTTCATTAAGCGCTCAGCTTTCAAGGTACCTGGGGATACAAACTAAGAGACAAACTTTTTACATGCATACACGTAAGACCAACAGCAGGAGAAACACCATGCTTCTGCTGTGCTGTTTGCCAAAGCAGACGAGTTGGGAAGAGGCGAATTTAACACTGATACTGCATTTTATGGATGGCTTATCTGGCTGGCCTTTGGAAGGCAGCATGATAGAGTAAAACACAACTTGTCAGAAGTGCAGCCAGTGGCTTGGGATCGAAGTCCATCCCCATGTCAGGGATTGAAGCTAAAACAATGCCTACACGTCCTGCTTAGTCTTTTCTGTGGGACTTTTCCAGCACATGAGCCCCAGGGCGGTGATTTCATGCCCCTGCAGGTGGGAACCCCCTTGAGGGAAGTGCAGCAGAGGTTGTTATGAGGCACGAATATCCTTGCACATTGCAATACTTCTTTGGCGTGAGAAATAGTGGTAAAACCTGCCTCCCATTTCCCAGTTCTGGCAGCTCAGAAAGGAAGTCTCAGACCCCGTGAGCAGCTTTTGCTGGCTGGCAAACAGAAGGGACAGGGCTTACGAGATAAACAAGCTTAGTGCTAGCTCTTCACACAGGCTGAATTTCACTCCATGCCATTAAAAGTAGCACTGGTGACTTGACCACCATTAACCCCTTTAGGAGTCACTCCTTAACTGTTTTTTGACGAATCCTTACTGCTTGTAAATGAAGTTAAAATTAAACATTTTTCCCTCTCTATTTTTTTCAAAACTGTTCTCTTGCTCTGGAGTGATGGAGTTGCTTTTTTGTACTTTGAAGTTCATTCATTCTTCTTTCATTCTTTCTTTCTCTCTCTCTTTCTCCTGCTTGCTTTCTTTCTTTCTTTTTCTTTCTTTCTTTTTTCTTCTCCCTTCCTTCCTTCCTTGCTTCCTTCCTTCCTTCTTTTCTTCCTTTCTTTCCTTATTTCTTTCTTTCTTTATATTTCTTTATTTCTTTATGTCTTTAGTTTCAACAGTTTCACTTCTAACCGAAGTCCACAGCCTGTAGGAAAAGGCTTTCCCTTCAGCTGGGCCTCTTCCTATCTTATCAAATAATATTAGCTTGCACTCCATTTATACCACATAGAGCCTTAGAAACTCTCATAGCTTTTAACCTGTCACGTAGATTAAGACCTCATTAAATTTCATACTACCTTCAGCATGATCGTGTTACCTAATGCTAAAGATTTTGGGGCAACATAATCAGTACTGATACAGAATGAAAGCAGAGGGATCTTTCATATGGCTGCTTGTGGCTTCATTTGCTAGAAAGAGAATTTACTGCCTGGTAAATTCAGTTCAGTCTGGTCTGCGTTTCTGCATGTGCCCTGTCTGGACAAAACATGCCTTGCATTTCCCCTCATAAACTGATTGCATGACCTGTGCTTCTGAATTTGAATGAATATGTCCAAGCTCATAGATTAAACATGGATATTTGAGAATCAGTAAAGTGTGTGTGTGTGCCTACATATACAGACATGCGTACACATGTACATATTTACTTTATAAATAGCTACGGGATGAATGAGCATGAATGGGTACAGGAATAATGTTCACCTACATTTTTTCTGGCACTTCCCACACGTTTGCAGAAAAAGCTGTTCAGAGAGGAATAACTGGAACCAAAACGGGGAATACGCTCTTCTCCTGCTTCAGTGTTTGCAGCATGATAGCAGCTACAGGTGACTATTTCCAGAGACTGGAAATTTTTGATGTAAGCGCTGTATACACAGTGTGAAAGACCAGCCCTGCTGCAGGAACTTTACAGTTGAAGCAAGTTAAACAAAGATAAAATGCTGTTACTTCAGTTTTATTGGTAAGAAACAGAAATACCAAATGACTTGTTCTCAGTCATGTAGGAGATCAGTGACAAACTCCTATCACAGCTAATACCTCCGCTACTAGTCCTGTCTTTGAGCTCTACTGTCCTGGCAACATTTCTAGTCCCCTTTCACAGACATAGAAAATCCCGAGCGAGAGAGAAAAAAAGAGGTCTCAGTCTTACACGGCACACATCCCTCAAGAATATGAGCATCTCACAGCAGTTTTGTGTTTGCCCTAATAACAAGCTCCTTAACGGAGATGTAACCCACCGCTGACGTACGGATGGGGAGCGGAGGCAGAGAGCGCGGGCAGGGGCTGCCCACGGCAGCTGAGGGAGTGCAGAAGTGGAATGCAAGTTTTCCCCCGGTTTGACCTGGAGCTCTAGCATGTGGTTCACCGCTTCTCACCTGGGCGCTTACCTAATTATCCAGAAGTCCTTATCGGGGCATTACAAGACCTCCCTACAGGAGAGCGTCGATTGGCAATCACTTTGACGACTTTCTCCACTCATTTTCTTTCACTTTTAAATTTACTCCTGCTGTTGCAAAGGATTAGGTCACATAACGACATCATATCGTTTTCCTCTTGAAAGTACGCCTTGTTGGGTTGGGGGACTTGTTTAGGCAGGGAGAAAGAAAGGTGGGAGAGGAGTAGGAGCAACGCCAGCTCCCTCCCAGTGCTCGGTGCAATGCCCTTGCTGGTGGAGGCGGGCGGGACTGCTCCTCTCCACCTGCCCCCTCCGAGCCCCGTCTCCTTCCCCCTGCCTGCCTGCCCGGCGTCAGCAGCCTTCGGACTGGGCAGGATGAGGCCCTCCCTCCACTGAGCCCAGATAGCCACTCGAAAGACTTCCCCGTGTCACGTCTGTTGTAACTCCACCATGCTTTTCCTGTGTCTGCACAACATCTCAGCTCATTAGGAAGACACGAGATAGCAGAAGGCCCGATACGGGGCGTTTCGGATCCCCGAGCCCGGGAGATCCTCCTTCCCGTACCACGCATGGGACCCTTAACTTTAACCCAGCCGTGCCTTTTGTCTGAAGGGGAGAGACTATTTATGAGGAGTCATACAAAATAAACACAAAGAGTTCACCATAAAATATGACAACCACTTTAAATAATGTTGACTTAATTAAACTTTAAACTTTATTTATATATTTTATGGCCGTAGTGTGAGCTCTTCTCGGATGTTTACTTCAGTGAAAAATCCATCATGTGAGGGCCTTGAAAGGAATTAATCCCCTTACCCCTGGCACAGAACTCAGTTCCAACAATTCAGATCTAAATATTTAGTGATGGATGATACATGTTTATAGAACAGAGGGCAGCATGACATTTAAATGGGATCCGGGGTTGCTATAGCGAACGGACGTTGTTGAAAAGAAACTGGAAGCTGAAGCCATGCCAATTATCGGAAGCCGATAAGTCAGCCCCTTTTTGCCTGATTTTTCCCTTCCGCCTATCCCTTCTGGGTTTTCAAAGGCTTCTTCACAGAGGGTTACGAGCAATTTTCAGAAGGAAAAGTTCTGCTGACTCTTGTACATTTGGTAGTGCATCCCATGGTTAAACTAATAGCCTCGTTGGGTGTCAGCCAAAGGTTACAGGCCTCTCAAAATATTCTTGGAAAAAAAAAGAGTTTATCACTGAACTGAAGTTTCTCATTAGTAACCCTCTGTTGTCTAATCTGTGAAATTACATGATTAACTCTTTTGCAGAGACAGCTTCAGCCAGAGTTTGCAATCCCACAGGAAGTTATTAAAAGTATCACCGAGATAATTTCCCTCCTTTGTACTTGGCCCTTAGGGTAAAGGAAATACATCATTAGATGAGTACTTTATAATAAAGCTATAGATCACTAACAATTATTAAATGGCTGTCAAGAATGATTATTATTTTAAAAGCTGAGCACTGTGCAATTTGAAAAACAAATAAAAAACCTTGAAAGAAATTACTTCCTTTGTTTTTGTATAGAAATTAGAAACATGCCTTCCCCCCCATTCTCTTTGAAGTGATTATTGGAATATAATCTTTCTCTGTACACAGCCATCTTACCTTCAACATTTCTTTCTGCAACTCTAAAAATACTCTTACGGAAAGCAGCCGCTTGCTATTGAGAGGATATTCCTCGGTGACCCAGAGGATAGCCGAGCCTTTTTGCATGCGCTGAGAATGACACCTTGGTGCATGAGCCCTGAACCCCTGACGCTTCAAGTCACTGAAGCAGAGGTGGTGGTCCTCACCCAAGAACAATCCTTGCTTTTGGTGAAAGTTGAACTCAGGGTTATCTGGGACACAGAAAACCCTCCCATCATGTATTTTGGCTGAAGTCATTTGCAGATGTTTTCCATGATTTGTTGCGCTTGGTTTTAGCTTCCTAATGAGTTCCTCCCAGATCAATGGGTGGTTTAGTTTGCATCTTTTGGGAGGAGAGGTAACAGTTCAGATCTTTATTAGCTTCCCCAGCTAGTTACCAAGGCTTTTTTTTTTCCTTTCTTTTTTTTTTAACCATTAGTGAAAAAGTAGAGTGGTGAAGAACGAGACACTGGCAACGCCCGCGCAATCAGCCAGGCTGGGTGCCTGAGCCGGTGACACAGTTACTCTGCAGGGATGGCAGTGGAGCATCTGGCCGGATTGTGTAAAAGTCAAATAGTCGTGAGAGGTTTGACAAAGGTGAAGCGCGTGGAAGCAAGAGTCAACAAGCACTCTGTTGGTCCTCAAATCATGTCCAGCCAAACAATTTTGCATTATGGGGTTCAGCTATAAGACAGCAGAAAACTGAGCTGGAATGTTAAAAATATCAGCGGATTGTTCCTCTGTGCATCCAGAAAAGGAAGATGGCTACCAGACACCTCTAAGAAAGCTTATTCATGTTCCTGTGAGAAAGCCAGATCTTTCAAACAAGTTGGTTTTATGAATTAACCACACAGTTCTAAAGGCCCGGACCTAAAGTGCATTGTAGGACCATCCTCACAGCACAGCTTTTGTGATTTCATCTCGTTACAGTGCCTCAATATGACTAATGCACCCATTTGGTACAGTCTAGGAGTTAAGAAACAGTGCTTTGAATCCGGAGGGCTGAAACCTAGTCTCAGCTGCATAAATGTGCTACCAGGTCAAGAGATTTGCTCTTTCTAGGATGCTTTTTTTCTTTCCCTAATATCTTCTTCCTGACCTTAAATAAGCCATGATCTCCTAGGAGAGAAGTCATTTGCCTGTATAAACACAATATATGTTTATATACTTCAAATATAAGTGCAGTTTCTGATGAAGGAAGAACTTAGAGCTACCTTGTTGCTCACTGACCTTTTTCATTCTCTGTCACTTGCACTGGTTATAACTGGTGTCCTCTTTAAGTGTTTAGAATAAAATTCATTCCGATCTGCTCATTCTTATTTTTGAAAAGTGATCTGAGAATGGCCTGGATTAATCGTTAATCCTCTTAATGCTTAACCTAAGATCTATGTGTCTAACTCTTTTCGAAAAGCTTAAAAAGGAGAGGAGAGTTTGTCTAAATTAGTGTATACATATGAAAATATTCTTCTTATTCTAGTTCTAGTTTCTAAAAATAATATGACTGGAAGCCATTCTGAAGTGCAAGATAGGATAACTCAGTCTCTGCAACCTTCCATAATCCACAGGTGACAGAGAAATATTTTTTACTGTATTTTGTACTTAAAAAAAAAAGACTGATAGCATTTTCCCTAATGTTTGTTAACCAATTAAAAAGTGACGACCTATTTTTTCCTCAAAAACTTCAGACACAAAAGGTCCTGGAATACGTTCAGATTCATGGTGCTTAAATAAATGCAACCTAAATCTTTTGAAGTTTTTTTATTACCAGTGTAAGACCTGAGTTTTAACATGAGGTCAGAAAACTCTTGAAGATCCATGGGGAAGAAGGTTACTGTGGGATCTGCAAGAGGTAGCTATGAAAAACAAACCTATAGCCAAATAGGAATAGTTTAAGCTGTCTATGCAGGTATCCATATTTCCATGGGAAAACTTTCTGGGGTCCACAAACTGGAAAACATTGAAAACATTGATGTACATGCTACATCCATACCTTCAGAATGGAAAAGCATTACAAAACAAAAGCCACAAATGTTAATAGCAAATCTGTCACTCATGTCTCTTACTTTGAACTGGGATTTTATAACAGAGATCTCTGAATTTGTAGAAGATAACCAAGCACGTGCTCCAGAGCTGATCAGGAAAACAGCATCAACACAATTCTGGCTTGGGAGATGAATGCAGAGTGCAATTTTCTTCCTGTAGTGTGTCATTCTCAGGAGATGTATTCTGGCTGATGTTAATGGTAATACACTGAGTTATACAACTAGAGAGATCTGCAACTGTGTATGACAGAATCAATGCAATTGGTGAGCAATAAAATGCCAGTTCTTGCAGAGACAGGTTTGCCATCATCGCACCCAATGGCGAGTACGTAATTTTGCCATTCATGTCTGCTGTGCATGGGGTATCTCCAGGAGATATATGCATCTTCCTCTGGTTTTACTGTGGATTATGCCTTTACACTTCTGGGAGCAGCTGTCGTTTGGTTTTCATTTGAAAACCAGCTTGTCACAGATGAGAACTGAGCAATATGCTCCTTTCTGTAGTATAGACTCATTTTCTTTCTTGCACTACTAATCTTTCTTATTTCTGTCATCCAAGAAATGAAATTTACACATAGAAAATATAACTCCAGCATCTGATCAAAGTTGTATTTTAAATCACTACTGTTTCTTTTCCAGAAGTCTTGTATAAATGTCCTTTCATTAAATAAGTAATTTTATCAGCCAGTGAAGGATCATGCTCTGTATGTATGCATGGCATTTGCAAAAAGTGATAATATCTTTCTGTTTCTTCTGCTGAAAAAGGAGGAGGAAAGCTCTCCTCTGACAGGGGTGGATGTTTCCAAGAGCATCTCCTTTTCCTGTCAGCAAGGGGCTGTTCTGCATCGCTGGAGGCAGCAGGACGCAGCAGATGCCAGCTCAGGGCGAACCTCCCATCTTCTAATCACGCTGCTTTGGGTAAAGGTGAAAATGCTGTCATGACGCCAAAGGCTCATTCTCTCAAGTGTTAACATCCTCGCTTTCAGAGAGGTAGGAATGGAGGGCCTTTCTTCCCTGCTAGTGGGTGCTCAGCACTTTTTAATGCCATAATTTGAGTGAAACATTGGAGATGAAGAGCAGTGGAGGAGGAAGGTTCAAAGAAATAACGGCTAGAACAGATGTGCAAAAAACCCCCCTTCACCAAGTACTTGTCTTACACTTTTTGGCTTTACCTATTTTTTAAAGCAAAAATATCAGTTTATTTCTGTACTTCATTGCCAAATCATAAAATAGAATCATGCAAAGCATTATCATTGCTTGTATTCATATTTGTAATTATTCTTACACTTCAGATGTGGGGAAAATCCATTATTCATAATACTATGTTTTAGTTGGTAGAGCACCAGACTCACAGATGATTAGTGAAAGCTGATGAAATGAACTTTCTCTACAGTTCAGGGGTCTTGCATTATATAAAATTGAATTTCTAAAATCAGTGCCTTTGATGTCTTCCCAGTACAAATATTTTACTCACAATTAAGTACTTGGGACAAAAGTCTGGGAGAAGGGGGAGAGAGAAAGAGGAGGGGAGACATGGTTAAAGGCAATCCTCAGCAGGACAACTTAAAAATATGACTATGATTTCTCAATAGCTGCTACTGACTTTCCGGTTTACATGAATTTGCCAAATGTATTTTCTTTGGGTCAGATCTTACTTATCTTGCTCACACAAGTGTTCTTATTGACTACCCCTGAGAATAAAGCAACCCAAATTTTGCTTACTCTTTCTGTTTTGCTGATTCCCTCAGGATCAGTTCAAATAAGCTAGGGTCCTATGTTGCTGGATAAGTTAGTGGGCTGTGAAACTATACTAATGTTCATGTTAGCTAAAATTTTTCAGGGGAAATACTTGTGTTATTTTCCTTGGTTCTCTGAGAACAAAAAGAAGAAAAGAAGAAACATTTGTCTGCATTTACAGCGGAAGCCCTGCTACCCGTGGGCCAGGCTAATCCACATGCTGTGCTTAGCCCAGCTCTAAACAGATGCTGCCTTTGCAGTTCCTGCCACTTCTGCTGCCATAATTTTGCCTGGAGTTTAATAGATTTTGTTTTCTCTTTTGTTTAGTCTTTGGCCAAATTTTTCCTTTTCAGTGCAAAAGCCAACAGTGGTCTATCTGAAGGCTAACTCTTTATGCTGACAGCCACAAAGCTGCAATGAATTGAGCGTTTGCAAATCCCAGCACTGATACAGCCTCACAGTGCACCGAATAGCTATCACTTGCATTTATACCTGAATCTGTACGTGTGTCTGCATGTCTGCCTGTACCTGTATTATCAAAGCTCTTTTTCTACCTCTGTATGCTCTACTTCGCACACAACATCAGTCTCAGATAGTTCAGGCTATACTGCTGAATCTATTTGGGGTAAAAAAAGAATTTGTAAGGACATAATGCGTAGCCTTCATTGCAAAGTAAACTAGGAGCAAGCATGATGGATGAGTTAGAGTGTAAGACTGCAGAGAGCTGTGAGTCCGGTCAGGAGGGAGCTGGGTTGAGATTCCTGGCATGTGAGTGCTACTTCTAGTGCTTCTGGCAGCCTCCTTGGGGAAGCTGGGTAAGTGGCTTCCCACATTGTTTTAAATCTTACTTTGCACGGAGCTTGGACTAGCTCTCACTCTGTAAGCCTAAAGTAGTGTCACGAACACCCAAGTTCCAGTGCATGTCTTAAGTGAAACTATGATGTAATTTTTTCCCCTCAATATCACCGTTTTCTTTCCAATGCACTGTATGGTGTTTTCAGCCCCTGCTGATTCTTTACTAAAAACTTCTGAATTTTTTCTAAAACTTGGTTGTTTTCCATGGGTTATAAAAACTCATTAGCAGGAATTTTTCCTCCTTAGGTAGATACAATGCTGAACTGGTCAAGACATCAGTTTATATTCAAGGATATTCATCGCTACCTGCAATTAGATCAGAACAAGGACTTTGACCTTTACTTGAACGTGCTGCTTTGCCCTTGCCTCCCTTGGCTAGTGAGTAGGTCTGCTGCAGACAAGTGCATGTCTGGAAGAAGGCCTCTTTTCCTTGGGTGGCAGGAAGTTTCCTCCTGACGTCACACGAGTGGCCACATGGACATTGTCAAAATCCCACAAAACTTGTCCTGCAGAAGAAATGAGTTCGCCTCCCAATCTTTCTTCTGGGGAGCTCAGGGCAAAATAGTCCTCCGTCTATAAACAGAAAGTTTGACCTGCTCATCTTAGCCGGCTTGTGTCAACAGATCAGTTCCTCACAGAAGTGATGCAGGTTTCAGTAGGAAACGGGGCACCCTCTGCACAGCTGGGAGAGATCCTGCCTTGCTGCCCTGCTCCCCACCGAGCAAGTGACAAAGTCCTTGAGATGCCTCCTCCTCGAGGTCACCCGGTGCACGGTGGGAGGGGAGAAAAGGGGACTCCCTACGGGTGTCTCTGGATCAGGAGGCACCAACTGACTAATGGCAGGGCAGGGGAATAACCTCAGGGTACTTGGCTTTCAGCACACTCAGAGGGAAATGGTCACAGAAGATGGAAGAGGAGGAGTACCTGTTGCCAAATGGCTGTGATTACAGCGGTGGCAAACTTCCAGGGAAACGGAGCCTCAGTTCTGTTTTATCAGGATCCTTTATAAATTGCTATTAAGAAGTATTTTTCAACAATCTCATTTTTATTAGCCGTTTGTGCCCATTACAGTTTTCTAGTTGCTAGTTTGTTATGGCTGTAACATAAATAAAGTTCTAAAAATGTCTCATTTGAGGAATTGCAGAGCTGGGCACGCCATTTAGACACAGATAAAAGCAGATGTAAAGGGCTTTCTTTGTAATGGGTCTATTTTATATTTAATAGAACTGTCATATAAACCTATACTAGCATTTAAAATGCAGTTTCTAGGCTATAAAATAAACACCATTTCTAATATTGCTGTTGGCTTTCACCTATGGGACACAGTTCATTAAAAGCTCTATAAGTCATTTACAGGGGGTTGCTGTATGATTTACAATCTAGGAGCCACCCCAGGCAATACATGTGTTTCTCTCCCACCTTAGGAACCAGTTCTTCAAAAATATTAATGATACCTGCAGGATCACCCAGCCAGGCGGGACTGGTGTGATCAATGGTGCAGTGCTGGGGGAGAGGGGTACACCTTCTATGGCAGGAGCTCTGCTAGGTACAAATGCCCCTTCAGGAAGAGTAAGCCTGAGAAACACTTTTGCATTTGGTTCTCTTTACTGAAGTTTCTAAGACTAAGTTTTAGAAACTTAGTCTTTAGTTTACTGAAGTTTCTGAGTGTCACCACAAAA
This sequence comes from Mycteria americana, assembly GCF_035582795.1. NCBI lineage: Eukaryota > Metazoa > Chordata > Aves > Ciconiiformes > Ciconiidae > Mycteria > Mycteria americana. Next base: position 64,132,602 of record NC_134367.1, read on the forward strand.
AGAAACCTACCTGTCTCAGGTCTCTGTGGGAGGTAAGGCAGGACTGCGTGAGCTGGGCTGAGGGATTAGCTTGTTTGCTTGCCTAAGTTGGGCTGAATGACCCTCTGGAGGAGCCCACTTCTCTTCTTTGGCTATAGAAATAGGCATGCAGGTGAAATGGCTAAAATAAGGTGGAAGCACCTGAACACAAGTTCTGCATTACTGATCTAATGCAAAGTTGTGAGACAGCTTAGGGACATTGCCTCTGACATGGTTCCCAGTTTTGTTGCAGGATGAGATGCACTTTTCCTACTGGACTTGTGATTCAGAAACCCTAAAGTGGTGAGGATGCTGAGATTCTCTTGGACCCCAGTGTCCTTCTGAGCCAGACCAAGAGTGTGCAGTTCCTTCTCTTTGAACTTCTGCTGTTAATAATGTTTCCTCAAGTCTTCTGGGGAAGGAAGCCTGGAGAAGAGGAGAAGCAAGCTGCTTCCCCACTCTATGTGGAGTGCCCTGATTGATCCCCAAAGGCTGTGAGCTGGCACGCACTGACACCGTGCCTCTTGTCACTACACAGCAGCAAGGAAATACCTACACTGAGACATACCTGGAAGTTGCTGTTCCCTGTGAGGACAGCCCACCTGTTTGCTGGCCTTAAGGGGAGTGTTACTGTTATCGTCAGAGGCGAAGCTGCGCATCTCCTGTGAAAGTTCCTGGGACCTCTAACTCTGTCTCTGGCTGCTTATAGCTTTGCCAGACTTTAACTGGCTGTACTGTTATTTTCCATGCCTCAAGCTGATCTTTATTTGTTTAATGGAGCAAAATACTTCAGCTATTTCTGAGCCAGGCACTGGGGGGAAAAAGATATTGTTTCATTCTTTCTTTTTTTTAATGTTGGCAACTTCTTTCCTAAATGCCCCCATGCTTTCCAGAAGGCACTTCAGACTTGCTAGGGAAGGGGTCCTTTGTGCTGATCAGGTGCGTACCATTTTCTGTTTCAACTCAAATCTAACCAGATTTTATTGCTTTGAAAAATCAGACTAAGTGTACTGAATAGAGACTTTGACTTTAGCAGCTAAAATTTTCTCAGAAATCCATTCTCACTAAGTATTCTTGACCTCTTCACAGCAAAATGGTCACATACAGACCAGCTGACCCTTGCACCTTGCCCAGTAATACCCAGAACTTGTCCAGCAATGCTGCTCCATGCCTGGTGTGACCTGAGCTGTGCGTGGGATCCCGATCTGCTGGGTGGCACTCAGTGTCTCGGGCTCTCGCTGTTGCAGGAAGACTGGACAAGGGTCTTGGAAAGGTAGCCTGAGACTCAATGGACAGAAAATTGGTTGGGGAGGTGGGGGGAGTAGGGGGCTGACACAGTGCATGAGGTCTACTTAAGCAAAGAAACTGGGAAGAGAAAGGCAGGTCTGACAGATCTGGACCAGGCAGGTGTGCAGAATAAAACTGAGAGGAGGATGCAGGCATGTACAGGAGAAAGGAGAGTGCCTAACAGGAGGGAAGCAGCAGACAGGAGGAGAGGACTTCAGCGGCTGGGGTGGAACCCAATCGAACTGAGGTTTACTATCTTACTGCCTTAGAGAAATATTTCTGAAACCCACTGGCAAGGCACTTGTCTCACCCTCTGCTAATAGTGGTCCACAAGGAAAATAAAAAGCAACAAGTTCTGCCTGTTGCTCTGTTAACACAAATAGCTTAAGTATACACAGCGAAAGCAGTCTCCAAAAAGCAGACACACGTCAAACTATATTGGTCTCAGTGTGGTATTTCAGAAGTTTTGCAATTTGAAGTAGGAATGCCTTCCCTACTTGAACTTTATAAAAAGACTTGTAAAATTGTTACTGTATCAAGCAGTCAGAAAGTAGAAAATGCTTCAAGTAAGGTGGTCCATGGATCTTCAGCCAGGTTCCCCTGTGCTTGTACCTTGTAAATGGTGCTAAATACATGGTAGTGTTTTAGCAAGGCTTTCTGAGTAAATTAGACTGGTGGGCGAGTGCTATGTACATGTGCATATGTGTGTGCATGTGCATCTGTCTATCTTTATGCAGGTCAATTACCCCATTACCCAGTAACTTTCCAGTCCCTTGGCTTATTTGAGTGATATTTGACTGAGGGACAGTACCCCTGAGATATTAGCTTCACACACATCTTGTGGTAGCATGTGGATTCTGCCCCAGCCTCTAGCACAGAGCTGTTTGAGGAGACACTGCAGGTCTAGCTACAGGTGGGCTAAGCAATTTCAGTCAGAGGGAACTGCGCTGTGACAGCAAAAAAAAAAAAAAGTTAGAAAAATTAGGACTCAGGTATTTCACACTAGCCCCTGAAGATGAGTGGAAACTCATGACTTTCACCCCCTGGGGCCTCAGTTCCCTATCTGTCCATTAGGTCCTGTCACTGAACAGGAGTGTTGCAAGAATAATTTAATATTTGCAGGACAATAAATAATCAAGACAATAAACACATTTAAGTTAATTCACAAAGGAAGTCACAGGGTAAAATTCATCATTATCTTTCCGTAAGAGTATTCAATGTATTCAGACATGGAGATAAATAGTTAAAAAGCCCATTCACTTAACCTTAGACACTTCACAGCAACCCATATGTTAGGAACCAAGTTGTTTTCAGCTCCCTTTAAAGTAGGTGATGATCTCAAGTGGCCAGAGTTGCCCTCTGGAGATATGTTTCTCCTCCAACTACAGAAGGAGCCTGTGGTGACCAGGAACCTCTCTGGAGTGCCTGAAGTGGGTGGGATGAGCTCAGGATGCAGCGGCCGCTCTCCAGGCTCTTCTTCTAACATCCCGCAGTTGTACGGGAAAAGCCTGGGCAGTGGTCCTCACTAACAAGCGAGAGGGAGGCAAAAAGGGTTTCCAGCAGTGGCATCCATCCTGCCATAACTTTTAACCTTTTATCTTGGGAAGGATCTTCCAATGCCGTTTCTTTACAAGTGATATTTATATTACAGAAGTTCCTGAAAGCTTCCAGCTTGGTTGTGCCAAGCATTGAACAAACAGTTGCGATTTATTTTCCATCACAGACGGCTACGTATAATTCTGAATCTGTACTTGGATTAAGTATCTTCATGAAAAATGGCCTAAGTTTTACTATATCAAGCACCATGAAGGCTCAGAAAACTTAGCTGTCAGGATCTTTACAAAATCAGGCCACTTCTATTAGCAATCGTACATGCCAGGAAAAGAAGCATGTGCCACAGTTTTGGCATATCCTTAAGTCACATTGAAGTTAAGGCACCATTAGGAGCCTCACTTGAGGTCTAACGTAGGACTGCCTGGCAACCAGGAGAAATCGTGCAGAGGCCAGGAGCGCTCACGGAACTGGGGAGAGCTGTAATGACTTCCTTATGACCCATCTCCAAACTGCACTGAGTGGAGCTCTGGCACAGGAGAGAGTCTGGCCTATAGCGTGTAAATAAATAACAAATGAGCAAGTCAAAACGAAGGCAGAGATGAATGAAGTGGTTCACGCAGCACGGCTATAGTTTTATGCTGTCTCCAGGCTATGGAAGACAAGCCATCATACTTTGGTTCAGGTTCTCAAAATCGTTTTTAGTGCCATAAAGGGTGACTTTATTTTTTTTTTAATTAAAGTCCATATTCTGGAGCTGTCTTCTGGAGAGAAATAGAGCCAAGAGGGATAATACTTTTCCACAAAAGCATTAATAAGTGACCATCACTACATGCATAAATGTAGTTTTGGACTGAAAGCAAAGTGGAATTAATTTAAAATTAATAGGTTAATCTTTAAATTGATTAATAAACTGCAAAAGCAGCCGGCACATTGGATTTTTCTAAAACCTACATGAAAGTCCATTTTCTATCTAAAGAGCTCAGGAATACAATTGCCAGCAGGACTAAAGCAACATTTATAAAAGGGCATATTTTAAAGCAATTACAGAACAAAGTTGGCAATTTGTTCTCATGGATTGCATGAATTGCATGCCGTATTCAAAAATTAAGTTCTCAGACTAAGGGAATTGGGACGTTTAACTTTCGCTTGCTAGCAATGGACAAACTAGGTCCAGACACCTGCTGTAATCTCACCAGCACCTCCAGGGAGGGGTGATGATCAGGGAATAGACTTCAAAATGTTATGAGCAGGCTGAAAAAGATGGCTGAGGACAGATGGCAGACAGCTCAGCTGGCAGATGCCTGGTATCCTTCAGTGTGGAAACAGGGAATATGTGTAAGAGTCTAGGAAGGTGGTTGGTGGGTTCCTCTGCGTAAGAAAAAGGGAATTTAAGTCTGTGTTACCTCAGTAGAAAACTACTGAGAGAACATGTCATGTCATTTAGTTGTGGCTGAAAGTGCATCAGGGGATATGATGCTCCATTGAGCATCTAGACATTTCTAACAGCCTGTGAAAAAAAGAATTGGCTGAGCCTGGCTGGGAGTTTGCAAGAAAGGATCATGATAAGAAGGCAAAATGGAGGAAGTTGAGTACCTGTAGCAGAAGCTCAGCAGCAACAGCTATCTACAGCAGCAAGAAGAGCAAGCCTAGATACTTCACCTGTAACTTCTGGGCTTTGTCAAGCCCTGTGTGCTGGGACGTGCCACCGCAGGGCCAGGGATCTGGGCTCCAGCTCCTCCACTGGGGAGTTCACTTTGGTGCCCCTCTGGCTTGTCACCCCACGTCTCCTTACCGTGGCATGCAGATGGGACACTACAAGGACGGGGCTGATCCTGCCCAGGCCTTGCCATCCCAACTGGGAAACAAACTGTCAGGGCATGGACCCAGTTCTTGAACTTAGAACTGATCCAGTAACACACAAATAGCTGCACAGAACCACAGAAAGCAAAAATGTGTGTCATCCAGTAGGCAACAGACCCCAAATAACTGAGACCCCTGAAATGCCAGCAAGTTATCTGATTTTGCTGCCTGGTGGCTGGACAAGCAAATAACTCAATGAGAGAAAACTACAATGGACCAAGTAACTCTGGGGACCATGTTTACACATCTTCACCCTAGCAAGCCAAAGCTGAACAACACGTTTCCAGTCTCTATCAGTTAATGCAGTGGTGAGAACTGAAGCCTGTGTGGCAGGAATGACTGAAACATTGGGTCAGAAAGGGAATATCCCGATAGAGAGACCAGCGAGGCAGCAGGCAATCAGCAGGCAATCAGCCTGCTCAGGACACTGCCAACCAGTCTGCTGAGGAAGATGGCTAGGAGGATCCCCAGATCATGATGCCCAAAAGAGACCTCCCAGCTGTTCCCTCAGCTCCCCTAGCCTAATGGCAGCTCGGTGCAGGGCTGCCATGGGGATGCCACAGGATGACTTAGGAAGGAAGGGACCTCAGGAAGGCTCTGGTCCCACCTGCTGCTCAGAGCTGGCTCAGCCGAGATGCCGACCCGACTGCAGGGTCTGCTCAGACTACAGAAAGGATTGTCTCCTAGAGGGAGGACATGCAAACTGCTCTCACCAGGGAAGGCTGCAGATGGTCTGGACAAGAAGAGGAAAGCACAGGCACCAGCTGGCAAGGGGGTGCCGACAGCTGGACTGGTAAATTCAGGGGAAAACGGAATTGCCTCCTGGCTTAGCAGATTGACGCATTCACCAGCACATCTTTTGCGTGTTTACCAAAGTGTTACAATCTCCTTTCCCAGGCTGGGTGGAAGGTAGAGACTTTATATTTTCACCTGGGTTTTTTTTTGAGGAAGACTAAGAGAAATTAGGAATAAACCTAAAAAGACCCTCCTCTGTGAGCTGAGAAGTGAGGATGACCGAAAGGCTGGACTCGGAGACAATGTTTGCTTACCAGAAATAATGAGAATAATGAAACACTAATCTGACTTGTCCGTACAGATGGATTTCCAGCATAACGGAGCAATGAAATAGCATGTCCCCCCAAGGGGAGCTCCTGAGCAGTGAAGCATAATTCTTGCCTGAGAGTTAAATCTCAGTATGGCTCTTGGCTGTGAAATTACTGCACTGCTGAAAATACACACACAGACACACATGCATGCTGACACTGGAAGAAAAGCTGTGTTGGCATTTATAAGATTGTAAGGTCAAAGTTAATTTTGTCAGATTTACTAATTGTTTTCAAACTGTCTCTTTTGTTTAAGCTGATTTAAAAGTAAACTCTGACTTACTGTGATTTGGTTTTAAATACCTTTTGGTAACAGTCATTCTGAATTATAAATAGCTTCATCCTTCTTCCTTCTTATCAAACTTTGACATATGCAAGATAATAAGAGGGATTTTAGAAATACTGATGCAAACCAGCCACCGCTGAATCATGTTAAGTCAATAGTCCCTAACAGTTAATGTTCAGATCACCGAGGGAGTGTGCAGTAAGGGGCTAGGGAAGACACAGAGACTTCCATGGCTTTTGAGCCTGAACTGATTCATTATTCACTCCATTTAAAATTGTCAAAGACAATTTTTGTAAGCATGCGTCCATTTCCCTTCTGTTTAAAGAGGTATATGGAAGTATGACTACAAGTGAGCATGGTTAAAAGAAGATAGTCATGGCTTAGTGCATGCTGTAAGTGGATTGCTGTCATCACTAAAGCTAAACTAGGGGGACTAGGGGGAAGATGAGATTTCATACTAGCATTTGTCCACACTTGTGTTCCTGCGGGTATTTCTGTGCTCTGCTTTGTTCCTTGAGATAACAATGTTTTCATTCTCTAAATAAAGATTTGCTAGATTTGCTTTGCTGCAAGAAATCTTCCAAGGGACTGGATCAGGGCCTCCCTGTCCGCTCATGTCCTTGTCTTTAGAAATACTACACCAGATTAATAGGAAAAGGGTGGCACAAGAGGCAGGGGAATTCCAGACTCCCACTTGGGTTTTTTCATTGTGTTTTCTCTGAAATAGCTTGGCCCCAATCCTTCAATCATTAGTTATGCAACTAAATTTTGTACACGTGAGCATGATCATTGACTTCAATGGGAAGGCTTCCATTGGTAAAATAGTTCATATAACTTAGGTGTTGGAAGGACTGAATCCTGTGTAAAATGGTTGCATTTTCCACAACTTGCTCTGTCCTCTGTGTGTTTTCAAGTCATGGCCTCTCATTTATTGGCATGTCAAGCTTTTCCTTGGAGAACCAATGGAGCTAGGAGACAGCAAGTTGGTTCTTGTCTATTGCAAAAAGATGTGATGTATCTGCAGAAATGTAGTCTGCAAGACATGTAAAATAATCCTCCTATCCTACCTCAGCACTCATACAGACTCAGCTGGAGTACTGTGTCCAATTCTGGGCACCATACTTCAAGAAGGCTACAAATCAAGTAAATAGAGAGTCCAGAAGTGAGCAAGTAGAATAATCAGAAATCTAGAAGACATCACTATGGATGCAGAGGATGTGGAGATAGCACGAAAGGAATTTTTTTCTAATCTAGAGAAGGCAGAGGGAGATATAACAACAGTCTGCAAGTATGCAAGGGGCTATCACAAAGAGGAAAGGCTTAATCTGTTCTCCATGCGCATATGACAAAAAGAGATGAGCCTCACTTGCAAAATGGGAGACTGATATCCCTTAATATTTTAATAACTTTCTAGTTTTAGAAATAGGACAGCAGTCAGCTTTTTTGCCTGGGGAAGAAGGATGGAGATGATGGAATCTTCTTCACTGAAGGCCTTCAAACATCTCCAGCTATGAATAGCCAATCCTGTGTACTGGGAAGGGGGTGGTTAGAAGACCTCATGAGGTCCTCTCCAGCCCTATCTTCTGTTAATGTGATCAACAAAATTCTACATTCTAAAGATAGGAGTCTTATTACTGGGAGTAGAGAAAAGGCAGAAAGGGCCAAAACATTGTTTTCAGACCTCAAACAGAGCTTGTAAAGCACTGATAATGTTCTCTTTTGATTAGTGAAAGATGAAGAAACAACTTGAAAAGAATAAGCTCAAAACTGTAATACGACCCTTTTGGGGAAAGCTTTTCTTCCTGCTCCAGCATCCCTTTATCATTTTTCCTCCTGATCTTTGGATTTTATCTCAAGGTGGAAAAATGGAAATTACACCAGAAGATGACATTAAAGCAGCTTCTTACTTCAAACCTTTTTTGCCAAAACCATTTAAAAACTATTATTTGTTACAATGGTATTTATAATGATGAAATGTATATTCTTTGCCATGTCCGAAGCACAAGTAGCAGATCTGAGAACAAGCAATACCCACTTTCATGCTGCACTAATTTGGCAGGAATAAAATCTTGCAAATTCTGGTGGAGCTCTTTTCAAAAGTGAATGGAAATGGGATCTAACGACATTCAAGTAACCTACTCAGGTTGCTGAGGCTGAGTGGAAGATACTTTTGATGGAAATCTGAGACTGAGTGGGTATATAAAAATACAGAAATGAATATGTAATTTTCCTTTGTTATCACATGAAACAGCAGCCCCATATTGCTTATGGAGGAAGAAAGCTGCAAAAAACTAGGGAGAGAAATTAATGCAAAAAACTATAAAGAAATGGAGCTGTCTTGCTCCTTAAAAAAAAAAAAAAGGAAAAAAAAAGTTCAGCATGGATCCATATGGTGTGAGATTTCTCTTCTGTGACATTTTTATTAAGGTTATGTATATGACCGTTCATCTTCATTCTGCTGGTGCTAATTGCTGTCTATTGGACCCTTCGCTACTGTGTACAGAGAACACATGCTTCCCCTCGACACTGCCATCGCGGCGAGTGCACTGGATTGTTCTGCTGTCCTCAGATAGGAACCTGCTGCTGCTGCCTGACCGCAACAGCTGGGAATATTCTGCTTTTAAAAGCTTATCTTGTTGATACTTGAGTTGAGCTATTACACAGTGGAACAAGCAAACAGAATGAATGGACCCTCTGCGGGCAACTTATGGTAACAAAAAAAGCTTCCATGTGCTTTTGAATGTGTCTCTTGTCTTGGAATTGACAGTGATGTTTAGCATAGATGTTTCCTGCAAAGAAAACGTGATGGTATAGAGCCAGGAACAGGCTAAAAAGAAACATGCACAGAAGACATGTTCAGCACTTAAGCTTCTTTGCAACTCTAAGCAACATTTAAAGACCAATTTTGCAAAGGTTTACTCATACGAACGGCCCCACTGAAATGCAAGGGGCTGCTTTTTTCTCTAGAATGGCTAATTTGATCAAGAATTACTTTTTTGCACAAAAAGAGTACGTAAAGCATATCCCCTCAATCTTCTATGGAGCTTTTAAGCGATCAGCCTGAGAATAAGGTTATTTATTTATCAGCATTAGGTCCATGCACATACATATATATTGCATGTACAAGCAGATCAGAGCAGAGAAACACAAATATTCCCATGTTACGGATGGACCACCCAGAGAAATACAAAAATCTATTAATTTTGCTTATCACTTAGACTCCGATTTAACAAAACATCTAATAGTGTCATGAATTTTTCTGTCATGAAGGAAGTGTTACAATCATCTAATCTGACTTCCTACATAATGCAGACTGTAGGATTTCCCCGAACAATGCCGACTTGTACGTCCATTCATTTTAGTTCAAACTCTAAAAGTTAGTAGCAGCAATAAGAGTAATTATCAGACTTAGGTTCATGCAATTAGCGAATCTTAAACTGTTACCTTCTTAACACATTGCCTTTTGTGAATGGTGCTGTGCTTAGCCATGCCCCGAACTACACACCAGTCTGACTATAGACTCCACATGACCTCTAGGCAGGAAAATCTCTCTTCTGAAGCCTTAATGGAAGTGTTGTCTGAGCAAGCACAGACCCTGAGTGACACGTGCATTATTCTGTGCGTAGACGAACATCTGAAAATTCGGCTCTCAGACCACACTGGGCAATCTGTGAGAGCTGAACTTGACACCTAACAGCCAGACTTACTTGTAACTTTGGTCTTACAGCGATGGTGATTCTTGCTATACGGCTGCTGTTTTAACCCATTAACCTTAGTTAAGTGGCCAGTTCTAGTTGGCATAGGTGACCCGTGGATACTCGGTTCCTTTTCCCGCATTCTTTGTGGCAATTCTGGCTTAAGGGAAAGCTGTTCTCTTCCCCTTTCCCACCACTTCTGCCTTGTACCACTTTCTCATTTGTGCTTATGCAACTGTTTATAGGGTTATGAAATAAACTGGATTAAGCTTAGAAGTAAATCCATCTATTTTCCTGCTCTATTAAAAAAGTGAGCCACCTTCTTCAAGAGGCATTGATACATTCAGGAAAAGAATGATAATTTGGAGTCAATATGAAAGGAATTCCTATTTTCTGCTTTTATCACTGTAATGAAAAATTGAAAATTATTTGCATTTGAAAAAAATAATTTCAATAGGTGTACAGGCTACTTTCACTCCCTGGCACTATGTAATCACTTTCTAATTATTATATTTAGGTAGTGTTTTAAATGAAACTGTTTCCAAAGAAAGAGCTGAGAACACAGAATTTTGAAAATGGAACATCGCAATTATCCTGCAATTTCTTTTCTTAGCTAAACAATTACTTTAATTTAATGAAAAAATATTAATTTTTTTGACACCTTTTCTGAAAATAACCCATTTGCATCATTTATATTATTATTGTTGTTGTTGTTATTATTATTATTATTATTATTACTATTATTTGCCTAGACCTCATTAAGGGTAAGTAGCACCTCAAGAGGCTAGCCAGCAGTAACAAACACGTATATTTGTGCACATGTGTATACATAGTTAGGCTGGAGATGGCTTAACAGGTTACTCTGAGGAGGAGCTCTCACTTACCAGTCAGAGAGATAAATTTCCAAACGATGCCAAGGTTATTAACAACTCCAGAAATCATTACCAAAACAAAACAAAACAAAACCAGCAAAAAACCCCAACAACAAAAAATAACATACTATATATTTTAACTGAGATATAAACCTGCCTCTACTCAAAAAACTTCCTTGTCACTTTCTGAGCACTGGTCTAGGGTCCTGGCCACATTCCTTGTGGCATGTTTTGATTTTGGGGCTGTGATGCTGCCCAAATGGGGCTAGATGCAGCATCCCACACTTTTTTGCCCAAACCAGTTGTTTTGTGTGCTGTCCATCTTCAGGTTTGCCCCAGAGCTGGCTGCATTTTAGAAGACCAGGGAAAGTGGTTCTTGTGTTCACATTTTTATTTAACTGGACAAAATTGTTTGCTGTTTCTCTAGGACAATGCTATGTAATCTTTACATTTTTGTGGCTACAAATGCACCTAAAAGTTAATCTTGAGTAATATTTTGCTGTCCTTTTCTTCATCTTCTCCTTTTGTTTCTTGTCCCCACCATAATTCTGTCTTTTGTTCTTATTTGAACACTGCTTGCCCCACAGGCTTCTGGCATGGCAAGTCAAATTATTACCTCTCTTTGTTCCCCCATACAAGAAAACAAGGATGCTGTCCTTACGTGGGGAAGGGAGGACCAGACAACACATTTGGATAAATGCCTTGCCAGCTTTGAAATGTCTTGTAAAATTCTGTTAATGTTTCTCTGCCATGCATGAGGCTTGCATCAAGTGCCTTTTTCAACAGCATCACTGTAGACAACCATTTATCAGGTGTATATTGTATGGCAGCGCAGTGTTTGGAAATTCCATTTGCCATATGTTATTCATGATCCTTGCTCACAGCCTTCATTTGTCAGGGGATTTAGATCTCAGCTGTGTTTAGTTTTTGGGGCTTGAGAACAAGTTGACCCACAGGCAGACACCTAATGATATAATTTGTTCAGTGCAAAAGGTTTGACTGCCCTCTATCAACCTTTATGCAGACAACTCCTTTGAATACAGTAATGGATGACAATATCAAAAGCATAAATCTCGGCGAACTTCAAGGTTTCCTGGAAAACATGACTCTTAAACTTTAGGCACATAGACATTTGGCACAATGTCAGAAAATTTCTGGACTATTCATTTATCCAACTCTGGCCAAAAATAACCAAAGACTCTATGTGTCTGTTGATTTGTTTTGAAATCCATTCAAAACGGCAAAGAAGTTAAAAAGTAAGAGACCGGCAATTGAGAAACAAGACTTCTGAAGTATGAAAGATCCTTTTCTGTATCTTACAACATGTGGTGCTAACAAGCCAGGTCATGTCCCTCGTACAAAATGCTTTCTGTGAATTTTATGTGGTTAAATTAGCAAGCAGAAATGACATAGTTCAGGTTCCTTATGGTTCTAGAGAGTAGTAAATAAAGGTCTTGCTGGAGGAGCTGCTTCAGAGGAGAAGAACACGCTGACGACTGTGGGCTCACCCCCATGGGCAGGACAGCACAGCCAGGGTAATGGTCTTTTTCTTAAGCTCTGTTGACTTCAAGGGTTCCAGTTTCCCTTTTTTTAAATCTGTCCCATTCTTAACTTTATGCCTCCTGTGTGACATTGACATCCCCTGGCTTTTTATTCTTCCTCTTCTACGTATGCTGCTTCTGCTTTCCCCTGCACTACTCCTACTAGTGGGAGGAGGAGGAGAAACCCATCCTCCTGTTCTCTACTCAGCCTCCCCTTGTCTTTCCCCCTGGCATGCATTCTCCTCTCCTAAGCAGAGGGGGTGGTCAGGAGACACTGCAATGCTGCACTTTCTCCTCCCGTTTTGTCTTGTTGTTCGGGCCTTTTGTTGCCCTGCCTGGGAGGACCTGTTGCTGTGCCAATGGACATCCTCAACTCCAGACTGGAGATGTGCCCTTGATAGCACAAGACGTGTTGTCACTCTTTGGTTGGACCTCAACCCTTCTGTCACTATTAGGTTTCATTTTAAATCATAAGGAAATGGGAGAGAATTAAGCTTTTTTTCCTTTTTTTTTCATTTATTTTTGTCAACACAGTCTCTTAGGTAACTTTAGTAGCACCATAGACGCACGAAGCTGGCCGCACTGTACCTCATCTTTCCTGCTACATACCCAGCATCTCTTTTAACAGCTTGAGGTTTTCTTCATTAAATCCTTCTTCACTCTCATTCATTCCAGAATGCTTACATATCCCAGCAGGAGTAATCAGAAAAGAAAGGTAATTATTATAGTTTATGAAAAAGTCATTTGCTTTGTTACTGCTTCATGCTATTCCTCTTGTTATTGAGTAGATGAAGGAGTTACAGTATTTTGAATCTGCGACAGCCTTTTTCATTTTTATCTACGTAATATCTACCCAAAAAAAAAAGCCCTTATTTCTGTTTGGAGCTCTTAGATGCACTGTATAATCCCTGTAATAGTGCCAATAGCAGTAATAATATAACAAAACATAGAGCAGTTTTCCAAAAAACACAGCGCACAGACTGCACAAGCCCTTGCAAGGGATTTGTGACAAACTGGCTGGCAAAAGGAATGGTATCTTCTGAGTTTCAGCTGCTTCTACAGATGCAGATCTGACGATGCAACAAGGTCCCTCTCTGAAAGCCAAGCTGCCTATGAAAGAGGCAGGAAGAGAAACTATGCACTACTCTTGGACAGAAAAGATTCCGTAAACTGCAAATGTTGGAGTATGGCTTTTAGGTACCTTAAGGGAAATCACGCTTTTTTCAGTGCGACTGTTCTACGTACATGAAACAAAGGCAGACAAGGAAGGCCAGCTGGCTGTGAAGAATAGGTAGTGGAGAAGAAGTAAAGACAGGAGCAGAACAGATTGGAAGGGAGATACGGAGTGAAGAGGGAAAGCAGGCAGCAGGTTTTAACTTTCAGAAGACAGGGCAGTAACTCCCAGCCTGTACGTAGCTTGGAGACTGCTGTGTCTGTCTCAGAAATACATCTTCAGGACTGCTGAAGAAGAGCTTCTGTGTTCGAGAGCTTTTCTGTTTTCCCCAGCTATAGGAGCTCCTTTTCTAACAATCTAATGAAAAACACTTATTACTTCTCCCAATAAAAGGTGCTTAATTTTTTAAATGAGCAACAAAGATTATTTCAATAAACATACAATGGCAATACACATACATGAGAGATGGCTACTCTTACTTTTCCACATCAGGTGCTTACTGCAGCTGCTACAGCCGTGTTAACAATTCACGAACATAGCTTGTGCATGAGTGTGACATCTTCACTAAAGAAATGGTCTGGTACATTGGGCCCAGAAGAAGCAGCATCCTATTGCCAAACAAGAATATCCATCTTGCTGTGTGGTCCTATCAGGTAATTCACGCTTCTACCAAAACGTCAGGTTTTGAGGTGGGAAGAGAATGAACCCATCAGCCATTGTGAGGATAAATCAGTTGTCAAATGCTTTCAACATTTAAGTAGCTAATTAAGAAAAAGCATCATTGCTGCGTTTTGACATTTGCAAGTGGGAGATGTAGAATTCCAGAATTTGGCACATCTGAAACTGCAGAACATGTGTGTAGTTTGGCTCTGCTCAGAGCACAAGTTATCCCAATCTTCTTCTGTGAATTATTTGGCAGGCCTTCTTCCCCTGCCCCCACAAAACTGTCGATTTTCAATAGTAAATCTCAGCTCTGAATACTACATCCTAATTCTACATCTAGGCCTGATGTAAATCAACTAGTTTCCTCCAGTGGACCTATGCTAGTTTCTGCCAGCTCAGCATCCGGCTGCGAGTATTTCCTCATATGCATTGTTCCTTCTGGTTTGACCAGCCCTTGCTCCCCTCTCTAACTAGGCAGAGTGATAAGTTGTAGTAGGCATGCCCTGATTTCCTTATCGCAAAGGAAACTCCTTCTTTTCCTTTCAGATTCCCCGTACAGTCTGGCATCCTGCCCTCATTCATCTCTGTCTCATCTCGAAACCCCCACTAAGGCACAGTATTGCCAGGCAGTTTCATATGTTATGGGGAAACCTTATCCCAGAAAACAGACGACTCCGTGGTAATTGATTTTGGGTAAAACATTTCTCCCCCTGGCTAATCTGTGTCAGGGCAAAACCAAGGAACACTGAGGGGGTCCATTGCAGAGCAGTGGCTGCTAGCCCATTCTCCTACAGAAGGCTCTGGTCCCTTCCAGAAAAAAGCAGAAAACTCACTGAGAAAAAAAACTATTTATTCTTGTAAATGTGAATGGGAAAGCTTTAAAGTGAATCAAGACGAGGGCGGAAAGGCTCTTGCAGTGTCTGGTTCATGAAAGGTATTGGAAGGTCATATTCATTCAAGATATCAAATACTGAAAGTTGGTGGAGTGACAGCTGGCAGCAGAAGGGATTGTGTCTGCTGCTGCTTATGGAGGTCAGACCAGATCCTAGCCCCAGCAGCACTTTCTTTGAGGGTTGACTACCTCTGCCTTCAAAGGGAAATGATGGAAGTTGCCACCTGCAACCTATAACAAGTCAAAAGGAAAGAGAATCTTTTTCTGAAACAACCTTTGGGATCCCAAAGTGAGGGGAGTGAGCACAGTGGAACTGGAGGGATGAGAGTAAGAAGTACAGTCCTACTCAACATTTCTGCCCTGGACTTAGTCTGGCTAATAGGCCTAAAAATCTTGGGTTGGGGCCTATTTGCAATGCTAAACAAATATTTACTCAGTCTTGTCAAGTTCATTAACTCTTCATATGTATTCTTACGCAGCGTACAGCCAAATAATCAGAAGCTGTTGGCTGAAGACTGATAAAATGAAGAGCTCATTTTTAACATATATTTATATATGTCAGGAAAGTGTAAACTTTTAATTTCATCCAGCTTTTATTTAACAGATTTGGCATCTTTGGACTACGGTCTGTAAGTTGGCACACCAGCACTGCAATCAGTGGCCCTAAGCCAAGAAGTTCTTCTCAGTAATGCAGGCTTTGGTTGTTCACCTTTCAATGCGTAGTTACCATTTTAAACTCGTGATGCCTACTGCACAATAAAATCCACCAAACTTTCCTTTATTCCTCAAATCGCTAAGATTGTTACTTTAGCTAAGAATCATAAATCATGACAAACAGAAATACAGTAAATGTGCCATTATAAAGTAATTACAGAAAATCACAAGGAAAGATTTCATAAATTGTGCCCTACCGTAATGACCTGAATCTGGGAAGAAGTGAGCTTCGGGAAGCCTTGGTCCAGTTGCTAGCCATGAAAGGAACTCAGCGCCTCACCCTGTGGAAGGATTCTGTAACAGAAGAATATTTATTTTTATGTGTACTTATCTACATATGAATTCAGTTGGATGCTACTTGCGTGTGCTGTGGAAGGATGAACATATTATGCAGTTAGTATCTATTGACCACTAGTATCTTCTGCCTTTACAAGAATCCTCAACTTCAAGTCTTCTTCTGATTCATACAAAGCCACATAATTCTTTCCTTCAGAGGTTTGCTGCAGGAAGGATGCATGGTGAGGCAAATCCTCAAGGTAGTAGACCTTGTAGACACACGGTAGTTTACAACTACCTTTACTAAAGCAATGAACTATGGGCAACTTACATTTCATACCCTTCCAAGGAAAGTTTGGAGGATATTCAGTTGGGTTGAGTGATGTTTTCTCTATATCTCTTTTGACATAGAGATCGGACCTAGGGGGGGTTTTTTGTTATTGCTCTTCATCTTGTTTGAATTGGCTAATTCTGTTGGAAACTGCAAGGATCAAACATGTATTTGCTATAGAAGATGCTCTGTCTGCCGCTGTCTCTGAAGCCAAACAAGTAATAGGATACGCATACAGGCTGTGAACATTTTTCGAGCAATAGCTGTAGCCACTCTAGGAAATTCAGTGTGGGTTCCCTCATGAAGAAGACTTTCAGTGGGACATATAATAGACAACAGAGCTTTTGTGTTCAAGCTTGCTCCTCTGCCGGGAAGTCCCAGCTGGTGCACCCTGCTCCTCCTTCACTCACTTTTTAGAGGACAGTAAATGCACTTTAGAGCACAGCTCAGCAGGATGGAGGCAGTCCTGCCATGCAACTCAGTGGGTACCTGTCACATCTAAAGGTTATCAGTGGCAGGTAAAAAGCAATATTTAGGGCTGGTGACTAATTTATTTACCCTCCTCTTAAATCTGAGGATGAAATATGCATATGTGCACAGCTATTATGTGATCAAAAACCCTCTGGAAGATTCCTGTGGCATTTGTAGCATCTAGTCAAGCCCGTAAGAGGAGATCTGTGGGGAAATGGGGAGGGGGTGTGTGTGATGGGACAAATGGCTGTGATTCTTGAAATGGACCGCTCCTCCCCACAGGGAGAGGGAGTGTAACCAGTGCAAAGGGGAGTAGCCATAACTGTGCCCATTTAACATCTTGGGCAAGGCGGATTTTTTCCTCGTGGCCTTCCACGAGCCTCTGACTGCCTCCTCTGTCCTCGCAATCATCCCACAAAAAGGGCAGCCACCCTGCCCTGCCAGGCAATGCAAGCACCAAGGGCTCTGCCTCCTCCAGCCAGCCTGAAGGGGAGGCAGCCGGGAAGACGACATGCTGATACAGGGGAAGCAAAGGAAAACAGAGGGAGAGAAATGTGAAACCTGATCCATCTAATAACATCAAGACTGATAGTGATTTTCCACTCTATCTAGTAGGTCAAATGATCTTATAATGCAGTGTTAGAGAGAAAGAAGATGGAAATATTTTCATTTTCTTTCAGAGTCAATATTTCCCTAGCTGGAAATTAATCACTGTAAGAGAAGCTTAAGGGGAGTCTGTCAAGGTTTATTTAGGCTTCAAAATAACTTTTTAAAACACTGGCTTTTGTTGTTGTTGCAGGTTTAGAGGTCAGAGTTTCCCTCCACAGCATTCTTCTCTTGACAAATGATCTTGGCAGCAGCCAGTCAGGTATTTTTTTATTTTAAAGTGACTTCTTGTGTGTCCTGCCATAAGCAAAACCACGCAGATGCAGTGGAAAAGTTAGAGCATCCACAGTCAGCTCTATTAATGTCTCATGAATCAAACAAGATGTCTTACTTTTTTCACGTTTTTTTTAAAAGATCACTGCAGTGAATCTTCATCTACCAACCTGCCACCTGATTCTGAAGCAATTAGATTCTGAACTTAGGTAATGCCTTCTGAAGTTACTGTTATTAACTCACGGAAACCTCCAGTAGAATGCCTGGATTAATAGCAGGTGGCCATTACCTGTGGATGTGCAGGTTATTGAAGTTTGTAATCTGGAAACTAGTTGTAAATTGCAAGCTGAGCCTGAAAGAATATATCTGAAGAAAGGGTGAGAAGAACTTTTCTATCTATGAAACAGTATTAATCAGTCTTTTCACTAGACTCTTTGGCCCTTTCAGGCACAGAAATTCAAGAAAAAGATACACCAAAAAAATTAGTCTCTCCCCATCAGTGACGTCTAAACGGGATTACTCAGACAAAGTTTGGGCTCCATTATATGGCTGCTTTTAGAAGCAGCCTGGATCTGAAAATGAAGGGAGTGCTTCAAGGAAGCATCAAATAGCGCAGTTTTCCCTCTGTCACTTCATTCTTGCAGCTGAACCAGATTCTGCCCCACACACCAGAAACAGCCCCCCCCCAAATCTGAACAACTCACCAGGAGGGCTGTTGAGATCAGCCGCGGGAGCAGAGCTGGCTGCGCCTCCCTGTGACTTAACCACAGCGGAAGGCGGGAACCTCACTGAGGGCCTGTGACTCCAAAATGTTATTTCTTCTTATCATACATCAGAACACATCTGTAGAAGCTTTCTGGCAGAGATGCCAGATGTTTTGGTTCCCTTTATCATCACGCATTGATTATTTCTTGTTTGTTCAAGGCTTGTTTATGGTTTTACATTTTGTTTCTTCAGTGACAACTTTAATTATTCGGTGATAGGCACTTGTTATTTTGCTAGACACTTTTAACGTTCTGCTGTTATACTCCAAGGGAGCTTTGCAAGTTAGTAATAATAAAAATATTAATGAGTAAATAACATTTTAACTCTAGCTACTGTTGCTGCAATTTTTTGGCACTCCTTATTTAAGGAACAGCTTCCCTTGGAAGTTTACCTAAGAACTACGGATTTTGGTCCATGTCTATTATAAATATGGTTCACTGTAAACGTACTGATCTCTTTTTATCCTATATACACTGGAAGATAGTAGATCTTTCCCTGGGAGGCAACTGGGGCAAATCACTATGACGTTTCTTACCTGGAGGCTCAGAATCAAACTGGCACACAAAGTGCCTCCCGAGCTGCCAGAGACTCCCTTGACCGCAGCACTGTGCAGCTTCATACAGGTTGATATAAAATCTGTGTTCTACAACTGACAGCCACTGTTTTACGCTGAGGGCTTAAACTCTAATCTACCAAAATCCAGATACACAAAAGATGATGGCACGTGCTTCCGTGGGTGTCTTGTTTGTTTTGTAAATATTCTTCTATCAGTGAATCACTGACACCAGGCAAGGAAGGCTCTCTGTCTCGTAGACTTCAGCAGAGTATTGCCTGTATTTGCCGAACACGCTCAGTGGGTCTGCACGATGTATAGGTGGGCTGTTTGCCATAAAGCACCGTTACTCTATAAGGAACGTGGTTTCGCCTCTACAGTTGGATGTGGGCAGGCAAGGGTGAAATGGGGAGCAGGGGAAGGGTTGAAATAGAGGACCAGACTTTGAGTTCTCTGGAAACCAGGGATCACAAGCCATGAATCATGCAGTAAATACAGAGCCAAACGTTTGGATGAACAGAGCCCTTAACAATTAATTAATTGTTGACTTTAACTGCCTGTGCTGCAGATGTGCTATCATTTCTACAGAGCAGTCCCTCACCAATCTCTAAGTTGTTTACAAAGTAATTGGTAAATGCAAAAAAGAAAAAAAAAGTTCTTGTATGAAAGTTGCTTCCACAAACGCACGGATGCGTAGGCGTGCACACAATGAAAATAGGAGAAAGGTTGAAGTCTGCATGATGTTTGATTTTATGAGAGTTTATGAATGTCCCTCGGAAAAGAGTTCATGTCTTATTCTCCCATGCTTCCTGGATTTTGATGTTTCCCATAAAAAAGGCAGAATATCCCTTCATTTACAAAATGAGTTGGATTTAACTCTATAATTTGTAAATATTTATACATATTTCCAAAGAATACATGGGCTGAACTGCATTTTTTCCTGATTACTTATATGCCTCAATACATCATCTTAGCTCCCACATCTTGTACTTGCAAAACTGAACTTTCAGATGAAAAGTCTGTACAGGATGACAACAAATTGGCAGATTGTTGCAAGAGGAACAATCTAAGTGGCATGCAATTCAGACCTGAACAAATGTGATACGAAGTTATTTTCCATTACAATTTCTCAGGTTTGTTGCTGCAAAAGAGCTTTCTGATATTAGACCTGAGTCCTACAAACACTTATGCACATGCTTAACATTTTACACTATATTCAGAGATAAAGCTGTCCCACTGCACTCAGCAGAATTACTCTTGTGCAAAGTGCCTTCAAGACTAAAGCTCAGGTGATTTGAAGCTTATATGCAACATGGACTACAGAACAGTCATTTCATTTTTAGTATACATTTATTCCACTGGTATTTCCTATGCCACTGCAGCATTGAGGCATAATTGCTTTTTTTAACTTCTAACACACTTATGCAAATTAAAAACATTACAAACAATGGCAAGAGGAAGTTGAAACACCCAAAACTCTTTGAAAGGAAGCTGAGGCAGGTGTTCAGAATCAAAGACATCATGTATGCTTGATCCAGGATTTGCACATAAACTCTGTTACTCGAGACGATGTCTGCTTACAGTACTGGGTAACCTCACTGTAAGATCTCAAGGCACTTAATTCCTTTTTCACTGAGTCACTCTGCAAATCCTTCTGAACAGGATAGGACATGGTAATCAAAGCGTTTACTGAAATGCAAAATCATTTCACTTTGATTTTTACATCATCAACCTATGACCCTTCTTTCACTACAGGTTTTCTATTTCACTGTATTCGTGCATTTTCCCTCACTCCTAATCATTAGAAGGGTATCAGTGTACATGTGCATAAATGTATGTTTCTGCTAGATTACTAAGAAATGGGTAGAAATCTGAGGAGTTTTGATTATTCAACTTGAAAGGTATTCATGAGCCTGACTTAAAGGAGGCGTGATTTAAAGAACGCTCACGACATTTGCAAAGTCAGATCATATTTGCTAGTCAGTTTGGAGATATTTAAAAATAGATTAGGCACCTACATTTCTAACCACTTCAGAGAGCACCCACCATTAGCTCCCTCTTTCTCCCCCTTGGTGCATGTGCGCAGAGGAGGAGACATCTCATGACTCACCACGCTCGCTCCTGCAGCTCTGGACTGCAGAAGAGTTCACTGGTGTTTATAGGATGTTTGTGGTGACCCCCAGGATACACTCTTGTAATGAATTTCAGACCGTCTACCCAAGCCTTTTGACTATCTGTCCAATCTTGCTGAATTCTTAACCTCACACTTCCTCCTACTGCATGTCCTTCTGGGAGACACTGGATACTTGGGATGAAACATTTTAAAGCCAGTGCCCGCAGCCTTGTCAGTACATCCAAAACAAGACCCCACTTTGTTGTTTATTTTAGTGTAAATCTCCACCCCCTTCACTTGCTCACAGGAAGGGCTTTTTCTTACAGATCGTAGCCCTGCACTTGAGAGAAATCTTCCTTCCTTTCTTTTTCTGGGTCTTCATTTTTTCTTACCAAAACGGAGAGAACACTGTGTAAGAACAGTTTCACTGGGATACAACAAAAAAAATATACTTTTTCTGCTACTGTATTCATCCCCAGAGTCAATTATTATAATTTTAAAAATAAATAACCCCTGCATCCTTACTTCTTCAGAAAGCCAGCCTTTAGTAAGCTGACCTAACAGAAACTGGAAGCCCTAACTAACCCCTTGGCTGATTCATGATTTATCTATGCCAGGGTGAAGTGTTCCACATATTAGCTGGAGGAAATACACTTCTAGTTTGTAATCTTGATGAATAGTTACTGAATTTATTTATTTTTTAATGCTCATTTTAGTCATTCATCATTATTTTGACCTTTTACAAATATTGCCTTGAAACTTCTGATGAGTGATGCATTTGTAAAAGAAAAGCTGCACAAATGGGCAAAGTTAGAAAGAAAATTCCTTCAAAGAAAAGAGCTGATGCCATCCCGCCAGACAAATGAACACTACTGCTGGACAAAACAGGCTGCACATAAAATACATGAACATTGCAGGTGGTTTGCTCTGGTTATACTTCATGTTACATGCTTATTTTACAAGTGTCTTATGAACAGTTAATGGGCTACTGCAACATGAAGCCAGTGCAGCTTGCCCCCAAACCCAAAGCCAGTGAACAGGAGGGGAGTGTATGAGAAGGGAAGGTAGGTGACTGGCCTCATGGAGAAGCACTCGTGGAAGTGATTAAATGATTTCTATACCCAGGACTACTTATGTTTTTCCTTAATGGCTTGTTATAAACATTCTTAGAGCATGGATCAGGATCACCTGATTTCAGCAGAGTACTATAAGCATCAGTAATCTGTGTGATTGACTAGCAGGTTTTTTTGAACCTTTAAAAGTGCATTGTCTCACAAAGCTTTGTTATTTTCCTGTAGAGAGCACAGATTTTAATTGGGTCTACTACCCTGTTGCTTTTAAAGCACATGATGCAATGTAGAAGATTAAAATGCTGAATGACCCAGCACAACATTTAGGTCTCTCAAAAAAATCAAGTTTAACCTATTTCTGGATATGAAAGATAGAGTTTCTAAGCACAGAGCGGTGGTGGGGTTCTCAAGCCATTATTTTCAGGGAACACTTGGCCACCTGATATTTAAAAGGTGGGGGTAAATAACTAAATCATTCTCTTTTAATCAACTCTGCAATAATAGGGATAGAAGCTTAGACATTAGGAAGGACTTTTTTCTCCTCCAGTGAGAATAATGAATTGGTGAAATGACCTCAGGGGCAAAGTTGTTGGGACAAGGCAGAAGGTCAGTCAAGGAGCAATTAAATGCTGTCCTGTGGGAAAACGGTAAGTGCAGTCCCAAAGAGTGAGCTGAAAAAGGGCTAAGAGTAACAGAGGTAGAGGAGAACATCCCCCTGCCAGCACCATTATGTAGTCTCATGATCTTTCAGGAAGAAGCCACAGAACAGGAGGTCTATTAGGACTGTAATAAATACCAAGTTATCAGAGTAAGAGGGAATTTGGATATAAACTCCAGATGGATTTAAAGCACAGGCTCATTACTCTCACCTCTCACAAACTGTGTAATAAGCCAAGGCACATAAGTCCAGGACATCAGTCAGCTGTAACTGTTCACGTCAGCATGCCACAAGCAGGTAGCCTCCTGCGGATGCTTGGTCTGTCTCAGTCCCTTCAATCTCAGTGACCCTGCCAAAGACAGCATCCATAAATCCAGAATTAAAAACCATAACGTAGTGGCAGAGACTGCTTCTGCTGCGAGAGAGAGACTAAAGCAAGTCAGCCTTGTTTACACTGAATTTGTTTGCCCTGAGTTACACACCTATACAGGGTAAGGAATACCAGAGCTATAAAAACAAAGCGCATGAGGACTCTGCAGTCTGTGCCCTCAATTACGTGGCCATATCTATATCAGTAAATCAATGCCAAGGACCGTACCTGCAGACACGAGTCCAGTCAGCCAAGCTGTTGTTAGAGCTGTTCCTGGCCATTTGTGGGGGGCTGGTCCAGCTAAAGCTACCCCTCTCCTCTCGGGCATTACCTGGCAGTCAGTATGTCAGTGCTCCCAGGTACCCTGGGGGGGGGGGGGGGGGGGGGGGAGTTCAGCCATCCCAGTGCTCCCTGTTGGCCCCACTGCCAAAGAGCGGGTGTGCACACTTACAGTCTACCTGTGCAGGCATACTCAGAGACGCTCTAGTAGGAGACAAGGCATTACGAACCCTGGTCTGAAGGGGAGATTAACCTCAGTGAGAATGGAGAGTGTGCTCTGTCTCTCTGTGATGAGAGACCTCGAGCAAGAGCACAAACTCAACCTCGTCTGGAGCTTGTTTGGTTTGGTTTTTCAAGGATTTTGAACCACCTGCAAGTCTTTCTGACTGGTAAGTCTGGTACAAGGGATAGCAGGATGGGCAAGAACACCATAGCCCGGTACCACCACTGTACCACCTCTAGGTAGACAGCAAGTCTAGCTCCCTCCAGCCACCAAGCCTAGTTAGATCCACAAACCAAGATTTAGGGTAAGAGAAACCTTCTGCTCAGGCAAGGTAGCGCACTCCGTTACCCTCAGTCTAGCATAGAGATGCTGATCTAATAAATAGCTGCAATCGCATAACGTTTGGTATGAGCTGCAAAGCCCACCTGAGAAGAAACACATACACAGAATCTGTGACCAGTCCCCTTGTGAGCAGCTAGCAGGGCCTGAACTAACCTGTATCAAGCTAGGTCAAGAGCATCTCCATTACACTGCAGTACTGATACGCCTCTAAAGCTCTGGGTTTCATCAAACCAGTTAATACTTGGAAGAATGAGTACAGCTACATTTTGGATGAGCAGAAGTCTGACAGCATATTTATGCAAATATTAACTTTCTCCCCATTTCTTCCTCCCACCCAAACCAAAACTCAACAAACAAAAATACATGGCTCGGTGTTCCCAGCAGGCTTCTTCCTTCCCATGGAAAAGGAGAAGGTAACCCAGGCATCCTCTAATTCAACTGCTCACTAAGTTTTCCCTCTAAAAGTTCAGGGGCAGGTAGACATCTGAAGAGGTAGATTGTTACCTACATGGGGTTAAAACCCCTGCCATGTTCTCTGTGGCATAAGAAAGAACACAGAAGAGAAAGTAAGAGCTAGAAGCTTCTCCAAGCAGAACCCTGGAGACCTACCCTCAATATCCTCCATTTTCTTTCCCCGCCATTTTTCTGGTGAAGGACATGTCAGCCCCATACTACTACAATCCTCCTATATCAGACTACCGCACTATCACTCCCACCTATAACGCAGAAAACCCTACCTATAAAGATTTACCTTCATACTTGCACACCTAAGTATACATTTGCCAATGCACCTCCACAACTCCAGCTCTTTCTTATAGATTTCTGGAATTTAAAACCAATTAAAAAAATTAGCACAGAGAGCAGCCACCAAACAAATCCAAACTCCCTCTATTATCTGAAGTCCCTACAAAAGCCTAAACAAGAGTCCCTCTAAAGAGAAATTCAGACTCTCCCTGCCAGCACTCAATCCAGTTTCATCTATTTCCTTTTCCTTTTTCTAATCCTCTTTTATGCCCATCAGCTGGTCCTTTTAGTCTAACATGGCCCAGCTGCATCTGCACCACTACTATTTAACCCCTCATTGCCTGGTTCCACACTTCAGTATATACAGTAAGGGGGATAGAGGCAAAGACCTATGGGTTGCTATGAGCACTCTTATCTGAATTACCTTTTTTTTTTTAAATACCCTGAAAGTATATGCTATTTTCTCTCATATTTTAGTACTTATAGGAAAAAAAAATAGTCAGTATATTTGGACATAGATAAAAATCACCTTAGATCTGAACCATGAGCATAAGAACTGGGTGCCAAGCTGGCCAGTGTTTACTCACAGGCTGGTGATGCCCTCAAAAACAGGGGAACTTAATCGCAGATTTGGCTGCTTGAGGTTATCATGAATTCAGTTTTTTAGTCTCAATGTCCTATTTACTTGCTTATAAATTTCTGGCCTTCTTTGTCTATGTTACAGATTTAGCAAGTAGAAAATAATTGTAACCAGTCATTAGAATACACTTGGACAATGAATTTTAGAGCTTTTCCTCTCTTCTGAGGATTCACTAGGAAATTTAGGTCCAGTTAGGCTCTTTCCTGGGAGCAACCATTTGGATGGTTGTTTGAAGCAACCCTGAATTTGACGAGTTTTAATTGTAGTGTAGTCTGTCCAAACTAACAGGGTAGTAAACATTTCACATATTGCTATAAAGCATTGACCTCTTCTCATATCATTCTCATTTTATTGTAAAGATTTTATTGGTAATTTAGCAACAGATACTACAGCAAACAATTAGATACTGTATTTGATTAACATAACTATTGAGTAATTAGATGAGGTGAGATGTGAAGTTTCCTGGGATATGAGAATTAAAACTGATCCCAGATACTTAAGGGAAGTCTTAGGTAGTTACGTAATTTGGAAATCTTAACCACCAAGTCACTCCACACCTGAAAGTGATTCATTTTTGGGTGCAGGGTTCATGCAACCCCAATTCAGGGAGCAATTTTTCTGGGTTTTATTATTATCTCATATTGTACCTCTATTTTTGTATTTGACAATGCTAGGATTCCATAGTGCAGTTTAAGAAGCATTGAAAAAATCCAGAAATACACTCCTGGCCCTGGGGGTGTTAGTTTGAGCTCCTCATTGTGTAAAGATTCATTCATTTGCTTAACATGTGAGTTATGAAAGGTCATTTTTGCCCACCACAACACTTCTCTTAACTTGCAAAGTAAATGAATGCGGTATGAATATATGCAGGACTCTAATAAGATAGCAACAGCTACTGACTGGACTGAGCTCTAACCAGATTGCTGTTTGGCAATTTGCATGGTTTTAACCATTAGGGTACCTGAAGCCAGGTATTATTTTCATCAGATTCCAGCACTGTTCTCAGCAATCTAAACTGAGTGTTCTCAAATTATTCTGAAAGATAGTCAATGCAAAAATGTGTTTCTCAGGTATAGGTCCTGACTTGCTGATTTTTAGGCACGTGGGTGTGATTTTTTTTACATGATTTTTCCCTTCTCTGTACTGTACAAAACCCCATATAAACAACAAGAGAGAGATGATCATGTTAACATGTATAACAGTGACCTTTCTGTACACAAAATGCTCTCAAATGTATAATACAAAGAATTTAAGAAAGAAAGTTATTTCTTAACTATCTAAATTATACTTATCAGCATTTTTAGTTGTAAGATAAATGTTTTGTTTGTTATGTTTATCTTGTGTTCTAGATAACTAAGGAGTTATACTAAAACCTTCAAATAAACTAAATTTAATCCCAATCAAAAAGTCACGCTTTGAGTCAGATGTGATGTCAACTTTGAAATAACAGTGTTTCATTATGAGGTATTGTTTATGTTTTAAAGAGTTCATAGGATCTTTGTGAAAGCAAAATTCATGAAAGCGCCTTTCTGAAAGCATTTATGTGTATTATATTTATTTAGATCTAAGCTTTTAGTTGCTTTCGGCTGCTCTTTTCATCAAAAAGAATAGCACGCTCTGATTTGAACTGCAAAAATATCATGTTGCCTGAAAGGCAGGCTCTAGTTTTCCATTTGGAACGAGTAGGACAAAGTCTGTTGCAAATGTACTTGTGCAGAAATTTAATCAGCTCTTTCCTATTAAATTATAAAGAAAGATATTCTCAACAAAGCTGAGATACAATATTAGAGTGTGATCCACCCACTCACAGCTGTCTTTTAAACCATGTTTCCTGTCTAGAAGCTACTGTTCCACTGAGTTAGCATGACTTGATGTGAACTACCTTTTGTTATTTGCCTTTTGTGATTTGGCCTGCATTAGAAAGGAAGTGAAGATAGCAGGAGTTGGTGGAAACCATCCCGAAGCACGCAAGATGTACCGCCACTGCCCATATGTTAATAAGAACTCAGTGTAAGGCAGGACTGTTACAGAACTAATGTTCGCCTGAAACAACCATCTATTTAGACAAACCTGAGCGTTAGTCTGTAGAGGCAGAGAGTGCCCAAACGGTTGTGTAATCTGAATGATTTAGAGCAATTTCTGAAAAATAAACCTTGAAGACAAGGTGTCCTGGAGGTTCCTGTAAGCAGAATGGTATTATACGCTATCCTGCATAGTGTACCAGGCTTTGGCCAAAAAATCCCACAAGATCAGCATATTTTAAGGAATTTTTTCCTGCTCTCTGTTTCTTTTTCCTTCTAGGAGCAGTAAGCCAACCACCAAGCACTAGTATTTTCACTTCTCTGC
Source organism: Mycteria americana (assembly GCF_035582795.1). Classification (NCBI taxonomy): domain Eukaryota; kingdom Metazoa; phylum Chordata; class Aves; order Ciconiiformes; family Ciconiidae; genus Mycteria; species Mycteria americana. The sequence goes on from NC_134367.1 coordinate 64,160,321, forward strand.
CGAGAAATGCCCCTGATGAGGAGCACAGAAACAAAAGATAGCTCTGAGGATCTAAAAAATAGGTGAATTCACTTTAGATACTTAATGAAGGTTGTGGTCGACTGGGACTTCATTTCTCAGCCTAATTCATCCTCCTCAAGAAAAACAATGTGTTTGTTATGCTCCCTCCTACTGCCACTTCCAAGAAAGTGAAAATAAAAAAGGCATCCTCAAAGGGAGGACTATTACATATTTTTGGCACTAATCTGCTTCCAGATTGCATCTATTTTTTAAGTATTTTCAAGGTCCGAGAGTAGGGGGACTCCCAGATCCCAGATTAGTTCAAAGAGTTAAAACATTCAGCAAGCTAAACTCCTTGCTTTGGCATGTCTATCAAAGTCTTTGAGCCTTTAATGTAATTGAAAACAATTGTCCCAGTGGGGAGGTCTAACACTCTGACCAGTTGCAGTTAAATGCTTGAACTGCCTGAGAAAACTAGAGGGGTTATAAGAATTCAAGGGTAAACTACATGACACGGTTCTGGTGATAATAATGTTCCAGAATTTATATTTATTAATATTGCCTTCTTTTGGTCAGACTCCCACAGGAAATCCTGAGGAGTACATGTCTCTGGCATGTTTTATCTTAGTTAGTCCCATCCTTGCGGTATTGCGTGCTGATAGCAGGACAGAAGAGTACCTTTGAAAATCTCTGGTCTTTATAGAAGTTGAGGATGACAACAAACAGGACCTTCAACACTCGGGGAAGACAATCCATCTACTTTCCTTAGTTATCATTAAAATGTCTTTTAGACATAGGTCATAACTGGAAACCTATAAAGGATGTCTGTGTATTAGGCACTTCCCACAAAGCCTGGTCCCTTGCGATTAAAATTTATCGCATTGTTCTTCTGGTTACAAATACTGCTGATATGTGTCATTACTGCAGAGCACTGCTCATAACATCTTGACTTTACTCCAAACATTTTTTTAAATTCTGAGTTTCCCATAAAGAACCCAGTCCTGAAGTTTTTAAAGACACCCATTACTTTAAAGTTTTTAAGCCTATTTTAAAGGTTGTTAACCATTTTATTTTCCTGTTAAACGTTCACTTACACTGACAAATAGCTTGATGGGAAGCTTCACGTTCCCCTCTCTGGTCCCTGGGATGTAGCAAAGCGCAATTATGGTGCATAAAATCATACAGCCTTATCAGTTTATAGGGCAGTTTATAAATACTCCATCTTCTTAAAAGCCCTGTCTTGACAAAGACCGGTGTCGCTAACATTGTATCTTAGTAGTGTTCTCTTTGAAAGACTTGCTGGTTTTGCTTTTTTAAAATTTTCAAAGAAATTTTTAATTTGCGTGTTTACTGGAGAGGAAACACAGCATAATTATTGTTTTACTCTAGCCTCCTTGCTAGAGCGAGCTTATTTGCTGTGAGCAATGCTAGGTCTTTAGCCATGGGCACTGAGGTCCATTTTTTGCCAGTCTCTCTAAGAAGAAAAGGTTTACATCACGCCAGATGTTGCTTTTCTGTGTATGTGCATATGCAAGTCTGTGTGCCTCTGCCCAACCCCTTGCCCTTAGCTGTTGAACTCCTTGATCAATTTTAACAAAAATTGCCTGGGCAGCCACAGCCTCACAAATAAAAAAAAAGATCATGGAAATAGTCATCTAGGTAGAGAAAAAATTGTATTATGCTGTTCCTGAGGAGAAGGCTGGTGCCTGACCTTGTCTCTTATGGGACATTGAAGAACCCACTTCACAACACAAATCTTTCTCTCGGCCGCTCCTGGACCTTCTCTATCTGCACAGCTGGAGCATGTGAAGAAGCAGCACAAGTGTTCCCTTCGCCCGGTTTGTCCTGCTGGAGACAGAGGGGTCTGTTTCAGTCTTGTTTACTCCATCGGTACCAATTTACCTAACCGCACTAGTGGGTCACAGATTTCTACACCCGCGCTGTGGCATTAGACCAGGTTAGGCCTGGATGCCATTAGGATCCAGACTACGCTTCTGCATTGCACAAAGCACAGATCCTCACTAAGCCACCCCTGTCCTGAGCTCATAACTGAGGCATAAAATACTTAAGCATATGCTCACAATTATGCATCTGGATCAGCTGGCTTTAGGGACTCTGTGCCGATGTGTCTCAGGTGGGGATGTGGGCAACTGGCACCTTGCTCCCTGGGACCTTGTCCCACGGGCCACTCTGTAAGGAGTGGCTGAGTCTGGCAATGAACAGACACGGGACAAAATAAGGACTGACGCTGGAAGGTAATCTTCATTTCAAGAAGTATCAGTTTGCAGGCATGAACAAAGTAATGATACACATGTGAAAATCTGATGTAGAAGCCAAGTAAAAAAGCCCATATTCTGCATTCAGCACTCGCCATCTTATTCTGAGAAGCACTATAGTCAATTTATTTCTTAGAAAGCTAACTTCTTTACTTGTCACTCACCTTCTCATATCTGCTACTTGCTGTCTCATCCATCTTTTCTACTTCTTGTTTTTCTTCCATTGACCAAAAGGAGTCACAGTTCCCATCAGAATGACATCTTGTCTTTGTGCAAGCTAGGGATTACTGTACAGCGAAAAAAAAAAGCTGAAAATGACAGACATCTCTGCCCCATTTGTCTGATTCTTCTCACTAAACAATATATTTGAGAAATATAGGAAAAATGAAAAACAAAAGATAAAAGTCAAAAACTAAAGATAAGCTGTGCTTTCAGATATCTGAGCAGAGAGAAAACTGGATCTTCTTGCATCTTTGGATTTCACAGCATCTTAAAACAAACGAGCAAAAAAAACCCCTTCACCTATGCTCAGGAAATGGAGATATTCCCTCTCCTTGTTCCCAGACGGCACCGCAGCAGTTTCTGTAAAACTAGTGACAGAAAAAAAATCATTTTGCTGATGTGTGAATAGGCTGAAGCCTGATCCAAAGAACATTGAAGTCCCTCTGGCAGGACTGCCAATGCCTGCAGTGGGCTTTGGATCAGGCTCCATGGGATACTCGAAAGCACTCAAAAGGAAATTATTTTCCCCTGTCATGCCCTCCTGGCAGCAGTTCCCACAAAGAGCACAACTCACTGCCTATTTTGACAGAAGCCCTGGAAACCGCATGTATAGTATTAGAAAGCCAGATGATAGAAGGCGCTGGATTTTGCCCTTTGATACATTTCCAGTAGAAATGTGTTGGTTCCCTTCCTCTAAATGTTTTTGGATCGATTTCATGCAGAATTGGGGGCCTTTACAGGGACAAGCAGCCCCGCTCCCTTTACACCGAAGGTGCTCCAGCGTGATGGCCGTGCTGAGCTCTGTTGAGAAACACGGTGGATGGTGCCTCAGGGACAACGGCCGCGTGATGGTAGGGCCAGGAGGTCCAAATTTCAACTCCACCCAGAAACTCTGGGTACTCTCAGTGACTCAGACTGGAATAGGACTGCCTCGGAGAGGAAAATAAGGTGGATGTAAAGAAGAGAGGGAAACTCAGATCCAGGCTGGGTTGCATGGGGCCCCCCAGCACATGAATACAAGAATTCCACTGGCCTTGTGATGTTTTGAAAAGTAAACTATGGAAGAAAGACCAGAAACTTCAAAGAAATTCCTGATTTGGAAATTGTCTGATGTAAAAGGTGTTAGCGTAGAGGAGGGTAGAGAAATAGCCTGTTCTCAAAGGCACTCTACAAGAGGTCAAATGTTGGTCTGGCTCATATGGCCATTTTTTCCAGTTGTACAGTATATTGTGTAAACTAAATATAATGTAAAGATGCAAAAGCTTCCAGAAATGTCATCTTACAGACATTTGCTTGGATGCAATCCATGATTATGTGAAAACATTTACTTTGAGATCTAAAAGCCATGGGTTACGTGGGTGTTCTGTACATTTTGCATTGGAACTTACACTATAGAGCCAGAAAAGACTGAGAGTCTTAATTTGAAATTACTTGCATTGGTATACTGGCTTGTGCTGTACCCAAATGTAAATGTGGGTGAGTATATGTGACGAAGAAGAGGATAGTTCGTGACCTATTGGAAAGAACTGCCAGAAACCTTTACACGTGGCTGGGACCCCAGTCAAATCTCTGCTGCCAATCTCATGCTTGCAATTGGCCCCAAGAATGGGTTACTAGAAAATCTCTAGACCAAGATATGGGTTGATTTTTCACACAGAATGATACTTTCTGTCTGACTTTTGAGCTGGGCTTACCGATAAGTTCTCACATGACAGGGCATGCATGACATTAGGCTCAGGTAAGGTCGTGCCCTTCAAGGGACAAAAGCTAGGAAATGCCTTTTTAGAGACCACAAATGAATAGCAGAGTTATTCTATTAAATCATTACCTTGCAACTCCTGCAACAGGCACCAAAATAATCTGCAATCCAGACTTCACTGTTTCTCATGCTCTTAAGCATATACTTGTGCTAGGCTGGACCAAGCAGCTGTGCTGCAGGGGCAGCAGGTTGCAGGGAGTGATATACGTATGTATCACGACTCGGTGACTCATCTGGCTCTACTCTTGAGACTACTGAATTTCTCACTTATAAAGGTTTCTCAATATCCCTTTACGGTTTGTAATTTGCTTTATATTTAATAAAAGAAAAAAGTTAAGGAGCTATCCTCTCCATGCAATCAATACAGAGATGCCCTAGAGCTGACTGTACTAGTTCCAGAATTGCAAGCTGTACAGCTACATCTTTTAAAGCTCAGCTAAATAGATCACGCCATCATGGTTAAACATACTCTCCAGGGACCTCACCTAGTGTGATTATAGAGTTGTGCTGCTCTAGGTAATGTAACAGTTCTCTTGTAGCCAGCTGGAGGATCTACAGCACCTCGTGTAAAGGTGCCCTGGAAAGTACTCAGTAGTCTTCAGCACTGGCCAGAAGCATGTCCTTGGTTCTTCCAGTGGCTTTGGACCTCAAATATTCTTAACATAATCATACCCACAGATCATCTGTGCAAATCCTGAGAAGTCTGCTCCAATGAGTGAGAATAAAATGGGTTTGAAGCCGGTTTGCATCCCTCTGTGGTCTTGAATGAACACCAGAGGTACTGGGGAAAGAGAGGTTATCTTCTAGCAAAATGTATTTCACCATCACGCCCTCAGCCTGGAAACAAGCTGGATTGCTACGAAGTCTCTGCAGAAGTAAGAGTTTATGGTTCTGGCAGTTTTTGGAAAGACTTCAAATATAAACAGAATTCCCAGAACACAGATTTTGGGAGTGAAATGAGCACAACAGTAATTATTGGAAATTGAAAACATTGAAAGAAATGGGAGGATCGAATCAATTAATGCCGGTAAAATATCCAGAAATCTCATTTGGATGAGGTTTTGCAACCCTTACTGCTGGTGTCAGTGCAGCTGCGTGTGGGATAAGCTGCTACACAAATTGAACCCAGGGGCTGGGTCCTGGCCCTTTGCTATCTGCATGCACAGGGCCATGAAGTTTTAGCAGAATTCAGACTTTTCCAGGCATCTGGACACAAAGCAGATTCAAAAACTGCAGTCTGAATATCCTGATAATTAAAATATGAAAAAGGTCACATTTAATCTATTTATAGCAATAACCATGTAAAAATGTCAGGAATAAATTTTGGCTCTCTTCTAGTCAAAAGATTCTTACCATTTGTGTTAGTAGATAGGGATTCACACAAGGAACTTATTTCAACTTAAGAAAGTCAGTCACATGGCTTGGCCAGTGTATACTCTTTTTCTTAGTATTGTTTATGCCAAAATGAGAATCAGACAGTTAGGAACGAAAACTTACGTATTTTGTTTCTTTCAACATCAGGAAACACATTTTCCAAATGAAAACCTGAGCAGCCTAAGGAATATAAAATCAATGAGCCAATATCTTTCCTGATGTCATAGCTAGAATTTACGTTAGAGGTATGAATTTAGCCAAATAGCTTTTCTCAAGCTGATGAAATAAATGAAATAGCATGTGACATAGTAGAGAACTTTACTGCATAAAAATTGGTCACCTCTTCAAATGCTGGTTGTCAAGAATTCCTATTCACGTCTTACTTTTCCCTGAAAAAAATGCCACTGCATCGCAGATCTCATCAAAGGCACCTCTGCACTTACTGGCAGTGCCTGTACTGTATTACAGATATTTGTTTGTGGAGAAGGAGGTCAGAATTAATTCAAACCCCAAAGGTATTGCTTTAATGCATTAACCACTTATCTTTGCAACACACTGGGGCAAACATTGTTTACTTCACGTCCTCAGAAACGGGTCCTGGATTTCCACTGGAGGCTGTGTGAAGATTTAATCATAACTGTGAAAACTGGCAGCATAAGTGTGCCCTTTCATTTAGTGAATGTATTTGTGACAGGGAAGGGAAAAAAAAAAGGGCCCAACTGGCACAAGTGAATGTTTTGAACTCCCATTATACTCAGGCATATATGGATTTGGTTTCTAATAGAGCAGGCTAAAACCTATACTGAGGCCTTTGTTTTATGTTCACTTTAGCATTTTGAGCCAACATTAGCTGAGGTCGCAGCTGAAAATAAAACTGTCCTGTTCTACTTCTTCATGCCCCAAGAACATCTTCACCTTTTGTACCAAAGACGCAACAGAAATCTAATCAAAATTAAAACCATTTTTTTTATGAAGCACCAGGGACAGGACAGCACAGGGCTGCTGGCTTCTATGGTAGTTCTGGCTTATTTTGGTTTGGTGTCGATGCAGCTAGAGCCTCTGTTAAACCAACTTGAAATCTCTTGATGTCACAGTGCCTACAAGGGACCCTTGTTTGCCGCATACTCTGGTAACGACCCCTCCTATTTCAGGAGCAGATGGCTGCTTCTCAAAATCGATATTTTCTGTGGAAAAGGTTCTACTTAGGGGAAAAAAAAATATCTCTAGAAATTAAGAAATTCATTAATACCTGAAGGGCTCACTCTCTGCAAGGAAAATGGGAAACTGAGAAATAAAATTTGATCATTTGGACTGACACTAGCAACACTGCTGATGGACATGAATCCCAGAGGGAAGTCACTGCACCTCTATGTCTAGTTAGCACCACTGGTAGAAACATAGGAAACGGCAGGGGGAACTGGGTGTAATTAAAACCTTGATTAGTTGAGGGTTTGTTTAGTTTCAGTTTTCCAAAATCATGACCCACACTAGGCTTTGAAATTGCATCTGGATCTCAGTTCTGTGTAATTTCATTGCTTCTTAATGGTGCCAACCTTGTCTTTTCACTACCTGTATTGTGAAGTTTGGCATTGTTATCAAAAACCCAGTTCTAGAGATAGCTTGCAATAAGAACAGCTTTCACTAATGCTAACCAAAATGATTCTTACAGTGGCAAAGAGTAATTTGTAAGTCAAATGTATCTTTGAGGCTCAGAGACCTCAAAGCATATAAGGCAATGTCATCTAGTTATCACAGCTGATAATTCCCTATTGAAATACAGCAACTCAAATGACTACTAATGATTCCAAGCTGGATTTTCTTCCTAATTTAAAAGTGGAGTAGAAAAATTACTCTTCATTTTGCAGTTTATCCTCTTAAATCCTATTAATTACGCATTTTTGTGTTTATTTTACAGTTATATATAAACACTACTACTTTGTGCTTTAAATTATTTCTTTGCAGTTTCTACATTTTCATGCATTTTACAATTATAAGCTTTCGTTCCTGGCTTTTCCATCTGCTTCCAGACATACACTTCTATTACCAATGCTAATAAATCTTTCTTCTTCCATTGACACCATGGAGAGGTAGTGAATTCCTGTAAAGAGGACCAGCCCAAGACCTATGAACCACCTCTGTTCCCCTATTTTAACAAGGCTTTATAGGTTATGTAGTCTTGCCCTCTGCCTAACGTTTAGATCCACACCTACTATTCAGTGCAAAACGGCTGCATTCACATCAGTCAGCGCAATCCCACTCGTGGCCACACTGGCTGATGAATGCACATGCTCCCTTTCTACAGTGGCATTACTATGCTACAAAAAAACCCACCAGACTTCTTTCTTACTTAGTTACAGATCTAGACATATAGTTTATTGCAGGCTACTCAGCTACGAGAGGTCTCTGAAAGAATGACTAGGCTATGAACTAATCAATGCCTGGGAGATGAGGTCAGGGCAGGCCCCTGGTCATCCATACTGCTTAATTGCTTGCTCAGTCCCTAATTTTGGTTTTAGACTGCTCCAGCGAGCTTTCTCTTGGGCTGTGCCCTGGTACAGTTGTGTCACTTCTTCACTCCAGAGACCACTCCGAAATGCCTCAGGATATACCACCCTCACTTTTATGCTCTAAAGCACCAGTCGGGTAGCCATCACAATATTTTGGACACCTGAAATGAAAAAGCATACACAAAAGGACATTTGTATTTTAGGGCCATAGGGGACCCATAGAACAGTTATGTCGTGTGGACGTGGTCCGTCTAATCCAGAGCAAGCGAGCCCTGAGCAAGGCAGACACAAGTCTGTACATACTGCTTGGATCCCTGACCCTCTTACTTAGCAACACAGATATAGCCTACAGACTATACAGTTCGGTGCTGAAGCTCTCGCCATGGATATCTGCAGCATTAAGAACTAAGATTTTTTTCTGTACCCTGTGAGAAAACCTTTTTTTTTCCTTTCACTATTTTTTCCAAATAGAAATGCTCCCTATCTATATACTTAGTACTCTTCTACTCCAAACCCTTGATTTCCATGACTCTGATGGATCATGTTTTTCTCAACTCTTTCCTGAGCTTCTGTCTTATCAGGCTTCAGTGCAAGTCATTAGTCTGTAATGAATTTTATAGGTATTCTGGAGAATGTTTCTAATATGTTACAAAGATTCTGATAAGCTCTTTATTCATTATCCATCCTAAAGCATGACTCTCCAGGGGTGAAACCACTTCTCAAGGTTCTTAGGTTGTTTAATCTCCACGTATTTATTTCTTAAAGGTCAATAAGAGCAAGCTGGCTACCTTGTAAAGAAGTAACATAATTGCACCCATTGTTTAAAACCTGATGCAATACTGACTGTAGTCAATAGAAAGATGGAAAATGCCAGTGCTCTTTCAGTGAAGATATTCTGAGAACAATCATGAGTGCATGGAGCGTCACATGAAATAGTAACTTCTCTTTTCTCAGAGAGTTTTTCACTTCCTTATGTTACATGCTGTACAAAATGGACTGAGGCAGTCAAACGATCCAAATGACAATAGGTGATTTTTCCTTAGGTATTTTTTTTCAAACAATCTACATTGAAGTGAGGCAGTACCACTTATTTTTTACCCTATCCAACAAGCTCTCTTGGTGACTTTTTTTTTTTAATGTTCTGAAGCTTGAACATGTGAGCTGGGGGAAAATATAGTTAGTAACAAAAAGCCTCTAACTGATCTTAGTTGGGAAAGTAAAAGTTTTTCAGAGTTTGTTCTAGTGAGACATCTAGCTGCTTTTGTGTGCTAGTATCAGTGTGAAGCAGAAAGAAAATGGTTGCATACAAAGCTGAAAGTTTCAGCTGCAACAGGAATAATTATATTTTTATTTATCAGTAAGAGGAAACTGAACGATCACATCCCTGTTGGGGGCCCTTTAAGTCTAATACATGCCTAAATTCAAATACGCAGGTTCCAGCAAAAATAATCAGATTATTCTTGTCCTTAAGAGTTAAGTGCTTTTCTGGAGTAGGATCTATGTAAGAGAAAAAGGGCCAAGTCTACCCAGCTGCAAGCTTAGCAAGCTTACGCCAGGCTTGAATCTGCTCCAGGAAAGATAAATGGCTGCATATCCATAATTTACAGGACTATAAATATCAAGAACGCTGCTGATGTCATACTGGAGTGCACAGTCCTCCATCAGGTAACATTTCCGTTGGCTAGGAGATGAGTGCCTTTTAGAAAAGGACTACAGGACTGAGCTGTCACAGCTTATTTTAAAATGTTCTCCTTAAAACCCCGTATGTCCCAGTTACTCTCAGTTTTCCCACTGTTGGTTTTTAGTTTATTTTAGCAGTGCTTTTTTATTACATGGTGTGACTGTACCAGCTTTAGCATTTGGAAGATTAAATGCTGTCTACCCTGTTATCTACACGGGATTTTGCACCGGACCCTTTATTGAGATCGCTAAGGGCTAAATTTTGGCCTGACCCATTCAGTTGTTGGGCTCACAACAGAAACGTGGCACCTGGAGGGGAAGACAGGCACAAGAGGGGCAAAGGGGCAAGTAATATTTTGAGCTCATTCATGATCTGAAGTTACTAAATCTTGATTAGTTAACAACTGCTTTGGTTCCCGTTCTTGGCATGTTCAAACTGTGCCTCCAAAAGAGAATGTAAGAGGTCAAAAACCTAGACATTACTTCTTCATTATACCGATGAAGTTTTAAAAAGTCCAGGGCTTTTATTCTGAAATTTATTATGCATTCTTTATTTTGGCAGGTCTGAGATAAACCAGCAAACATACTAATGAAGACAAGAACTGTCCTGAGGAAATACCTCCTATTAGTTAATAAGCAGACACAGTGGCCTGGATTAGGAAGGAACATGACAACATTGTTGAAAATGAAGATGTGTATTCTAAGTGAAGCCAATGGGTTCACAGAAGCCAGGGCTGTGTAACCTGCTGCTGCACATCAGGATTCCAGGAGAGGAAATGAACATTACGCATGGTGAGAGCAATAATACACCAGGGTGAGATAAATTTACTTCTTAACTGCATTTCATCTTAGAAATTGTAAAGTAGCATTTCTGTACTGAGAGAGACTCCAGAAGATCGGCTGTCTGATGCAATGCTGCCTTCCAAATGGAAAGATGATAGTCAGCTCTCTGGTTCGCTAACTTTTATCTTTGCTGATAAATGAACGTTAAGTGGTCAGTTGTTGACAAAAGCTCTCTTTTTAATTGGATATGTGAACTGGACCTTACATAACCTGGCAACATACTATCACCCCTGGACCTTGTCACTCAGATAAAACCATCTTGGCTCCTTCAGGAATGCGGGTGTTCAGTGTCTACATTTTTGCTATTTGGAGGGGAAGATCACTGACATATATGCTCTGATATAAAGAGAGAAAATCTTCCAAAGTTTTGGTTCAGTAGGAATTTGCCCAAAATAGGCAATAACCAAGGAAACCACATTTGAACCCAACTAGATAAAGTTGCATAGCTCCCACGCTGTCCCATTGGAACAGATTTGTCCATAGGTCTGGAGGAAGATCTGACCAAGCACATTGAGAGCTGTTTGTTAGAGACCAGGGAAAGGCCAAGAAGCCCCTTATCTGAGGAACACTGTAGTCACTCAATCTCTCCGTGGGCCTCCTGGAGAAAAGAAGTTCAAGATGTCACTGAAGAGACCATGCCAACAGCAGCCCAATCTTTCTTCACTCGTGGTGGGTCCACTAGTAGAAGGAACTTTCCAGCATTGTCTCTTTTTTGAACAGAGCTCCAAGATATACTCTAAGAGAATCTCAACTGCTGTGAAAGCTAGAGTTCATGAACTGCATATTTTTCCTTCCTTTTTGTTTTGTCTTCTGGATTTCTTTTTAGCTGTTGATTTATCTCTAGCTGGGAAATCTCCCAGTCTTTTTAAATACTTAAATTTTTGTTGTGGAATTGCTGCAGGTCTGTAGGGGGGTCAAAGTCCCCATCACAACCGATAATACTGCAGACACTCCTCCTTCAGCCTCAGAACAGCTTCAGCTGTTCCCTACAGAGATGACAGTTTCAACCTAGCCCCAAGTCCTTGCCATCACCCCACTGCTACCAGTGCTCAGTCCTACACAGGAGGTGGCAGGCCATCCAGTGAACTCTCCTCACCCAGAACTACTTAGGACAGCCAAAATAAAACTGGTAGTTTCACATATATGTCATTGCTAACTTAGCCCATTTCACGGGAAGTGCTCACAGAAGATGGGCCACCAGAACACCTGAGAGAAGCATACCTTCTAGTAGAAGAATAGTGATGAGCAGCTGGGGGACAGCAAGGGCACATCCCATCTCCCTTAACATAGATGGAACTGACCTATGTCCACATCCGAATTGTCCCTCCATTTGAAACAATCCTAAGCATTCACTAGAGAGAGGTCAGCCTGCCCCTCACTCACAACATGCTGTTGCCTTCTCGTGCCTCATCATGATGCTTTTGAGCTCCTTGGTCCTCTATCTGTCAGCTATACTTCACAAGTTAAGAAGGACTGACAGAGGACCTGTTTTATGGTTTGTGTTAATAGTCCGTGGAGCTCTGAAAAGACAGCTTCTGGGAAAGAAGGGTTACCAAATTCTGCTCATCAAGAGTGCTCTCCTGATGTCTGTTGTGTAATACCACTGCTTGATGCGGTTCCAGGAGGCAAAATCATCATAACCAGAAGAGAGTTCAAAGAAGGGAGGCTGACAATTGGCCTGGTCTTGATTTGATAGCTGCATTGCTTAATTCCTAGTTTATTTTGATGTGAGTTTTAATGGCCCAGACTGAGTGATAGTCTGCGGCTTCTTTGCTGGGTGTTGATGGATTTAAATTGTTGGGGTTTTCTTTTTGTTCTTTTTATCTATTTTGTTATATTTCAGTTTGTTTAACTATCATAATAAAGTTATTAATAAGTTAAATCATTTCTGTCATTGAACAAAACGGTCCAGAACCTTTAAAGAACTGAGTAGATATCATCCAGCCAACTTCAAAGCCTATATTTAAATCTTACTTCATAAACTCATTTAAATCACATGTTCTTACATGTTCTGTTGCTTGAAAGTTGTTTCCTTTGAAACTTTCCTTTTTATGCTTCCATGCAGGAAATATGATAAACTTGTTTATTTCATTTGTCAGCTTTGTGTTTCTGAATTTCTTCATCAAATCTGTTATCTTCCTTAAGTATCCAATCCTTGCTCAAGTTATGTGCAGAGAGGGGAATGGTTTTACTGCTGTACTTGCAGTGATGGAAAGCAAGACAAGAAAAGAGCAAGCAGAGGTGCTAGCTTCTGAGAACTACAGGAAAAAGAAGACACTAAATGTGCATTTTATTTTGGAGACAATCCTGCAGGATGAGAAACCCAAATATTTTTAGGATCATGGGATAATTCAGGTTGGAACAGACCTCCAGAGGTCAAATGGACTTGTCCAGTCCAGTAACGCATCACAGTCAAATACTTGCTTATCACTTACTGCTTTTCCTGGCCTTTTATTTTCTTAGTTAACTCTACCTTCTACCACTTTTTAATTTGAACTGGCCTTAGCAAGTCATTAGCATTTGCATAACAGGAGTACCTTTTAATTTATCAGTGAATTGGAAGCAGTTAATTAGAAACAAACAATCTGTAGGCTGGAGATCTGCTGAAATCAGCAATAAGGCTAATTTTTTTAATGTGCTTGTGAAGGGGACATGTGGAAGCCTCTCTCTTCTTGAGCAGTGTGGAGTTTTTCAAATTATTCAGCATTCACAGAGGGGAAGAGAGTGGTAGGACTCAGACAGTAACAAGCCCAGATGAAGAACGGCAACAACAGCTTTTCACAGCTTCAGTTTGAAGAGGAGGGAAAGCTGGAAATCCCCAGGCTCTCTTCAAGCTGAAAGAGTTAGGTTAAGAAGAAGTGGATGATAACTGGTTGAGAAATATGCAATTTCAGAATGTTTTTATCATGCCATCATTCTCCAGCAATGAATGTCTCCTCTTACTGCCCTGAAGAGGGGAGACATTTTCTACTATGGAAATGCTGGTTGGGTTATCCACAACTTTTGTTCTTTGGAAAAGTCAAGAAACACTATGTATAGATTTAAAAAAGCCAGCCTTATTTGCTAATGCCTGGTTTTCACCAAATATAGATGTCTTTTCTTTTCCAAGGTCTACTTTACTGGTATCATTTCTTTTGCTGTAATGCCTCTGGTGAGTTTTCAGAGATGAATACCAAAGTTGTGTCCATTTTCATGAAAGTAGCACGGAGCGGGTACAACTACAGTGTAAATTAAGTTACTGAGCTTACTATTGACCAATGCTAGGAAGAAACCTCCTGGCAAGTCTGCTTGAGCAGTCCAGGAGCAGATGAAAGGTACCAGAAGTGTTCAACAACATGCACTGACCCTCGGCTAGTTAGTGAAGCAAGCCTGTCAAGCAAAACTGGGCAAACTGCACCCCCATGATTCTATTTTGTATTGTGTAGGTCAGCCTTGGTGTTTCTGTTTATGTGGCTGCCAGCCAAAAGTGTTTAAAAGGCCTTTTCAGACCCTAGCAAGGAAAAATATTCTCTTCCCTGCTTGAACTTGGGGGTCTCACAGACTCACCCTTTCTGTCTAGATGGCAGAAATTTGGGATTAGGACTGCCCCTTTCCTTAGTGCTTGCACAGTTTAAATCACAAATACATACTGATTAATGCCGAGGACTCTACACACAGAAACAGTCCACATTTAATAATGAGTGTAACAGGATTTTAACAGTCATTAAACATGAGTATTTATTTCTACTATAAGTTTTCTTTCCCATGCAAAACATACATACAAGTGGATGCATTTTTAAGGAGTTGGGAACTATTCAAAACAAGAGTTATTTTAAGGGTTAGGAAATAGCTTGTCTTGCGGCTGCCAAGTGATTTTGGAATAACTCTTTGCATGATGGAGTGGAGGGAAAAATGGAGATAAAAACATCAGCTCTTCAGTTCAAGGAGACTAGATGCTTAAAAGAAAAAGAAAAAAAAAGAAAAGAGAGCATTTCACCTTCTTATGTTTCTGCATCCAGACCCCCCTTTATTTTCCATTCTGAAGCTGGGTAGAGGAGCTCCAGCCACATTCTTCTGACTGTGCCCCTCAGCAGGCTGGACAAAAAAGGCAGGCAGCCCTTCTCCTGTATTTTCCCCTCCTCCACCTTGAGCAGGTTTGAAAGAGAGAAAGAACATGTTCAATGATGGGCATGTGGAAATGTCATTAGTCACATTTAGATAAGTTTATAAATGTACAAAGTAGCTCTCAGGGCCATAGGGCTGAGGTGAAACATCTGAGCCTCATCCAAAACTAGGGACCTTCAGCTGGTGTAAATCAGGTATTGTGATACATCCCAGCTGAGGCTCCAGTGCCAGGTCTCATCTCCCCAGTCTGTAAAATTCCTGACTTATATTTAGGGTATTATAAAATGTTCATAAATAGCTGCAATATGTGATCACTGAATAACAGTGAAATGCAACCCTCCCTTTGACTTATTTTCTGCTTGCTTTGTATTTTAGAACAGGAAAAAAAGGATCCTTTCCTTTACCTTCAGCACACTTTGTTCTTTCTCCACAGGGCGAGTAGCTATCACATTGCTCACAGGGGCAACTGAGAGACAGAAACTCTTAGGATGGGAAGAGCCATCCATGCTGAACACTTGCTGTCTCCAGCCTTGCACAAAATGAATGTTGCATACAGATACCTAAGTTTTTATACGCCTTGATGCTGCTTTAACTTAATATCTTGGACTAAATTAGGGGGTAAAACAACAAAAACAACCCATCACCCTTCCTTTCCTTTCTTCTTCCTCTTGAAAACCAACAGGGATTTTTGAGAGAAGGTATGATAAAACTTGTGTTTTAGTGGTGCTTACCTGAGGCCAGGACAATGTGTTGGAACTTCCCCAGAATAATATTTTCATCTTAAAGCACCTAAAAATATAAAAGATTGGACATAAATGGTTATAAATATTACAATATAAAATTGTTAAAAGTCAAAGTCATGCCATCTGTAAGTCTTTTGCTTTCCAGATATTATTACACAATGTGAACCAAATCTTTGTGACTCCTTGTCCTGTCTCCCAAAATTATCCTTTTCCCGCAAACACAAAAATATACTTTCTGAAGGTAGATGATACATTTAGGGTTTTTAAGCCAAGCAGTCCTGTGGAGAGGTTAATTTTGAAACACATATTTAGGCAGTTAGATTTTCAGAGAAATTGGTTTTGAAAATACTCTCTTTCCCTCCCCCAAAGTTATCCAGAAAATTAAGCTCTGGGATAAAGTTTATCAATGTAAAGTTTCCAAAGGTTTTCAAAGGAAAAAGGGAAGAGGAGGAAGGAGAAAGAATACAGGACTGAACGAAGAACAAGCGAGCAAGCTTTTTAGAATTGTGCTTGAGTGTAAGGTAAGGTGAATGACCACTGCTTGGTCAAACAAATCAGTCATCTCTACCTCTTCTTGCTACCAGGGCGCATAGTTTATGGGGAAATTAACTCCTTTGCTTTGCTGCTAATGGGAAACAGCTTACCTGGGTGTTGCTGCACAGCCAAAAGTCAGGGAGAAGAGACATATTCTAATTCTGCAAGCACGTAGGAACAGGCACGCAGGGTCTCGAAAGAAATCTCACCCACTCCTTTCACCTGGCATTGTCAGGCCAGGGGGAGATGCTACGCTGTGGGAAGCCCACGGCATGGCATTTCATGTTATCAAAACTAGACCCCATGTGCGAAATCTGACCCGGGGCAGACAGAGCCCTGTCAGAAATTGCGGGGACAGTCGGTGTGGGGTCTCACTCGGGCCCAGCATGCTGCTTACACAGTGAAGCGCTCCTAGCCTAGCAGCTGCAGCCTATTTTCACAAATATCTGACAAGCTTCTTTGGCTCCCTGCCAGTTTGAGCTGTGCCCAACACTTCTTCTGTCCTTCCCCTGGCTCCACAATCCTTTGTAGCTGCTGCTCGAAACTTAGACAAGTACCAAATGAAGCTCCTTTCCTCCCCTCAATGTGCAGACATCCCACCCCAATTAATTAACCCAACAGTGGCTTCATCTCTATGAAGCTGTGACTTCCCACACTTTATCCCCCTCATTCAGCTTAAAGCCATCAGCACATTCCTGACTTCATCACTTGTTAACTCCCTTTTGCTAATGGCCAGTGCATCCTCTCTCACTGGCCTGCTCTGATTTGATGTGACTTGAACTCTCACGCAAAAAGTCTTGAAGACTGTTTATGTACTTGATTGCTATTATGGCACATAAAAATCGCTAAAGTTGTGTATCAGCACTGCTTCTGTATCCAGAATTGAGAGGCTTTCAGACCTTCTCAGACAGTGTTGCCATGCTGTCCATCTTGCAAGCACCTGATAAAGAGCAGCAAAGCCTGAGTGAGAGCAAGACCTCTGCTGTTTTCTGTTTGATTACCAAAGGTTAATCCTTTGGCAAAGTGCCAGAGCATTTAATGAAGGTGGCAACAGCATCATTATACAAAAACATCAAGGGAAAAGTTTTCTTCAGCAGCTATTCCAAAAACAGAAAAAAACATGCAATGTAGCAGAATGACGTGTCTCCAAACAGATTTTTAGCTATGCTACCAAACTCCAGAAATTATGATACTTAAAAAAAAATATTTATGGAATTTAACTCTTTGTTTATATTTTAGAATGATAGAAAGTATTTCAAGAAGCAAAGGGATCACCAGAGATCATCTGCAACACTCCCCTGCCTAAGTACAGGTTCAATTACATCTGTTTCATTCCAGACACTTGCTTGTTCAACAGGTCCTTAAAAACCACCACTGATGAAGATCCTCCAGTCTTCTTTTGAAGGAAGTCTCCCCTTTTCTTGAAACAGATTGCAATGTGTTTAGCATTGCATTCAACAGAGAGATTTTAAGCTGTTTGCTCCTAGAAGCTGGTGTGGAGGTAGACACAGAGCAGCAATGGCCACTTAGAAAAGAAGTCTGGAGCACAGGAAGCTAGGAAACTGTAAAACCATCAAACATTGAAAAAATCAAGATAATAATATTCTACAAAATGTCAGCCATATCCAGCTTGGAAATTCAGAGGAAGCACCCAAATGTCTAGCTGTTCATTCGACTCCAAACCTCTTTGATTAAAAGTATGTAGATGATCAGACAATAACAAGCATTCCCATAAGATTTCTTTTAGCAATCTTCACATTCAACTATAATATGAAATACTTCACCTGAAGTAATCAAAACTAAAGTTCCTGGATTCAGGAATGTTTTAAGGTAAAAAATGAGTTCTTGGCCCTTTTCATACTACATAAAGATATTCCGATCATTTATTCAACTGGTATAACCAAACATATTGTGCTCTGACTTAATGTATACATGATGTTGTTCTAGCTAATTTTTCCACCTGTTCACAGGGAAATCTAAAGAAGTCAGTATTTGTTTCTAAATCAATAACCTTGAGTTAGCACAGCTATACAGCCCTATAGTCATTGAAAGCTGTACTTAAGCAAAATGTTTGCTTACCTTATTTTCTCTTCTTATAGAACTAATTATATTCACACTTGAAAGTCACTTCAAAATCAATTGAATAGACGGCATTTTAAAGCAGTTGCTAGAGCTTATGTTTAACAGATATTTTAGTACATGACGTGTGCATCTCCAAGCCAAATGGTCCACACTATTCCAGTGCTTTTCATCACTCCCTGTGTTTGAAGGACACTTCATTTCATAGAACATCACTCACTATATTTCTCAGCTCTCAATATTTATTGCAGTTTGGCAGGTATTTATCATCAGTGTCACCAGACCAAGTCGGTACTGTTATTAGCCTTCCTTTCTGCTGTGGGCTTTCTAGGCTGCTTGAGGGGGAACAAACTGACTCTGAATAGGCTCACCTCAAGCCATTTCCTTTCTTTCCTTTAAGCCTTAGTTTCTGCCAAGGGCTGGATTGGAAGGAGGAAGAAACACATATGGGAAAGCTACCAGTCCTGCCTGCTGGTTGCTAAGAAGCCTGCAGACAGCTGTAAATTAAAGCAGCCTCTGTCTTAGATTTTACAGCAACGTTCCTTTGAGCAAGCCAAAACCCAAAGATGAGAAGGTGCTGCTCACTTTGGGTTGTGAATAGAGGGGCATCACAGAGCTTTAACCCAAAGATCCTGAGCAATTTTTTTTCTCCCTTAAGACAGGAGATTGCCAGGGCAAAGCTGTGAGGGCTGAGTGGTCAAACATTTACACCTTTCACCCCGAAACTCCCTCTGTTTCTAGCATCTGCTGTGACGTTTCTCAGAAATGATTGCACTCGTGGTGCCACCAGTTGTGACAGGAACGAGGACTGCAGGAACAGGTCAGCAGCTGCCATGCAGTTTGGGGAAAGCTTCTGAAATGGAGAAGGTATGTCCAGACTGAGGTCCACATCTCAGCTCCTAAACACTAGTTGTCAGGTGTTGAACACGGATCCACTTTCTTTTACGCTCCAGGCAGCCAAAGCATTTACCCCTCCAGCCATCTCCCTTTTGAACTGCTGGAACATTCAATTTTGTATGTAGTTGCTAAAACCATATTTTTCATGTGATACTGCAGAGAGCACCAGTCAGAAAGCTTTTACTGATGGGCGTTTCACATCTACAGAGTGAAAATGAAGCCCATGCCCCCAAAATGCTTACTTACAGTCTAGGTAGATTTTGCCCTATGAATAGTCCTTCACGTTTGTACTTCACTCTGCTTCCTTTGAAACCAACGGCAAAACTTCTAACTAAAGGAGAGCTGCATACTGTTTGTAACTTGTGTGCTTTCTGTCAGAAACACCTGGGCTCAACAGTAAGAAAAGCTTTCAACATACCTGTAACTTATACATTTGCTAGGAAGCAAAAGCTGAGTTTGACTTCTGATGGTCAGTATGTTGCCTCTTCGTTGTAAAATGTAAGTAACAATAACATAAACCAGCCCTGTTTAAACTCTTGTTTATAAAATTCAAGTAGTATTACATTTTTTTTAATAGCTGGCCTAGCATAAGCATTAAAGTAGCTTTCATGCAACCCATAATGCCAAAAAATAAATGCAATTCTGCACATTCTTTCCTGAGAGCATCCACAAATGACATGCAAGGCATACACATTGGCCGGAAGCCATAAGCAAAAGCATTGTGTTAAAACTATGTATGACATCAAGCCAAAAAACTACTTAGCATTTGTATCTCAGATCTCAACTGAATTATGAATTAAATAACCAAATCAAAACAAAAAGCATAAAGCACAGTACATCGCGTAACTTTGGTTATACACACACACACATGCGCGTAAGTGGCATGGATCTGTGGTGACTGATACAACCTCAGTGTGCGTGTGTGTGTGTGCATGTTTGTGTGCGTACACACAAATGTGAGACAGAGAGAGAGAAAAAGATAAATATTTGGAGGATATATTCAGAATAAAGCACACTGCCTTTGCCAACAAGTGGATGATATCCCAGATGGGCTCCCTCTGGTGTTGAGAAGGTAATATATTTCCCCATTCAACCTTATTTCTTGGTGTCCATCAAGAAGGGTGTTAAAAAGTGTCAAATGTAATCATGGTATTATTATGGCAGAGTCCCTTATTTCACATAGACCCTTATGGATGGAATAGTATAGTTTTTCTATTATCTTTCATCCAGTGTTCATGAATACTATATATGGCATACGCATATATATGCACATATATATGTATATATAAATGTGTGCACTTTATTATACTCAAACAGCTTTCTATGCATGTACAGATCACTTCTAACCCTGAGAGACACTGGAACATCATACTGTGAAACTGGTCACCCATAAGTCAGCAATGTAACTATTCACAGATGAAGATGAGAAACCGAATGCCCAGAGAGTGGCAAGCCTCGCAACAGCCAGGGTCTGATTCTCCAATGTGTGGAGCATTTTTATAATGCCTCTTAAGCTCAAATCATGTCAAGACTCTTGCTGAGACCTCTGTGCTTGTGCAAGTCCAGCCTACGAACCATGTGTGGCACCCCGGCAAATGAGGGAATACACAATTATCTATTTAACTGCTAGATTCTTGATTTTGGAAACCTAGGACCCAGCATTACTTAGGAGCATTGTGGCACAGGCAATGGGTGGAATCGTTTTTGCCATGAACATTAACTAGGCACTTTAATCTTCTTCCACCTTATTTACCACCCATTTACCACCTTCTGCTACATCTACCACCTTCTGTTACACCTAAGGCAGTAGTCCTGTAGACTACCCTGTCCTGTGCTGCACAGCTATCATTCAACGTGAGAGTGCAAGTACCATCCCTTTACGGTATTTCCTGGATGGTAAATGCTTAACTTTGTCACCTGGATGCCCTTTTGACATAAGTCTGTTTGTTTTTTGATGCAATCCCTTCCTTGGAAAACATCGCCTCCCTTTTTGTGCCGAGATGGCAGGAGGTGGAAGCAGGGTGACCCCAGCTTGGCTTGCTGGAAGAGCGTGACTCCCTTGCAGCCACAGCACATCTCTGGCTGAAGTTCGCAGCAGAGCCGGGACACTTTTTGCACAATGAAAAAGAAGGGAGAAGGAGACAAGAAATACACATTTCCAGTGGGTGTTCACAGATGTTTACTGACAGCAGAGGAATAAGGAGACTCGCCTCAGCTCCCAGCGCAAGAGAGAGTAGGTCTTTATAATCCCAGACCTCTGCTCCTGCTCCCAGCTTGCCCAACTTCCCCTATCCTCCTCCCCAGTTCCTGTGAGCCCTCCCTCTCCATTTCGTTCCTCCCTTCCAGCCCGTAGCTCATTCATTGCCACCCACGCCCTGGCCCCTGCCTCCTCTGTCCTCACACCCTGCACTGATACGTGTTAGCAATACAACGCTTGGGCCAGATCCCAGGCCTGGTAAAAGCAGGAGAAAAACTCACATTCACTCTACTGGCCTTCTTGGACCGGGTCCTGAATGCACAAAAGCAAAGCTGGTGTTAATTTTCCTTTCCCTCGGACAGTGCTGTTAGAGTTGGCACGTTCTCCTTTGACCGGTGAAACAAGAAGCGGGGGGTGGGAGGTGGAGGAGCAGGAGCAGGGGAAGAACAGAAAGCATACGTAAAAGGAGGAATGATTGCACACATGTGCTCCGAATTCTTCAGCCCAGATTAATGTTTTCCTGTGAATTTAATTGGCTGCCTTCTGGTTTCGGCCAGATGACCAGTTACATTTCAGGACAGCTATAAAGTTGAATCTAAATGAAATATTTGGACAACGGGAGCCAATGTCTGCGAACTATTCCAGAAAATTATTAAATAAACAAAAAACACTGGAACTTGTAACTGCAGAGCATAATAATTATTATTGTTCATTCACATGTAGCATTAATTCCTACTGCATCAACCTGACTGGCAAAAAAACCCCAAACCATCCCATTGTAAATTCAAAAAGTAAGTTGTCCTTGCATCTCTGTCACATGGATGGCAACACAGCATTTCTCAATGAATGATCTAGCATCATTAGTTGGAACATCTACAAGGTTTCATTGCAAATTAGCTAAATTTAAATTTGCTTGTTATTTAAGTGTCCTTCATCCCCAGCACCAATCTGTTGTCAAGTAGCACTGAAAGAAACAACTATGCTAATGGTTAGAGTGGTAGGACTATATTTGAGTCCCAAAGGTGACAATAGGCTTTTTACTGCTGCCTTCGCCTGAATGCAGATTTAGTCCTTTTCACCAAGCTCTCTGCTCAGTTATGCTGGTCGATCGGCTCTGGTGTAGCCAGTTTATCTTCATGGAAGTGTTGGCATGATCCACCTATGGGTCAGGTTCTCCCCTTCCTCCCCACCCCTGCTGGGCTGATCTTAAATAGCTACAGAGAATTCATCATCTGCAAAGGAAACATCCCAGCTGGCATCAACCCAGCACAGGTGCCTCCTAGGCCAGCTACTCTCCTCGCGCTGTGTGGGAGAGGACACATGGCACAGGGCGTTTTCTCATGCCTGGCCAGTTCTTCACTGGCTTGTGGCACAATCCACTGGGGAAACTTCCCTGATCCAACTCGCAGTCTGTCCTGGCCTCACGGGTTAGCAGGACCAAGCAACACAAGAGAGCAATACGGAAAGCAGCTCTTCCTGCCTGAGGACAACTATGCACGGGCGTGAAGAGGTCCGAATGCCTGCTCCTGCATCTGTCACGAAACATCCTATCTACCCTGCGCGCTAGGTCCCCAGAGGTCTAGCAACCAGGGCAAGGCCACTGATCCCTGATGGCTCTTTTGTCCCGCCTCTGGCCCTCACACGACTGTGGCTTTTGAATTAGGAAAATAGACCAGGAGAAGAGGTAGTGCCATAAAGGGTTATGGAGTTATGCCTCACCATTTAAATACTCTCACTACTGCTTCTCTTCCACTGGCTTTTGAAAACCTGTCTTCAATTTCCAGACCTGCCTCTCCCAGTGGAAGGTGCACCAGTGCCTATAGCAGAAACCAGTTCAGGGATCGAGCACGCATGCTTTGTTCTTTCTCCTGGTCTTTGATCTTTGATTCCCTGTTTTTTCAGATTCATCAAGATCTTCCCATCAAAAGACTCTTAAAGAATTAAGTCTCAAGAAATACTGAGGAAACTCCTCCGTGTCAATTCAGTTTCTGTTCAAGAATGACACAATGCAGGCTCAAAACTTTCTGGTCTTCCCTTCACCTCAGCTGAGGAGAGAAGGAAAGGAGCCTTCCCACAGAGGAGATTAGCCAGCTCAGTCACTAGGCAGTGGAGGGGTAGACAAATCCCAGATTTCCCAGATTACAGGAAAAAAGGGGCAGAGTATTTGTGATCAAAGGGGACAAGGCTCAGGAGAGAAGTTATTGGTGTGCAAGATGCTGGCAGTAGCCAAATCCACAGCTGAGGAGCAGAGGCCAGGGAGCATAACAATAAATAGGCAATGAAAATATTATATGTAACCAGAAAATGAAAACATTATATGTAATCAGATCAGAAAGCATCATCTGAAGTAAATGTGGTTCAGTGTCGGTGGATGTTCCCCTAGAAAGGGTGAAGTTACGTAACACTGTCCGAGAGAACAATTAAGGCAAATTGTGGGTACTTGGCTGTGCTTTATCATCCCAATCTAGCTCTGCCATCTTGTCATGCTTCCCCGGGTCTGGACAGTGTTTGACAGAGCATCCTCAGGAAAGTGATCATCACATCAGAGAAACACCTTGTAATATCATGACAGCACCTTTCAGAAACAGATCTCAAGTCCCTTTATCAACTGTAATTCATACATTCATAACACCAAAAGTATGATATCTGAATTAACTTTGGCCTCTCATACTTGCTGAATTCTCTTTGCAAATAAAATATTTTGGTTTAATTCAGTTGACAACAATGGCAAATGTGGGTCTTCTGCAATTCTGGGTAATAGGCCATTTCTCATTTAAAAATTTTCCCAGTGATCCTTAAAAGCATGTAGT
The DNA here is from genome assembly GCF_035582795.1 of Mycteria americana. NCBI lineage: Eukaryota > Metazoa > Chordata > Aves > Ciconiiformes > Ciconiidae > Mycteria > Mycteria americana. Next base: position 64,184,346 of record NC_134367.1, read on the forward strand.
GGGAGTTATGTTTCCACAGGTATTGGAAAATCATATGCCTGTAATTCAAATGACAGCAAACGTAAACAGGATTTGGAATGATAACAAATTATAATCTATTTCTCAGAAAACCTTTATATGACTCTCTTCAGACCCCATTTCTGCTCAGGAGGCAAGCTGACTGAAAATATCTCTAAGTGATATATACGTGCCTAATTACCACCCCATTCTCTGAGCTGACTCTTGATGGAAATCTAGGGTTACAAAGGCGCAGCAAGGACGGGAGCCAACGGCTGGGAACTGAAGCTCAGCAAATCTAAACTGAAGTACGATGGAAATTTTCTAACAGATGGGGTAACTGACCATAAGAACAGTTCGTGGAGAGTTGTGATGAATTCTCTCCACCACTCACAATTCTTAAATCAGGACTGGATGCTTTTCCAGTAGATAGACCAAACAAGAATTAAGTCAGAGAAAGCTAATGGCCTGGGTTGTAGCAGAGGTCAGACAAGAGGATACCAAAGGCCTCTCTCGGCCTTATAGTCTTTGAGTCTTCTAAATAAAAAGTTCAGGGTTTGCAGATCATAGCATAAATCCTATTCTATTTCAGGCTGCTTTCAAACTTGGGCAATGAAAGAAGAGGGAAAATAAACAGATGCTGCAAGACAAAATCATCTGAGTGATGAACAAAAAGCCATATCCATGCATCAAGTGTGGCAGAACATCTTCCCAGGGGTCTGTCTTATCAGTGATCTGGTTTACTTTGGCCTATTTGTCAGTGGCAGAAAAAGAAAACAGCCCCAAATCCTGATAACTATATAGGACTGATTGTATCATGCAGTGATAATGAATTTGAATAGCTCTATTAGAACAGCAGTGTGGCCTGAAATATCCCTCCCCTTTTCGTGGATGGTGGCTTTTCTGGGTTGCCCCTTATCTAACAGGAGGGTGTTTTTCCAGGGCATGAATTCTTTAAAAGCAGAGAAGTGTTAAGGGATTTCTTCCTTGCTTGACAGAGGTTACCTCCCCTCGGTCATGCCAATTCGATGGCTGGGGTGGGCTGAACTCCAAACCAGACCAGGGGAATGGTCTGATTTCTTAACAAAGTAAGAAAAGAGACATCTTTCTCTGTTGAAAGCAGGCACTATGACAAATCTGGTTGGGAGCACAGCCACCCAAACAGTTGACTCATCACAGCAGAGCAGACCCTGAACTCCTGCACTGCAGGGAGGAGGACGGGAAGGAGCAGCAAAGGCCAAGAGGGTGGTGAGGATCTCTTCAAGTGGGTTCGCCACTACAGGGTTTGGCATGTGGAAGAACCACGTCTGGGGTTGCAAAATGCACTGCTTTATAAGGGTTCCCTTGGACAAGGGCTCATTTTGGACTTTTGTGGAGCCTTAAAAGATGATGGCTCATGGCCTGTTTCATTTGTTGGTGTTTTCCTGTCATAAATTCCCTGTCACGCATTTTCCAAATGAGAAGGACTAGCTCACAAATGTTAAAAAGGCCGGGAGAAGATGTGGATGTTTAACCCAGCTCCCTGACAACCCCTGATTGTTACTCTGCCCCTGGTGTTCCCATGTCCACACCACCAGCATGCACAGCGAGGAACTGTGACATTTATGGGGGCGTTTGGGAGGGGAGCTCTTGGAAGACAGATTTCTGAATGTCCCTTAAGTACCTGCTAGAAGATAAGAGGGAGAAGGAAGAAGGAGATGGAATTTTACACTACTCGGATCTGCATTTTTGGGATCCTTCTCACTATTTCATCCCCAAACATAGTGTCTTCTTTGAGCAGTGAAGACGTTTAGTAGACTGGTGCCACAAACAGGCTGGGCGTACCTCTGAAAGTCTTGTAAAGATCAAAATTAAATCCATTGATTGCAACGGAGAGTTTTGCATGAGTAAACCCCAAAGAAATTCAGGATGCAAGCTGTGTCTTTCTTTCACATATTGTATAGAATTACTATAAGAGTCCTCATCTAGACAAGCTAAGATGGAATGGATGGAACAGAAAGACACTGGATGAAAGAGCCTATTCTTACACCCATTTTGAGAGGGGAAGCTAATGAGTAATGCAGCTATGCATGATTTACTCATTATCACATTGCAAATGTCTGGGCATTAGGATGTGAACCTATATTCCTTAAATGCCAATGCAGTGCCAGAATGACAGCACTCACGTTCAGAAAACTTTCTAGGAATGGTAGATTGACCTCATTACATTTTCATCACAAAAATGACAAATTACAACCCACTACTGGCACCAAACATTCAGACATGTCCACATGAAGTTCCAGTTCACATCAAACCCTTGAAATATTGCCATGGTCTTTGATGGGAGCAGATACAAGCACATAGTCTGGTACCCCGTGCCTAATGGTGCCCTGTCTCTTAGGTGTCTGAAGAAGGATTAAAACCACCCATCAGATAACTAGTCAATTATCCAGTCTTTCCTGTGTCCCAAAGGGGGTTTATTCCATGCTGTAAAATATGAGGTTGGATTACCATTATCATGACCTTCGTTTGCATAGTTACAGATGTTGCTGATGGTCATAAAATTATCTAGCCCTTTTAAGAGTCCAGCCACAATATATTATCTTGATGACCACTTATGGCAGTGAACTCCACAGATTAGCTAAATGTTGGGAAAAGTGGGGATTTCCTTTTATAGGGACAAAATTTACTACCTTTTAATTTTATTGGGCAGGGGTATACCTCTCACAGTTTAGATTACATGAAAAGGTATGTCTCATTTCTCTGCTGGATCAAAAATAGTTTCAGAAACCATAAATGCAGTTTGATACTTATCAGACCAAAAACTGCACTCATTTACCAAAGCACAAACCAGAATGAGACTTACAGCTCCTCACATGCTGGTGGCCTCCTGGAATGGGTTTGCGTCTCCGACACCACAGCCCCCCTTGCCCTCTCCCCCACGCCGCCGTCCCCCCACCTCCAACCTTTTGCTTGTCAGCACTAAGCTCTGTCCAATTATTCACCTTTTCAAAAGTGATTTATTTTCAGGATAACCTAATAATGTCAAAACCAACACCGTTATGCTCTATCACCCACCAGGATGGGCCAGAGAGGGAAGGGGGCAACCGTATTGATTCACTTTGCCTTGCACTTTTTACCTGACGTGCTGATGAATTGTATGGCCAACAACTTAGGAATCATTCGGTCAGGTTATCATAAACAACTCCCTTCTACTCCTTCACACTTCCTAATAACATTGCTCTATAGCAGTTGCAGCACTGTTCTCTACCTCCTGTTTCAGAGGTAATTATTTTTTCATGCAAGTCCATGTCTGCTGGTAAGGCATTATACAAACTGACTAACGTTTTGTGCCACTGAAGCAATTAGGTGGAGTTTGTCAGATTGTTTGTTTGTCTTCCAAAGGTTTTGTTAACAAAAATGAGAGCCCTCTTGGCAAATTCTTTTTCATCTTACAAGGGACCGGTTGAGTCTCAACTCTAAGATGTGCAAACTGGGAGTTTTACCTCCCAAAGGGGTATTTCAGGAAAATCAAGGACTTGCAGAGACACGGTGCTTTCTCTGATCCTGTTTTCTTCCTTGGAAGGAATAATTTCCACCACTGGCACAATCTCTGTCCACCTCTACCCCGTGCGTTACCTGGCTGATACTGGTGGAACCTAACTCAAGGCTGTTTACTTTTCCCCCCCCTTTTTTTTTTTGGCGAGGGCCCACCCCGTTGTTGAGGGGTGAGCTGCAGCACAAATGATGCAGCATGCAGCTCCTGCTTCCTCTGCTCGTTTCCCAGTTCAGCTGTGGCACATAGAGAAAAACATTGCTCTCCCCCTGCTCATGGCTGTGCTAAAACCAGGCAAGACTCTGCACAAAGATATGTGTTGCTTTTAAAAGAATTGTAACTGCAGCTGAAAGAGGGCTGGGAGAACTTACTAATGTTACATTCATTTATATATACAAGCAAAATGTCGTGAACTCTTGTTCCACGACTGTGTTAATTCCTTCTTTGTGCAACAGCCAATTCACACAGTGGCAAGAGTGTCCTTAAGGCTGCATGGATATAAGGGCTTGCAGCTCCTGGAGAACATGGAGAGATCCCTGTGCTCTGTTTTAAGTAGGAGTCAGCAGATGACTTGGGATAATCTAATTTGTGCAAGGAATATATTTCATTTACATTTTGCTCTCAGAAAAAGCAAGAGCACAGTAAACAACATCTTATCTATACCCATATATTCAGCTCAATTCCATGGAGTTTTGCCATTGACTCAATTGGAACAAGATCAGTCCTTAATCATTAAAAAAACACATTTTTACTCTTGTTCTCCTGCACTTTATGCAATATATTATGTTGGAATGGGAGAGACTTTTTTAAGAAGTGAACAAGCATTCTGGCATATTCTGCAGGATTTTGGATGACAAATTTCTAGTGCAATAAATTGCCCACTCTATAGTAAAGTCTTATATGCAGCCATTTTGTAAAAATTTCTTTTATGGGTTCTTTTCTTCGGTCATGGACAAAAGAGTATTTGCTTCCTGACATTCTCAGTATATTATTTTTTATTTGAAAGATTGAAAGGAGAAAAAAGTCAGGTTTTCTATTTGTTTCCTTCATGAGGACACATTAAAAAGACAAAGTTCCTTAAATAAAATTCAGTTGCAATCCAATTATAGGGACCTGAAATGAGTCCTTGTTATTTTATCCTTGCACTTAGCTTCATTAAACTTACATAAAAGGTAGCATTATCTATTTTATATAAGTAAATAATCCTAATTGATAATCTTCAATTATCATCCTGGAGCCACTGCCCATATTATGTATTATAGGACCAAATGAGGAAATGAGCACCTAAAATGTCACTTTAAAAGAGTGCTTATTTTCAGTCCTTTCTGAAGAACTCTTTCTTATGTATCCCATATGATGATTAGCAAAGGTCATTATATTGCAATACATTAATATAAAGCAATTTGCTGATTATCACGTAACGTGTGTGAACGGCGAGAGAGCACAAATAAAAACCAAAAGTAGAACGGGCTAAAGTGCCAAGCCAAGAAGTTCCTGATCAAATTCCAAACACTGATCCACTTCTTACTGCCAACACGATTCCCTAAACAAGTGATGAGGAACCGTCACAAATGAAATGTTTCTGCCTTTTTGTTTGCACATGAATGATACCAAAAACTGCTTTTTAATTAACCTTTTTACCTGGGACTGGATCCTGACGCACTCACTTACACCTACCACTGAGAGATGCTTCTTAACTTTATTAGGCCCTTGTATTAGGTATTAGCCTTTCTGAAAAGGTGTCACCAGTCTGATCGTCATGAACACTTTGGGTCGGGTTAAATTACTCTCCTTCGCTCTCTTTGCTGAACTGTGAGCAGAGGTATCTGCTCAGCAGCCTGTTAACCTGACATAAATTATCAGACGAGGCTACCACAACGGGAGGAGGAAGCTGAGGAAATGTGTGGGTTAGCAATCACCAAGCCTATTAAACTGCTCCGAAATCCCACCCTTCGGATTCACAATTTCTCATGTTTTGGCTTGACCAAGAGGCAGGTTGGTGAAGCAAGAGGATCTGTGGGGGTGTGAAAGGGATGACCCTGGAAACAAAATATTGGTTTTACATCACAGGGTATCCGTTACAGGAGAATTTCCTCTGGCGCCAGCAGGTATTTGAGTAGGCATCTGGATGGATCCCAAAGGGGGGAAGGAAATGGAGAAGGAAGTTTTTAGAGGGGATCAAGATGTTAAGCCTTAAGACTGTTTGAATGACCCATGATGACTACCCCCACAAGGTTTTATCTGTGTGATGACTTTTGGTGTGGTGGGTTTTTGGGTTGACTTTTTTTTCTTTGCTTTGCTTTTTTTTTCTTTTTTGTGTTGGTGGGGAGTTCCAGCCAAAAGTGCAGAAGGGCACTAGTAAAGAATGCAAAGTCCATCCCCAGTCACTGATGAGGAAAATCAGCTGATCCATAGCAGCCTCCTTTTCTCTACACTGAGCACGCTGATCATACAGATCCTGAGAGCTCTTTGCTGCATTCCCAGTGCTCTTGAAAACACTGTTAGTGGTTTTGGTAACTGCAATCACAAAATATCACAGGCTGGATCGATAGAGTTTTACCCTGAAAGCAAATTTTGGCATTTATTTGTTCCCCTTGGGCTTCGGAAAGAAAATCTTCCTTGGGGGTCCGAAGGCTGATTCATTAAACCTGAGCTGTCTGCTGAAGTGCTCAGTAAAAGTGACTCTGATTTATTTGGATTTGTCACTATAAAGGTCTCCGGAGACAGCTATTTATCCTATGGGATTCTTGACAAATTGGCCGAGTGGTCTGGGCAGTCCAGAGGGAGGATGGTCTTCTCTGACCCCTCACACGGCCAGAGAACAGGTAATCACTCCCCCGATCACAAACATGCACAGAAATCACATCGTTGCCAAGACTTCCCTACCCACCCAGGAGCTGGTCATCCATGGCTTAGACAAGGACTCAAATCTATGCTTGATCTCACCAAAAGGCGAGTCTGAGACAAAAGTATGGGCTATAGCTGTAGGGACAGGCAGGTAACGGAGAGCTCATGGGACGGATTTATGCTGATGAGGGTACCTCCCACTGAACTGGAGCCTGGCAAAGGTGTTTGTCTGTAATGCTGTAAGATCTATTTGGACCCTAACTTTATCAGTGTATTTAACTCCCTCCCAGCAATGCAGACTAGTCACGCGTCCCTCTAACTGCAAAAGAGTGAAGAGACTGAGCATGGCAAAAAGCGGAGGAGGGAATCTGCTGCTGTTTTCTTATGATCCCACTTGTGTGACTTTCCCCGTGCTGGAGTATATAAGGTGGTGTAGTGCCTAGTGTCAGTTCTTCCTTTAATTATCCGCTAGCCTGCCTAAGAGCTGTATAAACACATTATGGTCACTTGCAAGTAATAGATACTGCAACTGCATCCATCTTTCCCTTTTAACTCTTTCTGTCTGGTCTGCCTTTTGTGCTCCTCTGAATTTTATCAAACAGTTCAATAATGTGCACTTTGGCCCAGTTTCTTTGGAGCTGACTTAAGCTACCGATCCATTTATAGTTGTCACAGGGAAATAAGCACCTTCAGAGCATGATTAAGGCCACTTAAGACCTACAGATGCCTCTCAGATGTAGATGGAATAAATTCCGGGTGCCATGTCCAGAAGTATGGTTCCAAATGACTGGAACAGAGGTGATAAGAAAAACACATCTAAAGGGAAGTGCAGGAAAAACCTGGGAGAATGACAGCCTGCCTTGGAGTCAGCTTGCTGTTACTTAGGGATTTTATCCTCTCGGCACACAGTTCTCCTCCCCTTTCCACCCGTGCGGTGAAAAAAAGGTTTGGCTGATGCCAGTATAGCAGCTCAGGCCTGAAAGGTTCAAACTGCAGGAAACCAAGTTCAGTGGCAGCTGAAAGAAAGTATGGGGGGGATTAAACACAGCGCGAGCGGGGATTCTGCGGCAGTGACTGTCGTTTGCAAGGGATGCACGGGGATGAACTGGTCTCAGCCTGTCTAACGGCAGAGGATTCGGGCCCCGAATGAATCACTCCAGATTGCGTTCAGAATAAAAATGGCGTGAAAGTAACTAAAGTTCATGTTACAACCTCGGAAAGAAACACCGTAGACTTTTAAAAGGCACTGGGGGTGGGGGTGAGTCCTGGAAAGGTAACAGCAATGGTCTCTTTACTCTACTTGGTGGTTGGATGACTTCAACCCAGGGGTTTTGCCTGGCAATCTGTCTTGCTAAAAGTCAGGGTAAGATAAACTGTACTCTGTCTCTGATTTCTGCAAGAAAGAAAACAATTGAACGACTGGTCATTCATCACTGAACCACCCTCCCCCTCTCCAACACCTTGTATAGGGTTGTATATCCTGGAGCTGTTTAGCTTTCCTCATCCATTTCTTAAAAGGAAAACAAAGAATTTCAAGTAGCAAGATATGTATTTTACAACTTTCCTGTAATAAAGATAGTTCAGAATTGGAAGGGACAGATCGATAAAGAAATTACTTGGCTGTTGTTACAGTTGCTATATTCAACACGTGTATCAGCACGTGCCACTTATGTTAAAGTAAGTTTAATATCAAAGGACGTCCTTTTTTAACCCTGCCTCTACAATTGTGTTCATAAATACATTTACCTATTCATAAAAAAATGCATTCATTTTTGTGTACCGAGGAGCTCAAACTCAGCTCAGATGCAGCTTATGGACTTACAAACGTGTGCTTTTACCATTCAGTTGTGGAAAACGGAGAATACTATTTGAGAAGTTCCTTTAGCAGTTTGAGTTAAATCAGCTATTTCAATTGCTGAGAAACAACCCTACACGGAACAAACTGCAAAAATTACAAATCTGCTGTGAGACAAGCAGACTGAAAAGGGGAAGGGTGGCACACGAAGATGGGAAACAAAAGTGGTCGGGATATACGGCTGCAGGAAAAAGCAGTACCTCGGGTGAGAAGAAACAGCTAGGCTTGCTCTGATGAGCTACGTGCTATCAGGAAAGCAAATAAAGCTGTACTCCTCCTTCTAATAAATCCAGCTACATGCTGCTTGTGGTACAAAGCACTCTGCTTTGGGTGCTGAGCCTGCCGGGCTGCTTCCCGCACCCATACGAAGAGATGCTTCAGAGCACGTTATCCTGCACATGGCTACCGCACAGATAAGTACCGAGGGAATCTTCGAAACCAGTGAGATGGAGCAGGGGAACTCAAAAAGAGGACACCAAAAGAAGATGGGCTTAAAAAGCTGACTTCTCTGCAGTCCCATTGCACCCTGAGAGTCTGCATCGGCTCTTGATTCAAGACCCTTCATGGAAGAGACAATTAGTTACAAAAAGGCATAAAGAAGCTTTTAAGGGAGGATTTTAACTCTCCTAAGGGAATCCTGTGTTTTTACTGGGGAAGGATTACAGGAAACCAAAGTAACACTTTATTTTTCTTCACAGAGAGCTTGGGGACTTCGGAGTAATTTAGTCAATGGTGATTTGCTACTTGTGCTATAGTGGATGGTACTCGTGGTCTGTTTATTAAACTTTTGGCTTGTCACTCATCACTAACACGATCAGAACTCATTATTTTTTTTCCTATAAAAGCAACTTTTCTGTCTTTCAGAATTACTATGAGGTTGAGGGACGAGTGCTTTCATCTAAAATCAAAGTCAGGCAAGTATCCATTTTGTACGACATGTGAGCGTAAAAATGCGCCAATGTAAACATCAGGTATCTGAGTGAAAAATGTTAATTGGCATTTCAAGAAATGGGGAGACATCACAAAGATATTTTAGGCTTTCAACATATTTGTAGTATTCTAACATCAATCATTTTCTTGCAACTAACTATCAGGTTATTTATCTTAGCTACCCTTGGTATCCATTACCACAGTGCCTAAGCCCCTCATAACGTTTCTGTAGGGCAGGGAAGTGTTCTCATCCCTTTTTCACTGCTGAGGAACTGGAGCAGAAAGGATCCCCCATTTGTGGTCACCTAGAAAGCCTGGAACATAGCAGAAAATCAACCCACCTACCCGGGGTCTCTGGCTAGCACCTTAATCAAAGAAGAGTCTGTCTCTTTTAAATTAGCCTAGTTTGCACTTCATTAATTTGCACCATAAATTGTAGAAGCAAGGCTGTGTCACACATATCACTGAGCCATTAGCTATAAGACTAATTCCACCAACACTTAGAAACACAGGAACAACCTAGGGCTTGCATCCCAAAAAGGGCTCCGGCTACACGCTGCCAAGGAGAGGTGAAAGACTACAGTGAGCCAGGGCATGGGGAGAGGAGAAATAGAAAGATGACGTGGTCTATTGCTACGGGTGCCACACCGGGCAGTTCACACAGGCTTTACGTGGAATTGCTTGTTCTTCAGGACAGAACATGGCTCTCATCCTGGGAAGCCCAAGCTGGCCCCAGACGTCCTGTGTGCATTGGCACCCTATGGAAGTTTGCATCGTGAATCCCCTTGAAGCCCCTGTGCTCGAACAGACTGGCTAAGCAGCTCCTCGGTGAGGGTTTTGCATATGTGGAAAGCCTTTCTGAGGAATTCATCCGCAGTGTTGAGAGAAGACTTGTGGATGCTGTGTCACACATATATGTCATCTTTTCCACTCTGTGGAAATTACAGTCAATACAGCTCCTAGTGATCACATGTACATCTTTGTTCCGTCCTTACAGGGTACAGACCAAGAGATTTCTGCCACCAAATTTTGGTATATGGTAAATGGCATGGTATATGATCTCTGGTAAATTTGCTACATAATCCAAATGGGCTGTGTGACAAAGATCTACCTTATTTTGGCGCAAAATTTGGCTAATAGAGATCTATTGTGCAGGGTAGAACAAGCTGAAATGATATGAAGATCGAAATAACCATCAAAAAGAAAATCCTTCAGCTAGCCACAAAATCTTTTGTTACTGTTTTAAACCACAAGGTTCTGGATAACGTATCTCTCTTCACACCACCCTCAGCCATCATCCCATCTGATCTTAAAACATAAGCAGATACGTATCTGAGTCCCATACCATTCTTTCTAAAAAAAAAAGGCTGCTTTAATGGTTGGTCCCTTGGAACAGAGGCCTTATCTTGCCAGCAGTTTTTAAAAACTTGGTCTTCCTGCTTTGGATGGACTCAGACCAGCTATTAGGCATTGTTTTCTATTTCCCCTCACCAAATTGCACAAGCATGCAGGGCCTGCTAGTCCTGGCTAGCAGAAGGTCTGACGGCTCATCTCTCTGTTTTCCTCCTCTAACCAGCTTTCCTTCTGGGTTAGTCACACCCCCGGTTAAGAACTGAATACTAGGCAGTCTGAGCATCACCCCAGATCTGTACACACAAAGGAAAAGAGAGGAGTAGGGAGGGAAAAGAGAGCAAGACTGCCTTCACAGTCCGTGCTTGGGGCTTTTTCTCCCCTCGCTTCTGTAGTTTTAGTTCTTCAGTACTTTCTCAGTCTCATGGGACTCCACTGCAGCCCACGTTTATGGTCGTCTTTTTATGCTGTTCCCTGGTTCATTGTTAAAGCTGTTTATTTCCTCCAAATTACTTAAATAGACTTTTATTATGTGCTTTTGCAATACCACTTTCTAAAACAACACCATTTTCTATATGTATTATGAACTACGATACGCACCATAAAACCAGAGGACTGCACTGTGGCAAAGTGCCATGACCCCACTTTGGGGATGTTCCAGGAGCTCTCAGAGTCACAGTTTGTGAGGCATGTATAAGGCCTGTCAGAGTCAAAAGAAATGCACAGTGACTGTGGTCTTTCTATGTCACTTGAGTAGGATGTGTAATCTGCTTTCTCCTTTGCCTTGCCAGCTAACATTCCCATTTAAGACTCATCTGCAACACGTACTACCTTCAGCTAACTACTGTGTTGGGTGAATCCCTATGTGCAATCGCACGTGTGGATAGCTGAATATTACCAGTCTGCTGTTCTATTATATCAGTATTTTTGGCCCAAATATTTTTCCAGCTCTGTATGGTCACTCCTTTTGATGTCACTGCAGTTAGGTATGTGTATTTCAAGGTTCAACGTGGCCTCCTGTCAGAGCTGGTAAAACACAAAGCCCCCATGACAAATAGGGTGCAGGGAGTCCAACAGCACAAACTGCGGCCAACTCCATCTGTAAGAGCGTAAAGCAGCCCACAGTCTGGGTCCCAGCATGTGATGTTTCATTTGGATGGAAACGGAGGACATAGGTCAACCTACTGCATTTAATAATGGATGCTGTGGGAACCCGACTTCCAGAAGCTGTGAGCACTTTAAGTGAATAGGAATTTCAGAAAATCTACATGCATGTATATCATGCCATAAACCGTACAAGTAATAAAAGCTCACCAGAATAGTTGACATTCTTCCTGCCACTCCCCTACAAAGTGTTCTTCTTTTCCAAATTTCCCTCTGAAGCAAAAATCTTTTATTTTGCAAAACTTTATCCGATGTGCTAATTATTGGAAGGCAAAAGAGAACTTATTTCTTTTGAAACAAAATTTCATCATGTCTTAAAACCACAAAAATGCAAAGGATTAGCCAACAAAGAAACATCACGGAAAGAGATATTCAAAATAAAACAGTTATGTCTGCACTTTAATGCAGTGATAATTTTGCATAAGATATATTGGCTTTTTTGCATATTTCTCTTTTGACCACTTCATAAAAGAGCCTGCAGTTTACAATGTCAACGACCTAGTAATATTTCAGAGATGCATCCTGGGAGCAGCGGAGAGCAATAGTCCCTGCAGTAGAGGTGGAAGAGGATACCTCTCCTCGCTGTCCGAGAGTCTCCTTTTGTATAGGAATAAAGGTGCATTACAAAACGAACGTGACTCGGCCACTTAGGTTTGCTTCCTACCAGCATCCAGCAAAAGGAGAGTCACTTGCACGTCTGTGAAAAGTTAATTGAAAGTTTGGGCTCGGTGCTCATGTTGAGGATTAGCTCTCTTGTTTCTGCTTCGATACCTTCTACAGTTTACATGCTTCTTGTTTCTCGTGTACTCAGCTTCTAGCTGACAGATCCTTTGCAGGACATTGCTGAACACAGCAGCAGTACCAGGAACCCTCACCAGAGACCTGCCATAGGAGGGGGAAGTGAGTCACACCAGGATTCGATGCATCCTTCATGAGCAGGACCTTCATGAGCAGGACCCTGCCCTTGTTGTCAGTATCTCTCTTAGGCGTTAGGACATTTAATCATGACTTTGTTTCTACAGAGGCAGCTTTTGCCATTCTTGTTCGTACAGTCTGTTTTGCTCTGTGAGCAGCCCTGCTGACTTTTATGAAGCTACTCAAAGGAAAAGGTACCAGATGGCATAAGTCAGGGTGGTAGAAATCATCCAGTTATTACATGTAGAGGTACTCCCTGCGGTAGACAAGAGCACTACTTATGTGTGTCACAGATTTTGTCATCAATGTGACAAAAAGGATTAAAATGTAAAATCTGCAATTAAATGTTTTGAGTTTCATAAAATATTTTTTCAATATCCACTAAAGAAATTATTTTGGAACTCCATTTCCCAGAGTTTCAATGCTTTGGAGTTTGTGGCATTTCGAGGTTTAAGTAGTCACATGAAATGGAATTATGGCTGCTGCATAACTTTCTACATAAATTTTCTTGAAATTGCAGTTTATTTCCTTTTAAATTTTCTAACTGTAATGAGTAAGACTGAAATTTTTCCATTCTAGGTATCAGCAAAACTTTCAGATATTTCTAAATGAGAATAGAAGGAAATACTGTTGGTTTTTTCCCCCACAATAAACTATCCTAGAACACTGTTGCTCAAAAAGCTCTGATTTCTCAGGGCTTTGAAGCAAGATGTTGGGATTTCTTGGGGAGGGGTCGTGACGCTGGTATCACACGCGAATATGTGCCTCTTGGGCCAGTTCCCCAGGAAAGCCTTTTCACTGTCTTAGCAGTGACATTATTTTTTCTCTTTGTGTATTGCTTTATGTTATTTATCACAATGTCTTTTACCTTTCAAACCACAAGTGTGACCAGAAACAGACACACAGCACTGGAAAGGAGCCGTGGGAGGGTTTCAGTGCCCTGGCCCTTCCGAAAAGCTACCCCACTGTTACAAACAACTTTGATCCGTTTCCCCAGCACTGTCCATCCTCTACAATGGACAAGACAGAATCCTATCGCAAAAATATCACAGGATTACCATATTATTAGTAGTATCAGTATTATATTATTAGCATTAGTTATTATTAGTATTATTCACATATAATAGTGTATTATTAGTATTATTTCACTTAAGGTATTGTAAAAGTATGCTTTTGAAGTCCCTCCACCATTTTACTTAGTTTCCAGGTGAGACCAAGAGTGAGCAGGAGAAATCTCAGCGCAACCAGATTTTTTTTTAAATTGCAACTTGAAAACACTAATCTGATTGTCCTTTTATTCCTGATTATTCTCAAACCTGACTGAACATGATTCACGATCAGCTGGCTGCCTGTGGGTGACTTCCTTGGTTATTCTCCAAATATAGGAAAACACCTGTGTTACACTTGGGCAAAGAGTTTTAAAACCAGCTACTGATTATGTTTTCCTCAGCTGAGTGGGTGAGCTGAGGTTTTTGTTGGGTGACCGTTCAATGCACAGTGAAAATATGATGCCTTGATAAATGACACAGAACATCAAAAAAAAAACCCCAAACCCCAAAAACCAAGCCATGCCACACAAAATCACGAGACACTTGCAGAAATCTTGGTCTCAAGTTCCAAAGCTGTTCTCAAATTACTGTGTTATTCCAGCCCAGGGGAGGGAAGGTTGGAGGCATAAAAAGTGGGTCTTTTTTTCCAGGGAGAAATCTGTAACCTGCCATAGACCAGCATAAGCCTATGTGTGGCATGCCCCCATCTGACACCCTTCAGACCAGGCATCCCGAATCTCTGCCCTCAGCACCCCTGGCATGTCCTAAATGACTTTATGGCTTAGTGAGTCTCAATTAGAAGTAAAAGAGAGATGCACTTTCCTGTCTAGCCAGAACCATGCAGAGGAGAAAGTCATCTACAGGGCAAATCCATAGATTTGTACTGTTGTTCCCCATGCCAGTATTTCAACTTCCTTTTTAAAACATGAATGAAGACATGAACGTACTGGAAAGGCCAAAAGGACTTTAGCTCCATCTGTCTTTCCCAGCCAGTTATTAACCCAGTGGCTGGTCTGTGGTCCCAGTCATTTAGCTGGAGAAGTAAGTGGCCACACCGTCACCGTGGTGGCTGCAGCCATCCCAGCTTTACCCTTCCCACAGGACTGGGTTGGTCTCCACCCCGACGGTCTCTACCCCAAACCAGGGCTGCAATTCAGAACGAGAGTCAGGAGGACAGGGCAAGACAATTCAGGTGAGGGGAGAGGATTGAAATTGGGAGACAGATTAGGGGTACAAGCCCTGGGCTTGCCAGGAGGGACATAAGGAGCAGGAAGGTTGGAAAGGGAGAGGTTCAGCTCATGCAACAAACAAATAAGGAACCAGGAGTTACCCGGAGATGAGAGGATACAGTTTTTCAGGTCTGCCCATGCTGGCCTTTTTGGAGAGGGAAAAAGGGACGATTATGTTGTTAAAAGAGTGTGTAATAGTCTGTATGCATAGAGGACTCAAAGTACATGATACTACATGTATGTGAGTATATATCACACACACACAATAATCTCCATTAAATGAATACAAAAATGTGTCCTGTGTCCTCACAAAAGTGTGTGGTTTGTATTAGATTGATTTTACTGGCTCTGAGGACTCAAAAATGTATGTAAGTCAGTAAAAGCTACAAATGTGTGGCAGCTCTAAAGGCTCATAACACACATGTATGCATACCTTGATTTTCAGAACGCACATGTAGCAGCATACTAAAGGCATTTTAAAGACGCCAGATCATTCTTTTTGCTTTTTACAACAAATTTTTAGAAAATGCTAAAGTAAAACTAAAAATAAGTGATGGAAAGGATGTGAGTATGTACTTTTTTTGTTGTTTTATTCTTCTGGGAGCTTCTGATGATGAAATTTGGATGGGATTTTGTGCTCGCTGGTCATTCATGCTCTCTGGTCATTCGTGCTTAGAGACACAAGCAACTTCAACTTGATTTTCTGTCATCCTTGCTCCAGTAGGAGTCTTGTAGCTCATTTCTAACATCAATCACTTGGACTATAAATCTCTGCAGTGGATATGGCCATTTAAATCTCCACCTGCACAAACAACAATCAAGCCTAGAAAATAAGGAGGCTCATAAATCTCCACGCTGGTGATTAGCAGTATTTTGGATCTGCAACAAGGATGTTACAAAGAAAAAAGAAAGAAATAAATAAAAAAGCAAAGCTAATTCATTAATTAGGACTGATATGCTGACAATCTGTTTAGTTTATACACAGAGAAAACACAAACAGGGCACAGTTAACATAACATGACGTTAGAGGTTAGTGAATTCCCAAGAGCCCAGGGCTCGGAGATATGATATCTTAATGTACTTATCCTATTGTGAGTGGGAAGGTGTTATCTTCTAGCTAAACGGTAAAGAGCTGGTTTAAAGTTTAGATCTGCCCTTTTTCTTCTGGCTTATGTGAGCCAAGGAATCAAGATGGAGCAAGAGATAGGAAAGACTTCCTTGCTAGTTATCAAAACTGACACTCTGCCTCCTACTGAAACTTTAATCTGCAGACAGTGCATAGCGCTTGGCACACATACCAGTTTGGCCTTCCACAATTTTTGTTTATTTGTTTTTTGCTTAGTGCATGCAGAAAACTTGATGTGATGCTCACACAGATCAGTAAGAGACTTTCCTGTGGATGCAGTGACCTTGGATTAACTCCGAAGCCACTGCATGCCACGGTGACATCTCAGGCTGTACGTTTTTGTCCAGAGCTATGTGAATCCTCAGGTAAGCAGCTGAATAAGTGGAGTTGCTCCTGCAATCAGATCAGTCACTGTGTCCAGAAAGGTCCCATGTGCAGATTGTGCCCGGTCCTTTATTCCTCTGTGTTCAAAACCCAGGCTGTTGGGGACCTGTGAGGTTTCAGGAAGCGTGTGAGGAGGGAAGGAGCTACAGGAGCAAGTTCATGCTTCACAGGCCTCTTTGGGCTCCACATGTGGGTTTCGGAGAAGATTTTATACAGAGAGGAAGAAGAGCTACGCCAAGGTTAACTGCTTTTAAAAGCCGGCTCTGCAGAGACTGAATACATGCATGCATAAGATAGTAACTGCGGCACACGTCCGCTCATTCAAACTACGCAGCAACCCGCTCATTCACACTAGTGGTAAAATGATTGGGAATGTTTGGCTTCAGTGGTTGCAGAGTACGGCCTGACGCCCTCATTCCCACCGCTCCCACAGAAGGGGCCTTATCTTGCCTCTTTATTCAGGCAAAACTCCCTGACTTTTGAGCATGCACAAATCAGCAGACAAAGCACTCCACGGGTACAGCAGAACGGAACACTGACATCTGCTCTGCAACAACACGCCGAGAAAAGGGGCTTTTTTCTGTGCAATCTCTACCATCCAATAACACCCCCCCTTTTTCCTTCATCTCAGTGCACACCCTAGCCGCCCCATCCACAGCCACACTAACCCTCCCCATCCCTCGGCTCGGCGGGGCTCTGCGGACCGCCGGGATCTCGGCCGCCCGGCACACCTGCGGACAGGGCAGTCTCCAGGACGCTTACAGCTGGGGGAACTCAAAGAGTGAGAGGGGACCGGGAGTTGTCGGAGGTCACCCAGGAGGGCTGGAAGGAGTCCGATCCTCCTGCCTCGAGCCCCTGGGCTGTGACAGCAATGTCCACGCTGCCGGCCGGGCGGCAGAGTGCTCCCTTCCTGGAATACACTAGTAGCTGGACAGGATGCGTTCACAAATATAATCATCCGCAAATCTCCCCCAGATTAGGTTACAGGACAGCGTTTCGACAGCACGCATTACAAAGCTCCCTGGAAGGCTTGGCTGGTGGATCTGCTGCTCTCTCTCTGCTCATGACCCATTTTGGCTTTCATCAAGAATCATGACACCAGCTGCCTGGGTCATCTAGGAGGCAGGGAGGGGGAGAGCAACCCTGAGCTGGAAAGGGAAGTGGGGAAGGAGAAGAGGAGGAGGAGGAGGAGGAGGAGGAGGAGGACGAGGAGGAGGAGGAGGAAGGGGGAGGATAGAAAGACGGAGGGGGGAGAGAGAGAGTTGCTTTGCTCCAGTTGTGAAGATTTGAATCCCAGTTCCGAGCTCTCGGCAAAGGCTTGCCAGGATACCTCATTCCCAGTCCTGTGCAAAGGTCTGTGATTGGGGATGTGGTGTGCTCAGCGGGCAGGGCCCCTCCCCTGGGCTGGATCCGCCTCTCTTATCCCCCAGATAAATTACTAGTGTCCTCACTAAATTCCTCGGCTTTCTCTCTCCCTCTCTCTCTCTCACACGCTCACTCCCTCCCTCAAACACGGGCAAAGCGGGGTTGGGGGGCGGGAGGGCAGGGATCCTCTCTGGACTGGTATCGCGCCTTAGTGCTGGGGGGGAGGGAGGAAAATACTGGCACCCCTTCTCTCCTCCGCCGCCTTGAAGTAGATTTGAGGAGCTGCCCTTCCTCCCCCCCCTTCCCCCTTCCCGCTGGTCCTCTGGCATCTTCCAGACCATGTCCACTGGGTCCCTCAGTGATGTGGAAGATCTGCAGGAGGTGGAGATGCTGGAGTGCGATGGCCTGAAAATGGATACTAACAAAGAGTTTGGGGCGTCCACCGAGAGCAACGAGGAGGGATCCAATGGCGAGAACGGCTCCCCTCAGAAGGGGAGAGAGGCCTCGGGCAAGAGGAAGAAAGCTCCCCCCAAGAAGAGCCCTTTAAATGGAGTGAGCCAGGAGGGAAAGCAGGTCCAGAGAAACGCTGCCAACGCCAGGGAGAGGGCGAGGATGAGGGTCCTTAGCAAAGCCTTCTCCAGGCTTAAGACCACCCTGCCCTGGGTGCCCCCAGACACCAAGCTTTCCAAACTGGACACCTTGAGGTTGGCCTCCAGCTATATCGCTCACCTGAGGCAGATCCTGGCCAATGACAAGTACGAAAACGGCTACATCCACCCCGTCAACCTGGTAAGTCACGGCCCGCCGCGGCCAGGCACCCTGCCTGCGTGTGCATGGGGAGAGGCGGGCGAAGAGCTGGGACGGGGCGTGCACGGGGAGAAACCTTCGCTGTGCTTCTCGCAGAGAGCCTGGTGCCGGTGGGGTGGCAAGGGGTACTGTGCCAGGGGACAGGCTCCCAGCTGCCCGCCCGCCCTGTGCCCCGGCAGCTGAGCATCCCGGGCCCCACCCGCTGCCCCTGGCCATCCCCCCCAGGGGACAGGCAGGGCCACGCTGGCCACAGATAGGCAGGGACCGGCTTTACTGCCCCAGAAACCTCAGCAGGTTGATGGCAGCTTTCTACCTGCAAGCGGGCGGGTACAGGAATTTGGGTAGAGAAAGGTATGTTTTAAGAAGGGCCCAAGCCAAGGACCCAGGATTTATTCTTATCCCTCCTCTCTATCCTAACATTTCCTGCCACAATAATCCCAGCCTTAGATTTTTAACAACAGAGCTCTTGGGGCTCTGCGCTCAGCCGCTCACATTTGCTGGGTCCAGGACGTTTCTCTTGTCCGTGTAAACTGGCAAAGGAGAAATAAATATCAGTGTGAGCTCCCCAAGGGGAGCGTCTGCCCCAGGCACACTCCACAAAGCCTCCCCGGGCTGCACGGTGTCCCTCCTGCTGCTCCCACCACCCACAGAAAGTCTTCCCGAGCAGCCCCAGGTCTCCCCGCCATACCCAGCCGCCAGAAACATCCAGCCCTAAAAGTACGTGCAACTGGTGGAAACCGGGGTGGGCAAGGTGTGCCTGGGCTCTTCTTAGACATCCAGCCTTTACCTTGCCCACACGTGTGGACCCTGCCGGATAAAGGGATGGCAGAGGGGACCTGGGGACGCTTCACTGGGGTCTGGCTCTGCCTTTTGAGCTCTGGACTCTAGGGGAAAGTGCATTACCCGCTGTGTCATCTGATAAGGGCCTGGGAGATATTTTTTTGGCTAAACCCAAAACCCTCAGCACAACAACTTGGGGAAAAAAAGTAAAGTAAAACCAAACCAACACCCAACCCAGCTATAACCCCCCGCCCCGCACAGGGGCACACCACAACTTGCCCCCCGAGCCGCGGGAGGCCAGGGAGGGCGGCCGGGGCTGCCGGGGCCGCCGGGCGGCTCCTGCGCCCGGGCAGCGCGGCGGCGGCGGGCCCGCGGCGGGGCGTGAGGGGCTCCCGCGGGGAAGAGCCCCCACGCCGGCCACGAGCAACCGCGGGGGGCGGCGCGGCGGGGTGCCCGCGGCGGCTGTGCCGGGGGTCGCGGATGTGCCGCAGCCGCCGCGGCTCCCGCCCCTCTCCCTCCCGCCCTCCCGGCGCGGATCAGACGGGCTCCGCCGGCCCGAGGACGCCCGGGGGGAGCCCGCCGCGGCGCGGCGGGGAGGCGAAGCGGCCTCAGGCGCCGGCGAAGGGCCAGGGGGTCCTCGCCGAAGCCAGCGGCGACGGCCCCGGCCCGAGCCCCGCTGAGCGCTGCCGGAAGCGGGCTCAGGCGGTGGGTGGCGGGCTCGATCCCCCGGGGCGCTCCGTTGGTGGACCCGCTGGCGAAATAAGCGTCGCGATGTGCCTTTTTCCGTGTGTAACCCCCTTCCCACCCGTGTCTTTTCCTGGCTACAGACTTGGCCTTTTATGGTAGCCGGCAAACCCGAAAGTGACCTGAAAGAAGTGGTGAACACAAACCGCTTGTGCGGCCCGACGGCATCCTGAGCCCCGGCGGCCGGGCCAGCAGCCTCCCGGCGCGGCCGGGGAGCGGGCGGCGGGGCGGGCAGGGACACGCCGCGGCCCCGCCGCTGCCCCGGGCCCCGGGCAGAGCGACGGGGAGAGCCGCTCTCCCGGCGCAGAGGAGACCAAATGTGCCCTAGCAAAGACTCCACCCCGAGAGATCCCGACTCTATTTAACTTTATTAAATGCGTGTACAGTCGAGTGTCCTGCAACAACAGCCTTGCTGGTTCAAGCGCTACTAGAGAAAAGACAGAGATCGAACAAAACCTACCACGCGTGTATCTCCTGTCTGAGACCTGTGAAATACGTAGATGCCTAGAAAAACTGACTTTGACAGTCATCTCTATGAAGTAATTCACCCCAAAGATATATAGATATATTTTCTTCAAGCAGGTTTTGCTCTATTTCTGTGAATAAACCTTCCTTTCCACTGAACGCAGAGCGGTGTAGTGTTCGTTTCCGACGCCCGGGCTCGGCGGGGGCAGGCAGGACCGCGTCTCCGCCGGCCTCCGCGCCGGCCTCCGCCAAGCGGCCGCGCTCCCCGGCGCCCTGCGGACAGCCCGCCGCTCCGCCCCGGCCCACGGGAGGGCTGCTTCCCCGGAGCTACGGATTTGCAGCAAATCCCTGGGGGAGAGGGTGGCGGGGCCCGCAGCCCGTCCTCGCCGCGGGAGCCCGGCCAGGCCCCGCCGCCCCGCACCGCTCCGCGGGGACGGGAGCCGTTACCTATTGATGAAGGACAGTCGGACGGTGCCGGTCCTCGGTGCCGGGAATTTTTAACTTAAACATCTCCCCTCTATCGATCATCTCCCCTCCATCTCCCCTCTATCGTCTCCGGGGAAGACGAGGCCGAGATAAACAGGAGTGCGGGGCGCTCCCCCTGCACCGGCAGCGGCCGCCGGCAGCTGATGCGCCAGATCCCACCGCGCTGTTTAATGTTTCAGGGTTATGACCGCACTGTTTACAAGACGTCTTCGGTTATTTATACTGTTACTATTAGCAGAGGGGCTTTAAATTTCCGCTCCACTTGCTCTTCCAATACCGTCCCTCGGTTCCGTGTGATACCTGGGTACTTTTCTGGAGGAAAGCAGGAGAGGGGCAGCGGGGGCTGCAGGCCCCCCCCGGGGCCGTGGAGGCATCGCGGCCGCCCCCCGGGCCAAGCCCTCTGTCCCGGCCGGGTTGCAGGGGGCGGCGGCGGGGGCCGGGGCGCGGCCAGAGGCAGCGCGGCGGCCACGGCCCCTGCCGGGAGCTGCCTCCCCCCGGCACCCTCCGCCGGCGGGCGCTGAGCCGCCCCGGGCAGCCGTGCCGGCTGGGTGCTGGCTCTTCCCATACCCCCCTTCCCCCCGAGATAACTGGGTGAGGTAGCGCGTCCTCCAGGCGACCCAAATTCAGCAGGCGGGTTCATGCGCGGGCTAGGTTAATTAAAGCGGCTCGCTGTGAGCCGAGGGCTGTGCAAACATCTCGGCCCTCATTACGGAAAGGGCGAGGGCCTGCTGTACCGTCCTAACGGTTTTGGAGGGGAGGGCTGTTTAATTTCACTTTTTCACAGCTTTATCTCCATCCTGCACAATTAAAAGCAGACCTCCTCGCCTGCCCTAACCACCCGCAACTTCGCTGTCGTGAGCGGGGCTGCGCCAGTCGATACACGCAGTTACACACGCAGGCTTGACTGACTTCACTGCCAAACACATCACCTCGAAGAGCCAGAGCTCTTGCTGAAGAGATGAGCAACTCTGGTAAGCACAGTTGAAAAGGCTGATCTCTTCGCCCCAGGCATTGGGAATTCAGTGGGAACTGCTGTTCTTTTAAAGGGAGACAGAACAGAGCCCCCCAACCTTAGGCTAAGTGCAAATGACTGATACAGCAAACGCACAAATACCGTTTTAACCACTGAATTTACCCACTGAATTGAAATTAACCGTCAGATTTAACCACTCAAAATCTCGACTTAAATCCATACTAATGCAGCTCAAGACTCACAGCAAGGCGCTGTTTTCCTTCTAGAAAGCAGAAATTTATAGGCATCTGAGATGTGCACAAAATTAAGAGTTAAATTGTGAATATTCTCACACAGGCTTCTTTGCCACCCTGCTTTGCAATGCTTACTGATTGCACTCAGCATCCTTCCCACCCTTTTGAGCTAGTCATGTTCACTCTTCGTTTGCCCCCTGAAACACAGCATGGAGAAAGAGAAGGGAGAAATGCAATAGTCCCGTGTAATGCGAGGAACACAGCCGTAACCAGGTGCCAAAAGCTGCAATGTAAGCGGAATGGTAAGAGAAGGCTGTAGACACCATTATTTCTCGTGCTGCTATTCACTTTATCTAGCAGTCTAGATTGCAAGCCTCTTGGGGACTAAACTATTCCTCAAGCATCCTCCACCTTCCTCAGTCCTTGCCTCTGAGCAACAGTTCAGCAACAAACAAAAAGGCAACAAGCAATAAAACGCTACCAGCCGTACACAGAAAGGTAAATAATGGCTTTACTCTGACTGTAAAACAGTTAGTGGCTTTATCTCCATTTTGAAGACAATGAACCTATTTTCCAGAGGCATTACGTGGCCGGGAACCCTTGGTCTACTGACTTCTTGTGTCAGGGCACAGCCCTGACAGTATTGGCAGTTGGCTTCAACAGCCCAAGTCTCTTAGATGAATTAAGAGTCCTACCATATATCTCAGGAGAACAATGAGTGAAATCATTCTTCCCCTTTGCCGAGTGCAGTTTTACAGAGAAATATTTGCAAATAGAAAATGTATGTTTAGTCTGACTGAAGCAATTGATGATTTTGAAAGGAGCTCGTGAATGTGCTCAGGGAAAAAAGGGAACTGGTTTAAATATTGATGTCAGTGATTTTAAAGAAAATATTTTGTTTGCTTTCTTGCTTTTCTGTACAAAGTGATGCGTTTTAATATTTACCGAAATATAGTTATACCCCTTCTCCATGTGGAAACAAAGCTGACTTGATTTATCTTTCTGTATCTACATGGATGTAGATGTAGCTGCATGAGTGTCTGTATACATTCCCTCCTAATAATGTTTGAACTCATTGCCTGATTTCAACTGAATTTGACAGAGGTCTCAAAGATAACTAAATTGCTACAATTTTTTTTTAAAACAGGCAGCTGAGTAGAGAAAAGAAAAAAGTTTTAAATTCTGCAACTAAAGGAAAGGTTTCAACATGAACTCGGCCCTTATCAGATACCAGAGCATACAGAGCAGCATGCCAGCTGTAGATGAAGCTTCAAATGCTGCTTCGATCACAGCATACAAGTTCATAGAAAACCTGCTTATGGACTGATGTGTTTTAAGATAAGAACTCTCTAAAAATAGTTTAGTCCCATCTGATTTTAATAATATTATTCTTTTTTTTTTTTTTTTTTGGAAGGAAACCCAGTTCTAAGCAACTACTTCACTGCCATTTTTCAGTTCAGCTAGAGACTAGAAAAATCCTTTATTCGCAGAGCTGCACTCAGTGCTTGGGCCTCTGGGTTTGGTGCTCATGTTGTACTGCTTAGCAGCAGTTTTCACAGTCCATAAGGTCTTTAGGAGCAAGCATTTTTCTATCCCTTACAGAAAATACGGTTTAGGTTTATCTTATCCTCTCGCTGGGATCGAAATCTGCCATCCTGAAACACAGCAAGAAAGCCACTTTGCAGACACCTGCAGAATGCCTTGCTGCCCTGGGCACTGACTGGGGCAGCGAGGCCACGGCGATGGTCGTGCCCCCGAGCTGCAAGGTGCACAAGGAGAACTTATGCTAGATAGCTTCTTTTTAAAGTGCCTCCAAGGTCGAAATTCCCAGCTCACCTCAGAAATTAAAGACATAGAAAATCTGTGTGGTTTCTTCTGTAGGGAAGCTGTTTTGAATCCTGGATATAATGACAGGATCACAAGCACAGGTTTGTTTGAAGCATTTGTATTGGTAACCCCACTGTTGTGTCTGCCTGGAAAAACATGCTTCCCTGTAAATGGATTGCATATATTTTTCAACAGGTAATCTTTCCCAAACACCATTGTCATTGCCATTCGTTATTATTTGTCGTAAAAAAAAAAATATGCAGAAGACATTAACTAATTGCAGGTAATAAGCTGTCTAAAAGAGAACAAAACTCACATGTATCTGATGTGGAGGGTATAATCTGAAAAAAGTGCAGGGTATTTCTAATTTCTGTCTCGATATCGGAATGTAGATTATCACTCATAATCTCCCAAAAGGGACAGGTTTTCAAAAGACATTTCAGTGGCATTGAAATTAAATTCAATTTTGATGAAATTGAAATTTGTGGCAGCAAACAACAGAGCATTCTGTAATTTCCATGTATATACACACCTACAAATGCCTCCATACAGAATTTCTCCCAACAGCCAGCGAGTCAAATTGTCCCTATTCATTGCTAGCCGTGTAGCACTGACTATTCCCGTATTAAGGCTGTGCTGCCAAATGCAGGCCCACAGGGTAAATACAACTCTGTGCTCACCATTCAGCCACAGATTGCTTCATGCTCTTCAGCCCAGCGTGCTTTATGGATGGGAAGTGGCACAACCAGTAAAAATGGCTTTTTTTGTCTCTAGTGCTGCAAAGCTACTGGTGTGTTACAGCTTGGTGACTTTCTGCAACCCTGAGAAGATGTCATAGGTCTGACCTAAAACTTACGCTCTGGGAGGGATGGGAAAAAAACACGTTGGGAAAAACCCATGATGGGAAAAAACCTTTGCGAGGACCGCTGCCGGCAGACTCCAAACGCAGCAAAGTTCTGCAAGTCACTGGTTTTTCTTCAGTTCACTTCAGACACTGGTATATCTGAGCTAGCTGTATAAAAATGACTTTGAGTAGGCCTAGGCATGCAGTCATCGCATTTCATAAATGCAGCACGGACATACCCTAGGGTCACAACAGTCCTGAGACAATGCATTTTCTTGCCTTAGGGTTTTGCCCTTAAACTGAAACTTGTAAACAGCTGAAATGTGTTTTCAAGCCGATGCGCATGCGCGCACACAGCCACACCGTCCTTGCATGGGGAGCGGAGAAATCCAAACCTCCTTGCAAGGAAAAAAAAAGATCAAAACAAAAGCAGCAGAATAAAAACCAATGCAAATCCCTCCTTCACTTTAAATTCTAAGAGGTCATTTTCCTTAAGCACGAAGAAAAACCCCAACCCTTATTTACATGTCGGGCTGCTATGTAAACCGTGAGACCATATCCAACTGTAAATATGGATTATCTACACACTCGAGTTTTCTCTCGGTTGTTTACATGCTGTTTAAGAAACAGGGATCAGAAACACTAGGGAAAAAAGGGAAGGGTACAGCCAGGAGACAAGAGAGAAGGGGGAAAAAGGCATAGAATAATTCCTCTTCCTCTGACTACTACTGCTCAGTCCTTGTGAAAGGATGGGCTGGGGAAGGGAGGAACCATCAGCAGCTCCACCACAGCCGGGTGGAGCCAGACCACCGCGGAGATGGAAACCAGGAGGCTGAGAGCTGCAGCTGCCTTCTCTGGGAGGAACATCTGCAAAATCCTGTGCGGCAGCAGCAGGGGAGGAGGAGTGGGCACAGGCAGCAAGCGTTCCCAGGGATGCACTCACACAGATAACTGTCCCACTGGATGGCTTCCCAGGCTGCTGCAGCGGCACTTCCCTCCCCCATCAAGGATGAGGCAAAGACCGTCGTGTCTGACAAGCAATCCAAGTGTCAGTGCGGCCTCTTGCTTCAGCATCCTGTTTCTCGTGATGCTTTTTGATGGCCAGGCTGACCAGAATGGGAACAGTTCTTCCTCACCAACATCATGTTGTTTGTTCTTACAATAGGGGCTTTTATACCACTGGCACCTCGGAGTCAATGCAGAAATTAAACAGAAGATGGCCATTACCTTGGAGCATTTATTGTCACCTCATGACCAAATGTTTTTCTATAGGAGGCTGCTATCGTTATACAGATGGGAAGAAAAAGAGGCATGGAGCTGACAGCTGACTGGCGGAAGGTTCACACGTAAGATTGGTATAGGCTTAGGGCGCCAGCTCTTCTGGTGCACAAACTTATGAGCTGTTCTCTTAGGCACGCTGAAATCACCAGGGATCTTTGCTCTTTGAATTCAATATGAAGATAGGAATGAGAAAGATGTAGGGAAGGATCCTCTCTCTCAGGCTGTATATCTATATCTATATCTACACTTGCTAGTATAGATAAAACAGGCTATGGACCATTCGCTGGCTCTGACAGCCAGTGCTGTGGCCGGAGTCACATCCACACATACGTGTGTTTTATTCCACTCTCACCAAAGGGTAAGAACAGTCCCTGACACACACTATTCCCAAATCGTGCTTGGACACTTTCTGAGAGAAAGTTAGTCAGACAGGCCACAGGCATGCCAAGGACCCTGCTAACAACTAAGCACTCTGAAAAATAAGCCTTGGGCCTGTTTTATTTATCAGTGCCACTGCAGCCTTAGAAGCTAGAGCGATAAAGGTACTTGATGCCTTTGTCTCACCCCAGCCTCGTGCTCTTCTCACTTGTTTTGTAGATCAACGTGCTATCTTTTTTTGTGGGCCAAAAATTCTTAGTGGGTAACCTCTTTGCTATTTGTATCTCATAACTAATATATATTAAGACTAGAGGTCATGAGAAGCAAGAGGCCAAGTTCAAGAACAAACATAACACGGGATTTAAACAACATTATATCCTAAATTATGACATTGAAACCCCGTTTATTTGTTGCCCAACTCTACTAAGCTCTGCAGTACCTTTTCTACCCGAGTTGCGAGTTCCCCAATGCCAAAATTTGACATATGCCCTCAGAGTATCTCTTTCTTGCCAGTGCCAAGCAGCATCACATTAACCTCATGCCAAGATCTCGAATTGAGATATTCCCCTACTTAAGTCCACGGGAAGGCTTCAGACAGTCAGTAAGTGCTGTCTGTGCATGCTTAGCGTCTTTTTACTGGGGTAGGAAGCAAGCTGGCAGGGCGAGCCAAGGCCAGCACCCCCAGATTGCTTGGCTACAGCTACACATAGCATGGCAGGGAGACTGCTGAGGAGCCAATATTACTATCTTCTTCTAAACTTTTCTCCCTGATTTCTCTCACACTTGGTCTTCTGATTCTGCTGCTTTCACCATGTTTCTCTGTTACTGCCAACAAAGGTCAGTATGCATAGTCTGTAAATACCATTCAGTTGTAGAGGCTGAAACCACAGATATGTATTACATTATTGTGAAGTTTACTAAAGAAAAACTTCGTCCTGATCATTTGACTTTTATTTTGGCGTACTTCACTGCCATCTTCTTCATATGCTTATATTATATTAAATAGTGTATCTAGCTATATATATTACACAGTATATACGTATACACACTATGTAATATATATACACTATATAAATATATGGCATAAATATTTACATACTATATAGTATCTATATTTTTATACAAATATATAAAATAATATATAGTATAAAATTAAACAGCATTTTTTGATATTGTGGAGCTGGTTTAAGTGCCACTTACGGCAGGGAGGTAGCAGTTTAACAGTGCTGGCATGAGTTACCATACTGTACATCACCAGAGAAGTGTGAGAAGGCACAGCTGAGTTTACAGTTTCACTTGATAAACTAAGCCCTGGAGCGAAGGATTCCCTCCCTGACTGATCTCCTGCCACAAGTTTAAGCTCATTCCCTGCTGGCTGCCAGCTTGGGAGATGTCTTATAATTAACCTGCAGTATCATATGCATGTAGCTGACGACCATTCCACACAATGTCATTTCTATGGAATGTGCGAGATACGGGTTGCTCCTAGGTACCTCCTCTTCAAACACAAATACCTCAACATATTCTTCTGCACAGAGTCCACAGTACTTAAGTCGCAGCTGTATAAAACTCTTCATCTAGCCTTCACTGTGGGCTGCCTCAAGGGGCCATCCGGCTTTCTTCTCTCCCCCCTACACTTTCCCACAGGCTACCTTGCACTGGATCTTATCTGATTGAAAATTAATCCTGTGAAAATAGAAAAATCCAGATAACCAAGCATTTGCTTCAGTTTGATCAGTGATTTTTTAAGAGAAATCTGCAGTTACAACTGAATAACAACATAATGAAATTGCATCTTCGTTCACTCTCACTGCTGTAATTACAGAACAAACATACGTGCAGTGTCCTTAACTTTGGTTATGCTTATTTTTACTGCACTAGTACCTGATGGTCCCAAGCAGCCCACGATTCCACACTGCAGAATGTCCAAGCACAGGAAACAGCATCCCCACAGCTCCATCTCCTCTTTACTTCCCGAAGGGGAGTAACAAAGGCATAGGAGAAACAAAGGCATAGGAAAATGAAATCACATAGCGAGCAAGCGACAGCATCAGAAATGGCCTCTGTGCCTTCCCTGTTTGATGTCAGTACAGCATGTGGTAAGTTAGAACAAGCAATAGCAAGAGGCAGATGAGGACACAGTTCCTGCAGGTGGGAAATTCCTAGCACCTCAGTCATGCTAGTGGAGGAAGCCACGGAGCCAAGTTGGAAATGCACAGAGGGATGCAGGCCAAGAGGGGAAGAACATAAGGACAGGATAACCAGTTTTGTAACTATATAGGTGTGGAATAAAATTGCAGGCACAACTGATAAACTTACATGTCAAATTAGGTAGGTGCCCAATCACCTTATTTGCATTCCATGTTAATGTGATCATAACTACTTGCATACATTTGCACAAAGATGCAATCTTCAGAACATGTCCTAGTCTAAATGGGAGAAGCTCAGGCCAACAAAGCAGCCAAAACTTTGAAATGGTAAGGGTTAATCTCTTCATCAGTAAAAAAATTTCTTAATGTCCAGTGATGACTGCACATTTCTGTGGAATACGTGCTAGAAAAAGCTATATCCTGAAAAGAGCAAGCATGTAGACATAGACAACAGATGTGGATTTGCTAGAAGACATTTTGTGTCGAATTTATGTAGACCTTCATGAGCATGCTAAAGAACAGAAGCTTAGTCAGAATTCAAGCAAAATCAGGGTTTATAAAGCTTTTCTTCATAACTTGCCTATGCAATCAGCTATTCAGAAAAAAAAAATCAGCACCTGTTGTGATACAGCTATACAGAACCTCGAAAGAACTGTCAGGGAGAAGACATCACAACAATCTATCCCACGTTGACAGTGTTAATTTTAATGACTCAGAGCCTTTAGGCTGAAGCCATAAAGAATTAAAACAGCCTTAAGGCACTCCATAAAAATGCCAAAGATCCCGTGCAGAGGTACTGAACTGTGGTAACAGTTGCTCTAAATTCAGAATCCCTGTTTCCAAAAGCTCGCCTCCCTTGACCATCTTCACCTAGATGCGGTGGATCCGTTTCTGGAACAAGCCTCAGGGTGGCAGCGCTGCCGCACGCTGCTGTGAAGCCAGCCTGCGAACAGGGAAGCAAAACCGGCATTAACAAGCAATACTGTCACTAATGACTCGCTGATTTGAAGTGAGAATCTGAAATAATTATTCTTGACAAGTGAACCTAGTAATGCATTTCAAGGATTAAATTGAATCTAGCAGAGGAAAACATCCCAACTCTGAACACTTCAAAATTTAAATTTCATACTGTTCCCTCTATCCTCATTAAAGATATCCTGCTATCACTTCAGACACGGAAAGTATGTAATTACAGAACCTCAATTTCAAAAAATTGTCAGTCCAGTGAATACTTTGCACGACACACATATATATACGCATATGTATAGTTTTCATATAAAGACTGATGTGTCTTTTTAAACCTAAAGTCAACCTGACAACCTTGTTTCATTATTCAGTCTGGGTGCTGGGTCATTAATTGGCCACACTGCAGCCACACTCATTTGTTCCTGGCTTCCCGAAGTGAAGCACAACAAACAGCTCTTCCAAGAGAAAATGTAAGTACAGCTGAAAGGCAGTTCATCACAGGCTCTACTCCCTACAGACAGCATAGGTGGGACAGTGCCAAACTTGGAGGACTGTCCTGGACAGAGAGAACCAGTGCCATCCCAGCCACCCCCACTGTGTCCTCACGTCCCCTTCTCTCTCTCCTCAAAGCGTGCACCATGTGCCCACTTAGCAAAGATTAAACAAGCTGCATATTGGAAGAGTGCAAAGCAGCAGTCTTACTTTAGTCATTTTAACATTAAAAGCACAAAAAAATGCTGAGGGCCACGCAGGGACTTGGGAGTATTTGAGGCTTCTCAGTCACCTGCTTGTATCTTTGTTTCACTGGGGGTCAGTGGTCTACTCACACACCAAGATACCACAGTTTACTGCTGTGGACTATCCCTTCAGTGCCAAACAACGTTGCTTTAACTTTAAAAAAATTCTTTAAAGCATTTCTAAGGCAAGGGGCAGTGACCAGAATCCTGCTGCAGTACAACACGCGTGTATGCAGCAGCAATAGCGGCAGCACGTTGTTGCTGTGAGTCCTAACTCACGACTGCTGGATTGTGCAAAGACCAGCGCTGACCACTCGGTTCAGTCAGAGTGTGCACATGGAGCGGCCATGCCAGCCATCAAGGTGCGTGTAGCCAGCAGCTAAGGAGGTCTGAGAGCAAGCTGCCTCACAGA
This sequence comes from Mycteria americana, assembly GCF_035582795.1. Taxonomy (NCBI): domain Eukaryota; kingdom Metazoa; phylum Chordata; class Aves; order Ciconiiformes; family Ciconiidae; genus Mycteria; species Mycteria americana. Next base: position 64,215,175 of record NC_134367.1, read on the forward strand.
AACGCCAGGTACATGCCACCGGCGTTCACACCATCTGATCTGCAAGCTGGATCAGATCTCCTGCCGGTTTGCTGGCAAAGGTGCTACCTCGGACGACGTGGCTGGGATCAAGCCTGGATCAGTTGGCCAAAAGCCGTGTACCACAGGCCCACCGGCACCAGGCATGCAGGCAGGGGCTTCAAGGGTGGCCCACAGCCAGCCCTCCCGCTGCGCAGCCGGAAACAAATCACCAGAAAAACTCCCCGCCTGCTGCGCGGCCTCGGCAGCTCCCCAGGGAGCTTTGAAGCAACGCGGCTGCTGAGGGGCGTTTCACGGCGAGCGCCGTGGCGCAGCCGAGGGTAAAGCCTCGCTGCGCCCGGCCTGGGGCGCTAAGCCAGCGCCAACACTACCACAGGCGGCGGGCACTAGCGGGCACTAGCGGGCCCCAGCGCCGACGAGCGAGGGCTGGCGCGGTAACTGCCCCATTAGGCCACGGCGGGGCGGCCCGGAGCCGCCCGCCTTCCCCGCCTTCCCCGCCCCGGGCGGTGCCGCCGCCCTCGGCCCGCCGCGCCTAAGGGGGCGGCCGACGAAAGCGGAAGTGCGCTGCCAGCGCGGCCCCCTTCCTCCCCTCCCGCCGCCGTGACTTCCGGCGGCCGCTCTAGCCGGCGCCGCGTCTATGCCCGTGGCGCTGGGGGATGTTTATTGTCGCGGGGAGTGGGCCCAGGACCCGGAACGCCGCCGGGCGCCAGCGGCGGGGCGCCTAGCAACCGGCACCCCGCTCCGCCCCGCCCCGACCGCCGCCGCCCGCCCAGCCAGCCGCCCGCCCGCACGGTAACGGCTGCCGCCCGCCGACGGGCCGCGCTCCTCTTCCTCCTCCTCCTCCTCGCCGCCGCCTCGGGGGGCCGCGGCTCGGCGGGCCCGGCCCGGCGGGACCTGCAGCCCCTGCCCGGGGAGACGCGGCCCCGCCGTCCCCCCGCCCGCCCGCGCGCGCCGGGACGGCCGTTGGGCCCCGCGTGCCCCCCCGCCCCGCTCCCCCGTCCCTTCCCGGCTGAGGTGAGGGAGGCGGCGTGGGGCCTCCCCCCGCTCCTCGCCGCGGCCCTGCCGGCTCCTCCCGCCGCGGTACCGTTCCCCCCCGGGGCGGGCGGTGCGTGGCTGGGGCCGCCGTGTCAGGGAGGGGAAGGGGGCAGAGCATCCTCCAGGGGAAACGGCCCGTTCCCCGGCAGCCGGCGAGGCTTCCCCAAGGGGCGCCGGCTGCCCCGCGCCCGAGTCCTCGAAATAGCGTGCCCGGCCACGGGGGCTTTGTAAGAGCCGCGGCCCCTGCAGCGGCGGCCGGCGCCGCTCCGGGTAACGCAGCGCAGGCATAAGCCAGCGCTGCCGAGAGAGTGGCGGAGACTGGCGTGGCCAGGCCGCCTTCTGCCTGCGCTTTGTTTCTGCTGGGCTTGCCGGAGAAGTTTTTGGCTGGGGTTGAAGGGGAAAAAAAAAATTACTTGTTAAGCAGAGTGTTGCGGCACTGGTATGTGTAGGGCTTTGAGTGAGATTCCCAGCTGTGTGAATAGGAAGAGTACTTCTGTTCCCTCAATCGAGACGCACAAATGGTAAATGTTTGACTGGGAGGGGGATGAGAGGTTTACCTGTTGTGTTAAAATATTTTGTAATGGCAAAACAGATTTCTGTTTTTCTTACAATGTTTTATCAAGTTGGAATGGCCACCTAACCTGTTGGTTCAGATTTTTATCATACTTACGACAGTTTTCCGCATATCATAAAGACCTAAAGGATTGTTCTTCATGCTTGGCATTTGACTATTGCTGGATCTTACAAGGGAAAGATGGCAGAAAATTGGGTGCAAGTGATTCTTGCTTTGTATATGAACAGATCTTTTTGATGAGAAAGATTTGAGGAAAATGGCCTGTTATGAATTATTTAAGAATACACTTCCTGGTCTTGTTCTATAAGCTATTTGGCTTTATTCCTGCAACTGGATTTGTGTTGAAAGACCCCAGGTCCATGGGGATGCAGTAAGCTTATCCAAGAGATTTGACAGCAGGATTGGGCATTTGTGTCCTACTTGCTTATGGTATAGCTGGTACCATCATTCTGTTCATGAGTCTAATTGGACAAATCCTTACTTTGACACTGTTTTTATGCATATTTGGAAATTTTCTCCTCTGAAATATATTTGTTTCAGTTCTGTAGGAAATAGTCATGACTGTGCAAATCTTGAAAGGTGAAATATTAGCTTCAGGGTGGCCGTTTGCTCTAGGGACAATTTAACTTGCCCCTGGAGACAACAGACAAGAAAAGCACACCTCTCTAGCTCCGTGACTGTAACTAAGAAATTTGTTTGGATCAGAGGATTTTCTGTACAGACAGTAGTAGCTATGTTGCTTTCAGTTCTGGGGAGTCATCCACCTACCACTGGGACTGTATCGTATCTAAGAATTCAAGCACATTTCAGAGTCTGTCACCTCCAGCATTTCATATGGACCTGTTTCCTGAGAGGCTGAACACAAATCTTAAAAAATGCACCTTCAGTGGAAGGATGTAATTGACTCCTTGTTCCTGATGGGCTTTATTTTGGACATTCTCTCTTCTCATATGGAAACCTCAAATGGAAATTCCTGTTAGCTTCTTCAAAAATGGTTTTCAAGCAATAGTTTGATGAATGCCTACTGGCACAGTAGTGACAGCTATCCCTTCAGCTGGGCTGTTGGAACTCTTCGTGGGGTCAGTCAGTTGGTGAGCTGCTTTGGAGCAAGGTTAAAAATAACCAGTAGAAGTTGCTTATACTTACGCTGCTGGTGAAAAAGGTGTTTGTTAAACTGTTCTGACATTAACGTAACCATTGTTAGATACCCCCCATCTACTTTTAGAGCTCTGAGTTTCTCGGATCAAAGGTAGGCAAAAGCTTAAAATAATACTTTGTTTATATACCCCATCCCAAGTGCCTTTCCTCTCTCTTTGATGATGATGGTGCGGTTGGTTGGTTTGGTTTGGAACTTTTTGAAGACGGAGAGCACTGGCTTTTTTTAGATTGTAAGATTTCAGTGCAGGGTGTTTGTCTTCATGTGTGTTTATACAGTACCTAAAATAGTATGGCCGTGGTCCTAACTGGGGATGTATGGGTAATGCTTTGTTTAAGAACTTGAGTGCTCATTCCTTCCTCCAAAGTATTTCTTGTTCTGGGAAGCTTCTCTAGTTTCAGTGTAGAATACGTTACTTTACAGTGTCAAATATCCTTGAGTTAGCTTTTGTTGTTGTTTTTATTTTTATGTTCATTATTGTGCTTTACCTATCTACTTTTTTTTCTTCCTCTTTTTTTTCTTCTTAGGGTAATATTCCAGAGGTATCCCTGAAATCTATGTTGAAAAGAAAGAACAAACTTTTAAAATTTCCTTGATAAAATAAAATAATACAGGCTTCTACAGAGATGTTTTTAAGCTTTTTTTCTCTGTCGGGATAGATTGTGTTACGCTGGTACAAGAGAACTTGAAATCAAAGTTGGCTAGTTGCTTGCACTGGAGGAATCTGAATGAAGCACACAATTTAAAATAAATGCTGCACATATAGACAACTAAATGATTTCATTTTCAATTTTAGCCTATCATTAAATTAGCATTAACTGGCAAAACATAATTTTAGAAATGAGATGTAAGCTGCCAAAGTTCTAAGGTTCAAATGAGAAAACCTTTGGGCAAAACTAATCAACAAAACCTAAGCTGAGCTCAATAAAATCAACTTAGGCATTTGCAAATCCAGAAGTGGAGAGAACCAGATGTTTGGTTTCTACTCAGTCCGTCTGTTCTGCAAGTGTAACTGCATAAATATAGAATAGTAACAGGCTTATATGTAAGGCTGTTGCTTGATCTCAAAATGCCTTTGTAAAAGCATGGGAGCATTATTTTCCCCATTTTGCAGATAGGAACCAGAAATGCAGAAATTCAGGTTTTGGGAAATAACATAATGGGTCAGGGCTACGCAGCAGGGATACAGTCATGTGTATCAATAGCACACAAGACGAGAGAAAACTGGGAAAGAGGATGTTGTTTAGGACTCCTGTGTTCCACCTAATCATGCTACTGGAGATATGTATGAATAAGAACATCACCTTCTTTCTTTCCTTTTTTGGTTTTTTTTTTTTTTTTTTTTTTAATTTTTTGAAGAGAACATCGTTACACCTTTTTTCTAAACATGTTCTTCAGATTTTTTTTTTCATATAGTGCATGGATTACTATTTTTTTAAAACATTTAGCTTGCTTCTGTTCACATCCTATGAATTCAGATTTCTTTGAGACTTCCCAAGGAAAGGTAGCAGGATGTCTTTTCTCTAGATTTTTTTTCTTTGTTGTCAGTACAGTGCGAGACATTAAAATGAACACTTAACGCAGAGGTTGTAATAGATTAGGCTCGCTCACTGCTTGGATGGAAGTATCCAAGTCTAGAAACATTTTGGTTTACCCAATATTTCTAAATTATGCCTCAGAAGAGGTTAACATTGTATTTGTGTACTAATGGGAATGGGTGTATTCAAAATTGTTGACACTTAGATTCAGGTTCTCAAAGAACACGGGTAATATTTAGCAGCAGCAAATAAAGAATTTTCTTAATACAAATGAGAAAAACTTGGTAATTAATATTTGAAGGGTTCAATATTTGAGTGAAAAGTTTAACAATGAAGTGCTTCTGTTAGATCAAGTAACCTTAAAGTAGAATAAAGGCAGTTTTCCATATTTTTACACTGTATTCAGATACTGCTTCTATAGCAAATTATGTCCTTTTTTAACTGAATGTCACAAAACGTTGTCTAGAATATTAGCTGGAGCTCAAATTAAATTTCAAATTAAGAAGCTCCTCCCTAAATATCTGTTGTCTTGAACTTTCAGAACATGGATAATGAAAATAGGGGCACATTACTGTAATGTTGTGTAATTTTTCTCCCATTAAAATCTATGCAAGTAGATTGTAATTCTAACCAAGGTGCACCATAACTGCTGAAAACATCCTTACTGACAGCTCCACAGCATATTAATGTTCTCTTTTCCTGTAGTTCCCCTTTTACTGATAGCTCTTTTTCCTTTTAAATTGTAATTCTCCTCTCTTTCAAACACTTTTTCCTTTGTCCTGAATGAGCACGTCTTTTCTCCCTGGGTCTGTTTAAGACAAGCCATCAGTTTTATGAGGACATTATCGTACAGTATTATGGTTTGCTTAGAGGTTAGCAACCTTTCAAGGGTGTTATGCATGATGGTGTTGTTATTTCAGAATGTGGAGATTGAGGATGCCAGTAGAAACTTGCTGATAATTGGGAGACACTCTGATTGGAGGTATCTTGTTTTCCTATACAGCAGTCATTCCTGGGCTCCAGTAAGTGAACTCAGCGAGAGCCAGGAGTTGGAGCCAGGGTGGAAAACAAATGCCTCTCTGAAGATGCCACAGGTTCCAGCTCCTTGCTCTGTGCTGGCCCTGCCTGCATGCCATTCAGAATCTGCACATGTGCTATCTTTGGATCCGGTGCCATAAATTGCTAACCCAATCTGTAGTAGTCCATCAAAACCAGATGGGATAAGTCATTTCTAACTTTAAGGATTCGTATAATTTTTGGTTGGGGAAAAAAAAAAAAGGATCTGAGAATACTAATTAGTTACTGTTTGTTCTCTGCTTCTTTGCCTGCTTTCCCCCCCACCCGCACACATAGCCTTTGGTTTTTCTGGTTTTCTCTCACTGTATCTTCATCTGTTTTCTGTGTTATCACCCGTCTTGCCTTTTTTTATATTGGACAAGCCAACAATTACAGAATAATTCTTTCAGCTGGGAACAAGCTGCACAGTAGAAGCAGCAACCATCACAGCAGTTGACCTAGTACATTATGAACTAGCCTTATAGTTTATTACTTCTGTATTGTCAGTGAGTTGTAGTCAAAGATGCACCTTGAGTGAGTTCTCGATTAGAGACTATGACATGTTTAGGAAGTCGTAGTCAGATGAAAATACTGATAATAACATAAATGTTGTATCTTGAAGATCTCTGATACAGAATGTAAGGCCAAAACATTGGAAGTGATAGAAATGAATTACAATCTGTTATGTCTATTGTTGTTCTTGATGCATAGTCTCCTGCTTCTTCCATGGCAATGACCATATAGAGCATTTCATGTATCTGACTATTTTTCTTTGATTTTGCTCTTTGGTTTCTGTTGTGTTCATTTTGGATTAAATACTACTAAAATTTTAGATGAATACATCAAGGTAATATTGCCTCTATCTCTTAGGCTATTCCCTACTTAAGCTACTTCTCCTGGAGTAAAACTAAGGTTTTTACATTCTTTTACAAAGAAAAATCCTTAATGAACTACAGTATTTTGATATAAGTCCTTTTGACCATATACCAATGTTCCTGCTCTTTTTCCCTCTCCTTTCCCCAAATACTTCACCTGCGATTTATGTGAGATGTTTGCTGTCTTGGCTTTGGTATGCTTAGAGAGGAGATGTCGGGCAGTCTCGGGCTGGGCTGAGCAGTAGCCCAACTCCCCGTTTTATGGTCCTCCTCCCCTGATTGAGATGTGTGTTAGGAGTGTCACCTTCAATGTGCGTGGGCAGACTGGACTCTTCCTGGCTGCCTTAGGTTCACTGTGCGTGCACTGGGCGGCCATCCTGTGCCTTCTCAGTTACTCATGCCTTTCCTCAGAAAGACTTGATTTTACTCTGCACGTACAATACGTTCATTCTATGCGGTTCCTGTGGGCAGTGCAGAAGCGGGTGAGAGGCCATTGTGGCTCAGCCCAGGCTGTTGCTGCTGCCAGGACATTTTGTGTAGTTCATATTATGCTATTATATTGGGAGAGATAGGCCAAGAGTGCTGGATGGAGATGGGAAAGCTGTGGTAGCAGGCTGTCTACAGGCTGCAGTTTGTGTAACCTGTGTTAGTTCAGAGTTATTCAGCAGGCTCATCCATTCCAGCGCAAATGTCAAGCTGTTCAGAATTATCAACTTCAGCAGTCAGAGAAGTGCATTTTCCTGAGGTGTCTAATGACATCCTCAAATGAGCTGAGGAAAGATTATCCACTAGAGCTATGGAAAAAGTTTCAGTAATCTTTACTGTGTCCTAACGTAGTTGGTAAGAGTTGTAACATATTTAACCGACAAGTTTAAATACTTTTTTTATATATGTGTGTGTGTGTATATGTATGTATACAAACTTTATTTCTGTTAAGTCTGGCAACGTGGCTTCAAGCAAGTAACCTCCTATTTTCTAGCATACAGGATGCAGACACCCCCCCTCCCCACACACAGTTAACCTAAATGAGTCAGAGTATAGTCACTTCTGCTTCTTGTCTCATTTAAGGGACGGATGTATACAATGGCGTTAATAGGCAATTTTCTACTGGTATGTTTAATTTTATCATTTTCCTTTCTCAGGATGTGATCTTCATGGTCAGCTGGTGGGAAAACTGAGTTGTAAATCACCCCAATGGATGCGGACAGTGATGTTGCATTGGACATTTTAATCACAAATGTAGTGTGTGTTTTTAGAACAAGATGTCATTTAAACTTGAGAAAGATCGCATTAGAGGGAGCAAATGTGATATACAAGCGTGATGTTGGGGTAAGAGATTCAACATACCTCATTATCTGTTTTTACAAATGTTCCTTAAGCTAAACAGTCTTGTGTCTGCTATCTGTGTATGGTGGATAGAGAAAAACATAGTTTTATTTCTGTATTTCTGTATTGATAGGCATTTAGTCTGTCATACACTAAATGTATAGTAAGGGGAGGGGGTAAATATTGTGTCAGAAGACTGCATCTAGTGAGGTGAATATTGGGTATAAGGTATGTGGTGAGACCTCTTACACCTCAGGGTAATAACATTGACGGTTTTGTCAAGAAAATATATCCTGATAGAGAGTCAGCAGTGTGGGAGTCACTGTAATAAGGAAAAAAATTAGCACAATGCTTGTGGCTTTCAGCTTTTTATTCAGAGGAAAATACCTTCATTTAATCTGTTTTGTGAACACTGAATCACTGGCTGAGATATTCCATGCTTATTTCGCTCTTCTCAGGAGCTGATTTTTTTTTAATTGCTGAACGAGATGAAGGAACAGTTCCAGGCTATCAAAAATAAAGGAAGTATTATTAGTGTAACAGTTGATTTGTCTAACAGTTGATTTTTTTTTTTTTTCCCCCAGTATGAAATTGAACTACCACTAATTCCCAATTCTTCCACTTTTATTTTTCTTTTTAGAAAGTATTAATGAAGCTTAGGAAACCTAGGATTACGGCCACAATTTGGTCCTCAGGAAAAGTTATTTGCACAGGAGCCACAAGGTGAGTTCATGAAGATTCTTTCTCTAGCTGTAAATTCTTGTGTATTTGAAAAGATAATGTTGTAAATGAAGAAGATGGCAAGAGACAGTACTTGCCACTGTTAAGATTCACTCACACTAGATCACATGTAGATCCTTGCCAAGCTGTATATTTGTGAGGAAGTTTTCTTTGTGAGGTGTCTGCCTCAGACTGAGTTGAAATCTTAAGCCTTCTGGGAGAGCAGCAGGGAAAGCTATTTTATGAAGAAAATCCTAGAGATTTCATTTGAGAACTCTTTAAGAATTCTATGTTTTTAGCCAGAACTTGAAACTTGGGAAGGGGTGACCTTTTTTGACGGCTATCTCTTACTATTTCACAAAAACCGGCCTGAATTTAATCAAGTTATACAGTGTTGAGGGACTGGAAAGAAGCAAAAGCAAACTCTCAGTTCAGATACATCTGAGACTCACTAAACTCTTAACAACTGAATTTCTTTAAGATATGTCTGCATTGTGGAGTAAGGATAAGGTACAATAGTAAATTTACATACTTTCTGTGTATGATCTCTGTCTCAAAATGGAAGATGATTGTTCAGGGTGTCAGCTCCAGACTACCCATGATCACATTTGTCTCTCTTAAGAGTACTTAGTATCATGTATGATCAAAATAAGTCTCCAGCTTCAGCTGGAGCCGAGATATTCTTCAAACAGGGCATAAAGAACTCCATTTGAATATCTAATAGTTAAAATGTAATACATACAGTAGGATAAAATGAAGGCTGTCCGTGTGATCGTGGTTCATGTATTACATGATTTAACGGTTCATTTTGTAGTCTGAATAGCTATTGTGGTATGTGTGCACACAAATATATACTCTATTTCTGTTAATGCTAGATTCTTTTCTTTCTTCTTTATAGTGAAGAAGAAGCTAAATTTGGTGCCAGACGATTAGCTCGTAGTCTACAGAAACTAGGTTTTCAGGTAATTCTAATGAAAAAGGACTTGTATGACTCAAGCAACGCTGGTAGTCCATTTTTTAGAAAGAAACAAAAATGAGGGAGCATAACAATTTAGCAGTAAGCATGTTTTCACTCAGATGCCCCTTTTGTGTCAGCATACATTTTCCAGATGCTGGTTAAAGAGAAACTTTTATTTTGTGTATTTGAGTTTCATTTGGCAGCTCAGAGTAGTGCTTCTTCACTGGCTAATGAACAACAAAATTTGTTTAATAAATGAACCACCCAAAGATGTTTCTTGGATAGAATTTACAGTATCTTGAAAGATTTATTTGGAAGAAGTGCTGAAGAGTATAAACCTAACTGTCATTTGAACATAATTTTCCCTCGTTTCTGATGGAATAGCAGATACATGTCCATCTTGTTAAGGGAAGTTTGAGCCTCTTTAAGTGGGGGAAAAAAGTGCTTCTGCACTGTCAGGTTGCATAGCAGGAAATAAGCCAAATAAAATACTTAGGACATGAAACCCCTCTTTTTTTCTGGGTTTGAGTTAACATTACCAGTCAAAAACACCACTTGCATTTCATAGTAAAGGTTGAAAAACAGCAGCGTGAATGACTTAAAATGACATGTTTTAGTACTCTAAAACTTCCTGGTAGTCAGTTTCAGTTTACGGACAGGCAATGAGATAGACACAGTGGCTGTCCTTTGGCAGGGAGAGGCTCCCTTTGATTGTAGTACATAAAGGCAGTGGTGACAGGCTGTCCTGGTAATGCTGCATCAGACCCACGCAAAAGTTAGACACTCTTACTGTTATGAACGCATACATTAGACCCAGCCTCTTAAAGTTGGAATGGAACGTTAAATCAGTGAGGTAAACAGTGCTTCCAGGGTGGATGCACCAAGTTTTATAATAAAGCGAGCAGTTTAAGTGGAATATGTTTTAAAGATTAAATTGATAGTTGACCTTTTATAAGGATAAGTTGCTTCTACTGGTAGTATACTTCTAAAAAGTTTTGACTGAGGAACGGTCAGTTTAAGTTTAGGCAATCTCAGAAAATGAACAAAAGTTTCTTCAGTGATATTGCCAACACTGACTTCTCAGCAGTGCATTTGTTTGTTTAGGAATTGTCTGTTGGCTATTTTATTGTCATCTAAAATGGCTCTGGTACAGAATAACTGAAAGCCAGTACTTTGAGCTGGGTTTCACAAAGTAATGGAGTAAGTAAACAGCTTGCCGTGCTGGCCACTGGAGATTTGAAACAAAACAATTTTCACCTTTTTTCTTATTCTTAGCTTGCATAAAAATGGTGTATAGCAACAAGGCATTCAAGAAGTTTTCAAATTGCATAAGATTCTTGTAACAATGACATTTAAGCTTTTTCTTGGCTTATTTTGATGTTCCATGAGCTATTTAATTGTTTATTTTCACTTTGGAGGTGTTTAGTACAGCAATGAGAGTTGTTTGTGTGCCTCATTCTTAAACTGTACTATAACCATGTAATACAACTGTGAAGTATCTAGTTCAACAGTTACTGTACCATGGAAGGATAAAGTAAGTGATTTCACTCCATTAAGTACTGTTTAGATTCCTATTAGAAATGTATCAATCACAAGGTTTTAGTTTTGAAATCTCATCAAAATATTCTAATTAGTAGTCTTCTAACTTTTTTTGCAACCCATACATCTGCCTCACTGTAAACAGAATTTCTAATGTCTTTTTTCCCTCTCTTTTGAAAAGGTAATTTTCACAGATTTTAAAGTTGTGAATGTTTTAGCAGTGTGCAACATGCCCTTTGAGATCAGATTGCCAGAATTTACGAAGAATAACAGACCTCATGCGAGGTATGGTAGGATTTTAAAGAATTATAGTCTTGGTATATTTCTTAAGCTTTTCTTTTTCAGTTCTAGATCTATCTTTTTTTACCTTTTATTTTGTTTTCTAGTTATGAACCAGAACTTCATCCTGCCGTGTGTTACAGAATAAAAACTCTCAGAGCTACCTTACAGATTTTTTCCACAGGCAGTATCACAGTTACAGGTATTTTGATGTCAAAATAAATATTTAACTTTTTGGGAATATTTAACTTTAGGACCAGTAGGTTTAGGAAAGGAAGACGTTTAAAACAGTCCAAAGATATGTTGAAGGGATTTTGTTTCCCAGTGCTAGCACCTAATTTGTTTTTGAGTGAAAGTGCCAGAAGAGTTGTAGAGAAAGTGTTACTATTGCTAGGCTCAAAAATTACTTTGATTGAATGTACATAGTCTGGTTTTTATAAAAACAAAAGTGAGGTAGGACTTGAGAATGCAGGTATTTATTGTTTGTTTAAATATTTGAATTTTCTTCCTTTTTTTGGTCTTCATAGTGCTGTAAATGACACTGCATGTAGTATTAACATCTCTTTCATAAATACATGTTTCCAAACTGGAGATTTATGGAAATGTATAGGATAGCATAGCATTTTGTCATAACTGAAGTTGACCAATATTTGCAGTTCTTCAGACTTGTGCTCTCTTCTGTTAAAGCTCAACTGAGAGAGAACCACCACCTGAATCACAGGCATCAGTGATTTTTCCCATGTGATCAGAGACGTGTTTGTCTTGGGTCTTGGAGATGCCATGCCATGTTTTTTCCTCTCTCTCCTTAGTTTTCATTTTCCATTCTTTGTTATGCTTGCTTGTGAGGTGTCCACCACCAGCTTCCAGATACGAGAAGTCAGGTTTTTTAGAGAACACCTGTTAAAATGGTACAGAACCAAAAAACATCACTTTATATTACTTTAGTGGGAATTCTGTCTTGCGGTTGCTAGAGCTCAGCTGCTGGTATCAGAAGTTGGGTAGGGATTTTTATTTTCACATCTTAATTCCTCAACAAATACCTAGGCTTTATGAGGAACGTTTCTCACAAGGTATCGGGAGAAGTGTTTTTTAAAGAAGACAAATTCCATCAGATTTGGTAATCTGAAATTATAGGGCTAAAAGTATTTCAAGATTGCAGTATATGTTCTGAACAGAGCAACTGGTCTAGCCAAAACTAGAAACTAAATTTAAAATAAATAAGAAGCTTGAGTATCACTGCAGTAATAAAAGGCTTTCAGCGTATCTTGTCAGCCTCCTAATGAGATTTAGCCTTTCTGTAAGATTATTATTACTCCATATATGGAACAAAATCACTTTCATATTTCCAGAGTTGCCCTTTCAAATATGAAGGCAAATATGGTAAACATCAAAGTTTTACTTCCTTCTTGTTTACTTGTTACAGTGAGTTTGAAATATCTCAGACCTCTGTTGGTTTTGAAGGCTTCTGTTTTACCTAGGCCTTTCTTCTAGGGAATAAAAATGTCCGGTCTTACGCTTCTTGTTCTAAAAATATTTTAAATTACTTTTCAACCTTACTGTACTACCTCTCAGGTGCATTCAGATGAGGTCCCTTTTGACCGTTCATGTTTCTGTAGTACTAGTACTTGTCATGGCACTAACTTAAAGAATTTTATTTGAGATGCATAATTAGAAATGTCATTAAAAAATAGGAAGGTTTTTTTTTAATGGGACAAGTATAAAAAGATTTAGAGTTACTTTGAGAAAAGAAAATGAAAAGAAGTGATATGTAATAGGAAGAAGTATTAATTTTTCTTTCTCCAAAATGAGCTATGAGGGGGTTGTTTTTGGGGTTTTGGTTTGTTTTTTCTTCTCTTATAGTCCCTGCAATGATGATCCAGTTTTTACATCTCTTCAACCCTACAGGGAGTAGCATTTTTTACAAGAATTATTTGCCTACTCATACTCTTGCTTTCTGAAGGCTTTCTCTAGAACTTGCATTTCTATAATAGCAGACAAATTTAAGGAAGGTGCAGTATCCGCTCAGAAGGCAGGTGTCTTTTACCAGGCTTGTTTTAGGTGACTGCTTAACTTGACAAGTTTGAAAATACAGGAAGGATCCTATTCCATTCCATTTTCTTTCTGACTGAGTGTGTAAATTAAAACAATATTTCCAGGATTACTTAAGTAAGTAATTTATAACTTACTTAAATAAGTTATTTATTATTTTTGGGAACCACTTTGAACAGTTCTCTATACTTGGAAGAAACTTTTGAAGTCTAAAGTGAGGTAAAAAAACCCTGAGTGCACAGGCATCAAAGCACGTGAGAAATTGCTGTTTTCATTTATCTGCATCACCAAACTTCTATCCAGGATGAATTTTTTCTGGCATGTTACTGCTCACTTATTTGCAGTCTTAATTGTTCATTGCATAAAATGGTCTGGTACCATTAGAAAGCATCACTAGTTCATTCTTCCTTTTCTTTCCTGAAAGATCAATCATAGATCATGTTAGATAACCTTCAGATGCTTCATCCTGAGACAATAACCATTCCCTGGCTTGCAGGTTTTGTCCTGAGATCAATGGTAGAGCTATTTGCAAAATCCAGACTAGAAAGTAATAGTCTGTAATTTTCAAACATAAAATAATCTTGCTTGAAACATACTTGGGTTAAATCCAGCATTATTTAGCAGTAGTTTTTGTTGGTAGGTTTTTAGAAGAAGGGATAAAAGTGGCTAGGCTTTGAATAATACAAATTCCTAGAAGATTAGCATAAGTAAAAGTATTTCTTTTACCTCTGTCACTCAGCCTCTCCCTTCTTCTTTGGGCTGTTTAAGCCAGTAAATTGAAAAGCACACAAGTGGTTAGGAAATTAAATGACAGTATTATTTATTTGTACTCTAGCCATTGAGCAGTGTAGAACATCTTGCAGATTTCATGTGAGAGTCTTTTGTTGTAAGTAAAAGTGATCAGAGGAACACCTTCTTAAGTTGGGAGAAATGGGGGAGAAATTATTTTTGTCTACAGTATAAAGTTGTAGCTAAAAATATTAAGGTTATTTTAAAGAGACTATTGTTGTTTTAATTTCTGATTCCCTGATTTTTTCTCTTCCTACTGCTTTTTTTTTTTTAACATGTCTCAGGGCCAAACGTAAAGGCTGTTGCCAGTGCTGTGGAACAGATTTACCCATTCGTGTTTGAAAGCAGGAAATAAATTTTATAATTCACCACTTGATGGTTAGGTTCCCTAACCAAGCACCTTTAAAGACTGCTGCACATTGGACTAAAAGCAAAAAGGAAAACTGGACCAACCATAGCAGAGGAATACAGACTCTTTTACTTGCTCTTGGCCACAGTATAAACTCCAGTTCTTTTGGATTTTACTCTTAACAGTGCTGTATTGTAAAAACGGAAGTTTACAAGATATGAAATTGCTGCTTTTAAAAAGACATTCTATTTATTTTTGCAGTAATTTCTGTGTATTCATAAGCAAAGCTGTCACGATGTGCACTACCTTTAAAACTTTTTTTTTTTTTTTAGTTTGAGCTTGTGTTTTATTTGTGAATAGTCTTTTACATTTTTGTATGCTGAATATTGGGCACCAAAGAAGCTGTAAAAGTTATCTTTTTCACCTTATGAATGTGCACAAATAAAAGTTTGGAAAATATTTCTCTTCATACCTGTTCTGTTATATTCCTTTCCCTTTTTTCTATTACAGTTAAAATTGTATAGTTGCAAATTAATTTGAAACAATGTAAGAATAGTCTTTTGCTGATACCTTCTGTTTCTATTTGTAGTATGTGTAAAACTTTGTGTGTGGGTTAGATTGAAATCTATAGTAGTTACGTATGTTTATCCGAGGACGAAATTTGTTTTTTTCCCAGTTCTCTTAACTACATGCCAGACTTCAAGTATTTTCTTGCTGTTACATGAAGAGAAGACATTTCTAAATATAAAGGTCTACGGCAAGTGTTTTCCTATAGATGATGAGGAAATCTTATCAACTAAAGAAGCTACTGTAGAAAAACCAACTGCCTCGTCCACCTACTGGAAAGGAAAAAAGTTACTATGTGAGCTTCGGCTTTCAGGAAAGTGTTATGCTTCAACTCAAGAAGATAGTATGGTCACGCTAATCCATCCCCAGCTTATTGCTGAATGATTAACACAGACCTTTTCTACACTCTTCTTACTGTATAATATTTTAATGACAGGAGCTGCCAACAAGCAATGAAGCTTGATTCTGGCATGTATTATTATTGGTATTAATCTTGGACTTGGAAGCCAGTAGATGTTTCTCTCAGTAAGTGCACATTTGAAGCAGAAGAGAGGTGAATGCTTAAAAGTAACTGCAAATGATACTTTTAAAAAGATACAATAAATATGTATAAATGTATGTATGTCTTTTTTCCCTATCTCACTGAAGAGAAATGTAACACTACTAATGTGTGCTGCAGGTAATATACAGTCTTAGTGGGTGCTAAAAATAGTAAACCATGAGTTGTTACTGTACCAGAAGTTGCAGTTGCGAAAGAAAGGTGGAAGAACATCCTGAAGAAGCCAATGCCTAGCATATTGTATTTAATCTGTCTGAGGGGATGGTATAGAAGTTGGGGCTGTCCGTAGTGACTTCATGCAGGAGTTATGGAAAGGAAGGAATAGTATGGGAAATGCTCAACCAAACTCTTCAGAACAAAAAGAAAGAAGCAACAATTTGCCACAAAGCTTAAGTGATATATTCATAAAAGCCCTTTTAAGCTCAGTGTAGGTAGGAAAGAGAGGATTTATAACCGTGAAATCACGAAGATGAGTTCAACAGTCACAGAATTCATGATATAGAGCAGGGACAGGGATGCTTGCTGTATGCAAGCTTTCCAGTTTGCATAGAAGATAATGTGGACCTCGGCACTCCTGACACTAATGAGGATTTTGTGAAAAGTCAGAGAGCAATGGACAAACCACCATTAGGGAACACTAGTGTATTACGATTTAAAAAAGAAAAAGGAGAAGGTATTTGAACAATGAACAAAATTGTAATGGGTTTTCCAGGAACAAAGTGTAGTCCTAAACTGATGAATGAGGATTTGGCCGTTATAACTACACTAGCTGTCTTAGATGAGGCTTGCCTCTTTTTCTTTTGGATCAAATTACAAAGCACTTGAGTGCTACCAGTGAAATTCTGGAGCTTTTGTCAAGCATATGTGTCTCCTAAATTTATCTATGGAGAAAGAAGAACGTTATGCTTTTTTCTTAGCACTGTCACATAGTATGAGATCTGCCTGTTAGAACAAAAATGAAAGGTAATTATAAGCTGCAATGTATTAAAATGGGAGCTGTTTCCTTTGAAGTGCTGCTTAGATCCATGCTAGCAGTTTGAGTCCTTCGTAGCAATCCATAAGGGAGCTGAAAAGCACACTACTAAACTTGCAGGGTAGTATTGAGAAAGAGACTAATAGCAACAAAAAGATTCCTTGAAATGTGTGCTGACCTATCCTTCTGGCTTTAAGGGAGCTTCAAACTGTTTGTGACAGATACGCTTTAAAACCTCTGAGGATGAAGGGCAGTTGGCAGCGTAGGCTTATGCTCAGGGATACCACTCTATTTCCCATCACTGCTCTAAATCAGTAGGTTCCCCGCCTCAGTGTGGAACTTCTACACTGCTGCTTTCTACATGCATGCATATGCACACGCACCCCTTCCCCATCTTCACGAGTTAGTCTTTGTTTCTTTTGTGCTGCCTCCGCCTAGGCTCTCCCTGTCGACTCCTGCAGTCGTGATGTGGACCCTAGGCCAGACAGCATGCCCCGGCATGCTAGCTCTCGCCTCCAGGGTGAGGAGCAGTGCTTTGGATTAAATTTACCTGTCAATCAATCATCTCTTCCTCAATGGCCATGTTTTCTAGAGCACTGTTCACCTGTCTCTGGATTCTCAAGGTGGATCCCGTAAAAAACTCTGCACAGGGCTCAGCTGTGCCGCTAGCAGCACCATAAAAAGTTTATTTCACATTCCTTGGAGAGAAGGTTTAGTTCTATTTATACAACCTACTAAGAGCTCCTTTTTGCAGTAGAACGATAAGTCTGACTCATTGCTAGCTTGTGAGTTGTCATAGCCACTAGATCTTTTCCTGCAGTTTCTAGCTCAATTTTATCATTCTAGAGAAAATTACCAGAGAAATTTGCACTTACGCTTTCAGAATTATATCCTGCTTTTTTCAGACCCTTCTCAAGGATTTGTGAAGCTCTGAATGCCAACCCAGTCTCTCCTAGTTTAGTATTGCCTGCAGATTTAATAAGCTTATTCTGTTCTGTAGTCCAGTCCATTAATGAAGATACTGAATAATTTTAGATCTGGGACAAATTTTTTTGTGGAATGCTTCAGAGGTCCAAGGATGTGATTCGTAAGATGTGTCCCTTTTTTCCCTTGTATTTTCATAGTTGATGAGGTTGTGACTGCCAGTTCTGTGTCATCAGATGTGCAGGCTTTGTTATAAAAGACCAGTACAATTAGGGCTACATTTATAAGGCTATATAGGGCTGAGTCTGTAGGACTACAATTAAGACTATAGCTATAATGATTTAAAAAGCCCTCGACTACAGCATCATCACCTTTTGGAGGTATCTGAAGCTGTTAGGGTCTCTGCAGTTAAACCAGTGTTGGAACTATGCCTTCTTCAGAAAGATGGTATTTTTACTTACTTGTTTCTGCACTAAATAGATGTGCATGGGGAAAGTTTAGAAGAGCTCACAATGAACCCCAAACCTGTAAGGTGGGGAGACAATTTCTATGGTATTTTATGAGTTAAACTTATTTTTGTAAGAACTCACAAAATTTATTACAGCAGAGGTTTGTTTGGGAAACTGCAATACTGAGAAAGATTTTGCAGAAGCCCCTTTCACTAAATGTGATGTAATAGAAATTGTAAGCCAGTATGGGCTTGGATTGCGTGTGCAAAGGTCTGCTATCTAAGAGGCAACTATCAGAAAAGGGTACCAACCAGAGCAAATGGGGATGCTATTGGAAATGCGGGTAATCCACTACCTGGTAAAGTCACAGATCAGGAAATGGATGAATTTCCTGGAATATAGTCTTACTAAAAATACGTTATGTTACTTGATTTAATCTCAGGTGCTTGTTAGTGTAAGAATGATGTTGATAAACTAACAGCATCTTTGGAAGACTACCCAGAGTCACCTTAATATTTCTTGTTCTGAAGCTGATTTAGTAGAACACATGATACTGATAACTGTCCTCCAGCCTAAACGTGAAGCAGGTGGGGAGATTGCGGTAGACATCAATGCTAAAAAACTGAGGAAGGTACTAGCATGCAGAAACCCAGAAAACGGTGCATTCAGACTCCGTTTTTTGACAAGATCATTTTACAAGTGTTCAGAACTGATAGTGGAATTTGTAGGTTTTATAAAAAGAAAATATCACTGTTGATCTAAGAAAAAAGCTTTACAGTATTAGCAGGCCCAGCCTGCAGCCCTTTGCTGGCACTTGAGAAGTTCATCTAGATCTTCTGCTTTTCTTCAACAAATGCTTACCAGGCTTCCAGGCTTGACACATACTCATTAGGCAATACATGGCACCGAGCATGTATCCCATTATTTTATTCTTCTTTCCATTTCAGTAATAGAATGTGTTGTTTTCTCTAGCAAAAAGGCATTGATATTTTACAAAACTATTCTTTGCTTGAGCATACTATGGTTACAAAAAATGAAATTCAGGCTGTATATCACAATGTGAGCTGATACCAAAAGTGCAAAAATCAGGATGCTGAACTGAGCATTCCAAATAATAATAATAAAAAAAATTTTTAAAAAACCCAAACTAAAAAAACCACCAGATCTTGTAGGATTTGGCCACGTTCTGGTTCTTGAATTCCTCACACCTCCAAGTTCCGTGTGAAAATTTAAGGTAAAAGATTCAACCACCTATGCATGAAACATCTACACTTAAAAACTTCAGCCGCCCCTTCCCCCCCACTGCCAGAGTCAATCTCTGACTTCACCTCCCCTTGCATTTCATGTGCCCTTCTCATCGATGGCTTCTCTCCCACTGCTCCAAACCCAGCTCTCCAGCTCTCCCTGTTTCACACTGCTATGAAACTTTTATGTGGCTGAGCTCTAATGCATTTTGCATCCTTTTTCTGACCATCTGTAGAAGTTACAGGAATACTCTTACCTTTGCCAATTCCTGCTGCTGCAGCACAGAGCAAACGTACTGCTGAGGTCAGGGAAGCCAAGGAGACTCTTTGCTATGGGCTCTCTCCCATGCAGGGCAAAGGGACCTCTTCTCCTGGCCTCTTGTGGTCGATATTGGAACTGTAGACCTCAAACAAAATTCTAAGCAGTCTTCAATTTTTATTGAAAAATTCAAAGTAATAGAAACCAAAGTTTTCCATGTTTGCGGAAAAGGTGGAAGCACCTGAGATCCAGGGCGGAATTTTAGCTTGGGATAGGAACCTGCCGATTCCCTGTAGGGAATGAGAGCAAAAGGCTTTCGAGCTTACTGCTTCTGATGGGGCCTCTGGTCTGAGTCACCCACTTCTCAGGTGCACAGCCCCACTGTCTGTCCATGTGTCCTGGGTGTGCTTGGTCTCTTGTTGCTTATAGACTATGTCAAAAGGGTTCACGTGGACCCTTATGAGAAGATTTTAACTTAATCTTTGATACGCTGTGTATGCCAAAAACTGCATCTTGCTGAGCCTTATGCATACTACCGTAAGCATCCCTGAAAGCAGCGTGGTCTCAGGGCACCCATGAGGTTATTGTGAGGACTGCTGGCTCTAGGATCAGGACAGAAAAAATAAGGCAGCCATAAGCTGACCAGCTAGCCAGTGGCCTAGCAATTCAGAGTTTTGCTTGTTTTAGATGACATGGGTTCTGCACAGTTAAAAATCCTGCATTGTGATAACTACTTACCTGACCTTTGCACCAAAAGTCCAACAGTGTTTTGATATTGGTTCCCTTAAAGCTTACGATGCAGGAAAGTTGTGATACAGATTTGCCTAGTAGGTTCCCATCCTGAGGTAGCTAAATTTCCAGCAACTTCTGGCAAATCATGTCC
Organism: Mycteria americana; assembly: GCF_035582795.1. Taxonomy (NCBI): domain Eukaryota; kingdom Metazoa; phylum Chordata; class Aves; order Ciconiiformes; family Ciconiidae; genus Mycteria; species Mycteria americana. The sequence continues at coordinate 64,235,294 of NC_134367.1, forward strand.
TTGGCTTCAATGGTTTCTTTTCAGGTTTTGAACACATGCTCACTGTCAGAATAGACGTCTTGCTGTAAATTTATGATGTCAATATCTAGAAGCGTGACCATGTGAGAATCTGATCAGAACTGATCCGCTCTGCTCCGAAGTAAAACTTTACCTAGATCAATAAGTTACTGTTGCTTCAGTGCAGGACACAGTCAGGTGGTTTTAATGCTATGAGACAGCAAATAAAGTGGGATCATGTGCTTAGTTTGAAGTAGTATCTGCACTCCAGCTGACAGTGTCAGTCTTGCTTCCTCAATTAAATGCTGGAAGAAATGCCACTGTGTGGCTGCTGAGACAGCCAGCATGCTTTTAAAGTATGCTTTTTGTCTTTAAACAAATAACCGTTTATTTATCTGCTAATAAATATTTATCTACTGATCATTCTAACAAAATCTATGAACCTTCTAAGAAAAAAAGACCTACGTTCTTTTATGGGAGCCATATAGATAACCCTTTGTAGAGGCTTGTTGAGTACTTCAGGATACACTTGCTAAGCATTAACCAAGAATTTGACCTAATTTATGATTTGCAGTGATTACGGTTTCTGAACTCCCTTTGTGCTGCCCTGTACCACACAATTCTCGCTTTCTGAATCCAAAAGTCAAAGTCTAGTGTGCCCTGTGTTGAGAAATAAAATGATTTTGGCATCAACTCAGGTACCTTCAGCTTCCAACTTTTCTGGGACTGGGAAGCCAAAGAAATCCTATCCCCTCTTCTGTAAGGCCATCCTCCATCTAGAGTAATTGGTTATGCAAATGTTCCCCCATTAAACAATTTGGCTATGTTTTCTGAGGAGTATTTCCTAGGTCACTGAGTCCTGGCCCTCCCAGGAAACTGTATGTAGAGTTCCTCTCATAAGCTGAGCACGCTCTGTGTTATAAAGAATGAAGTTCTGATGACCAAGATCCTTTTTCAAGTCTCGTTAAGCTGAAGCCTAAATCAATTCGTAAACAGCTCATACCCAGTTGTTCTGCACTAACATCATCCTTTACACTCCATAGGTGTCCATTTTTGCTCCACAGTCTTGTCTTCCCTAGCGTACTGACAGAGACTTGTTAACCCTTTTCAGCCCCTTTTTTGCTAGGCGAAACAGACCTGTCTTTGGTGGGCTCCTCCTCTGAGACTCTTCCTTCTCCTCGGCACCCCCGTCGTTCTTTGCACCTCTTCCAGGCTGAACTCTTGTTGAATATGGGTAACTAGAATTGTGCACAATATTCCAATTGCCATTCACCTCCTGTACGTAAGAGGCGAGTAACCTCTGGGGAGGCAAGGGATGGTGGTTTGAGACAGAGAGCCTAGATTTCCAGTAAGTTATAAACTACAACAATCTTTAATGTTGGCTGTAAACTGCCACTGAAAGAAGCTCTACTAAGAAATGAAAGAGGGAATATCTTGTGTATAAGAAAGAAACCACGTGTCCCATCAGAGTGTGAGCATCGCTGAACTTTTTTTTTTTATCAGTCTTTTGGTGAAGGCTGCTTTGATTGCCCCGGGTCTAGTAGAGCTGCTCTTTCTCCCTCTTCGCGAGTTCCACCGGCACCAGCTTCTCCCTGCGCTGGCTCACCCAGCACAAGGGGGTCTTCACGTATTTCCTGGAGAAGCAAAACAGCCACCAGAACACAAAGGTTTGCATTGCACAAGGCTGGCAGAGGGCTCTCCCTGCTCCATACGCCTGCCCCGAAGGCCACGCGTGTCCGGCAGGACAGCCCTGCGGGCTGCCCGCCCCTCTGCAGACCACCACAGCAGCCCGGCCCCGCCGCTGCTCGGCGCCCGCGCCGCTTCCCCGCCTGCCCGCGCGAGGGCGGCCCCGCCGCGCGCTCCTCCGGGGCGGCCGCCGGCGGCTCCCCCCACCCCGGGGACCCCCCGCGCCCCCCCCGGCTTCGGCTCCCCCGGCTCCCCCGGCTCCGGCTCCCCCGGCTCCGGCTCCTCCGGCTCCCCCGGCTCCCCCGGCTCCTGCCGCTGCCGCGTGTCGGCGTGTCCTGCCTTAAGGAGGAGGGAGGAGAGGGCGCGGGGAGGGGCAGCGCCGGCTGGAGCAGAAACGCCGATTTCTCAGTCCACGAAGCAGTGCTCGCTGCGAGGGACAGCCCGGGGGCTCCGGCAGCACAATTAGCTCCGCGCTTTCTGCACATAATTGCTCTTTCCTAGCCCATAAACGAACTCATAAAGCCTGGCTGAGTTGCAGCGTACCGTTTAGAAAAAAAAATTCTCTAATGTAAATCTCTCTGATGTAAAAAAATCTCTCTAATGTAAAAAACCCAAATAGAGGATGACCCATCGCACCAGGCTGTTCACACGTTAATTACTTCCACTGTCAAAAAGTATGTGTCTTATTTTCAGTCTGAATGCTTCTCTCTGTGCCTTCAAGCCTCTTTCTCCGGGTGTCATTTGTCTTGCCGACAGGCAGCGGGCTGCTGGCAGGCTGTCAGCAGGGAGAGAGTGAAGGAGTCTGCCTTGCCCTGTCAAGCCTGGGCGTGGGGATGAACCGGGGGATGCTGCCTCGCCGGCAGCAGCGTGCCACCCGCTGTGGTGAGGCCTGACTCTCACCCCAGGCCATCAGCCCTATAAAAATTTTGTCCACTAAGTTGTTTCCCCTGTCATTTCTTTACCCTTTTATTCATTATGCTGATAACTTCTGAGATGAGTCCAAAAAAGCAAGTAGCTGCTGCAGAGCAGCTCTTTGAACAGATCAAGAGAGTGCTGCATTTTAAAAACCCGGGCTGGTTAGTTTTTCCTGTAATTTTTTATGGCCAAAAACAACTGAGAAGAATGGGGGCAGTAGCAAATTGATAGTAAAAATTGCCAGTTAATTTATGGTCTATGACACCTGCATTTGGAGATTGTAAGCAAAGAGCATGTGTGTCAGCAGACCATTTAATTCTGTTCTCCAAATTGATGTGCTACTTTTGTTGAACGTATGTAATTCCAAGGGCCACTCTACTTCTGAGGGACGAGGAAAGACAGGTAGAGTCACAAGACACAAAAACAGTGAGAATGGGTCATATTAAAGGAGCAGGCACATGGCATTCATGTCACCAACACTCTCTCTCCCTCTCATTGCTCTTCTGCCGTTTTTATGTGGTGAGGTGGGGACACAAAACTCATGCTGGAAGAACCTTTTTTGGGTAAGAGCTCGTAGAGTCTACAGAGCCACAGGACTCAGTAAATGCATGAAAAAAATGCCCATCTAGAAAAGCTATCAAAACTCACATGGAGCCCTGACGTATTTGAGACAGGGCCTCTCTCCTTCCCTTTTTCTGCATGCAAGCCAAGACACACAGCCCTAAATCTGAGAACACAGTTGCCCTCCTCTTCAGGAACGCCAGTCAGCAAAAGTGCTGGGGAGCCAGGTCTGGCTGCAGGCGTTCCTCACACGGGTGCTGGAAACCACCACCCTTTTAGGGCCAGTCCTTCAGCACCAACAAAATGTTTGCTTGGCCACTGAAATCAATATATGCAAGCTCAAGCCCTGATTGTTCCAGAAAAGAACAATGCAGTTTCCTTTTTTTCAGCATGCGGCATTAAAGGCTTTGTCCTCTGGCACCCGGGGGATGCGGTCACACGCTCGGTACTTACTGTTTAGCTAGTTCCATGGATATTTGTTCCAAAGAGCATCCTTTCGTCTCTGGTATAAACACAATAACAAAAGCCAGGGATGCTAGGCTCATTATTGTGTAAATGAAGCACACCCAGGACAAGCCAATGAGCTCTACAAAGGAAGAAAACATGTGGTTTTTTTAATTTTCAAATATTTTTTTTTCTGTTGCCATATTTTTATAGGATACAGCCCCTAATGCACAGGAGATGTTAGAAAGAAGCTAGGCTGTTATTCTTGGCTCACTTATTTGTGCCTGGTCATAATTTGGAAAAGAAGAGTGGTTTTGCTTTTTCTAATACTCCTTATGAAAGAAAATTGATGAGCCCATATTGACCCATTTAGCATGAACCTATTGACTTTTTTTGCTTGCAGTCACTCTGGATGAAAACCGTGAGTAGCCATTGTTACTGGTTTGTGCAAAGGCACTGGGGGTCACGAGCCTCTCGAATTTCGACCCATGTCTGGTTTTGTTGCACATTCTTTCATGGAGTAAACCCAAGCATTTTTCACACCGTTGCAGTTGTCTCCAGCTAATCCTCCCCGCCTGTCAGTTCCCAGCATTTCCACTGCAAGTCACGGGTCCTGCGCCAGAAAGGGATCCAAGAGTGAACTCCTAATGGGGCCAGCCAAGAACTAGCCGTTTTCTGAGCTGCCCGGGGCAGGCAGGTCCTCAGGCTGAGGGATGCACTCTGCAGCCCCTGGAAAGTAGAGCATCTACAAACCCAATAGGCTGCTGCAGCCCTCTCAGCCCTTTTCCCTGATAAAACTAAGCCAGACAGTTGAGACATTTTTCAGTTGTGTCATGAACTAAAAATTGTAGCTGAAGCTGCTAATCCAGCTGGTATCTTCTGCATCAGATACCTAAGTGCGGGTGCTGCTGGCCACCGCAACCTCCTCGTGTGTTCATTTGAAGACAGAATTTCCAGTTCTGCCTTTCTGCCATAGACTAGGAACACATATTTGCTTGTAGTTACACTTTCATAAATCCAGATTAGACCCAGCTAAGCCAACAGAGTTATTGTGGCTTTGCATTCATTGAAACTGAGACGAGAATAACGGCTAGGTGTGCATTAACACGTAATGCTGCACAACAGGAGGGGGCCTTTAGGTGAAACAGTTGATGCTGAGGACCTGAGGTTTGCACAATCTGTTTTCAGTGACATTTCCTTAGGAATAGCTCTAGTCTGGTCCAAGGAGTGAGCAAGTGTTGGCAGCTGGAGTGCATTCACTGTGCATTTTCCGGTTTGGTTCTGTCCAAAAGCTTGTGCAGTTCAGGACTTCCCTGTGATGCAAACCCAAGTGCAGGGAGTGGAGGCAACTAGATGATTTGCTTCTGAAGAGAACCCTTGATCTAACTAAAAGTGCTAGTGTGGACACAATGAGTTTGGCCTGGCATATATTTCCTAGTTTTAATCAAGATAGTACTCAGGGGGTTTTTTCTCTCTCTCTTTTTTTTTTTTTTAAGAAAGGAAAACACCAATGTGAAACCCGTTTTAGTCACAGATCACACTGATTTTCAAATCCGTCTCAAATGCATCTAACAGGATGAAAACCATCTCAACTTTTTGTGGGTTGATTGCCTGTCTCTGGTGGAGACTAATGTAGAGTTAAAGGAAACCTGGAATTTCTGTTCCCTTATATATTTTGATTTTCAGCACATATTTTCCTCAGAATAAGACTGAAAACTAAAATTTGCAAAACTTCTTATGAAATAAAATTAGAAAAAAAAATTTTGCCAATCAATGAATTGAAACATCAGCATTTAACCTTTTCCCTTGTTTATCATCAAACTATAAGTTACTATATGGTAGTCTACTTTCTCGCATTAAAACATGAAACATTTTTACCTTACAAAGACACCTCTTTCTAAAGGAAATTTTCTCGAAGCCAGGATATTCCTGTGAATCTTTAAAAATCTGTAAAATGCTTGATCAGAAAAGCTGCGGTCTGCTCTCGAGCAGAACTTCCATTGACTTCAGAAGATGCAGGACTAAATCCTAAATATTATGTATTTTCAACCTACTAAGGCAATGGTGTTTTTTAAGAGCTGGGGTTCACAGCCTATGGAGTTGATGTGCAAGGTGCTCTGATAGCCAGCGCCGTGAGGCTGTAATTACTAGCACAAACTTAGAAAGATGTGGTGGAAACGGTGAAGTTACACTAACAAACAGCACCTAAACGGAGATCTGAATTTGGCTCCTGGGGCATCACGGCTACAATTTTAGCAACGTTCTTTGAGTAGGAAAGATTCATTTTGCCCGCTAGGAGAATATCAACTTGGAAGGACACAGAGAAATCTTACCAGTTACAGTCAAAAATGTCAAGGAGATGAGGAGATTTATACCCCAGTTCATGCTAGAGGTCAAAGCCATGGCCCGTCCTCTGATCCCACCAGGGAAAATTTCGCTCAGGACCAGCCAGGACACTGAAATAGAAGAATAATAAATAAATAAATAAATAAATAAATAAATAAATAAATAAATCTTGTCTTCGAAAAGATGGCTTTCCTTGCTGTAGATTTAGGTAGTCCATGAATTCAGGAGAGGCCACCTGAAAGAATAAGGTGATTTTCAGGGCTATTCGGCTTGTGCGGGCCCAAGCCCCGGAGGACCACCCATGCTCCGCAAGCCGCGTGTGCAGCAGCCAGCACCAGCCCGGGGCACGGTCCCTGCCCGGTGCCCTGCCAGCCAGCGGCACCCGCGGGCAGCGCCCGCGCACACGGAACTGCAGAGGTGGGCTCTGACTGCACATCTGTGTATGAAAGGGAGCTCTGACTAAATAACTCTCAAGTGAGGTAACGCTAATGGAAGTGGGGCAGCAAACCAAAGTAATCTTCAGCCTCGGAGCGGCACTGTGTGTTTATGCCACCTTATAAATCAACCTGCCACACTGAAGCAGGTTTGCTATTCCAGCTCTCCGCTCCATATAAATGAGATTGCTGAGGCATAAATGAAGCGAGAGGGCCTGATTTTTGGCTCCTTCATATCACACCACACCACAGGTGATCTAAATGCTGGTGTTGCTAGCCCACAAAAACAAGTTCAGACATGAAGACCTGGCTGGGTAACCATCTTGATAGAAACAGCAAAAAAAACCAAAAGAAAAAGACACCACATTTCTGCACCATTCCTGCTTATTAGAAAACCAAAAAACCCCCAAAACCCCTCCACCCTCCTTTTGTTCATAAGCAAGATGCATTAGCAAGTGGTTGCTGTGTGGAGAGGTTGTGGGTTAGCAGACGACCAGCACAAGAGCAGAGAGGTACACGTGGATGAACTGTGTCTTCAGACCCTTGGACATGGCCGTTACAAACTGCTCCTCTGTGATGTTGTTTCTGCAAAACGACAGATGGAGTTTCCTCAGGACACCTGCACTGGGCAGTCTTAAAGTTACATTTTAAAAATAGGCTCCTGTATGTGCGAGCGTGTGTCACGCTGCACTATCCCTTCGGATTCTTGTAGGATTCCTGTGTGACGGTACTGGTAAAGGTAGAAAAGAAAAAAGTGCTGTGGAAGGCGACTGGAAAGGCCCAACTGAAAGGGGAAAAAAACCCCTGAGCCTTGAGTCAACAGAACAGATTTGAGCAAACTCTAGATTTCTTTGTACCACAGGTTTGAGTTCAATAATATTTTCTGGACCTGGCCCAGACTTTTTTTTCTTTTTTTAGGAAAAATATAAAGAGCTTCACTCCCACAGTGGGACTGCCCTGGCAGAGTGGTGATTTTATTCCGGAGAATCAAGACCACACTGTGTAATGGCCTAACGCTGTTATGCATAGTCAAGTGGCACACAGTCATAACACAGCCGCTGCGTCTAACAGCAGCTGTAGAGAGGCTTTTTTTCTTTTTTTTCTGACTTGGATCACAGCAAAGTTTAATACACTAGCTGCTGACAAGACAAATGTTGCTCTAAAGAAGTGCCCTGGGCGTGTTCTGGGGGGTGTCTACACACGAGGGGGGAGCAAAGAAGAAGAGAACTGGCTTCTCAAGCGGGTGTTTTTCCCTGTCAGGCCAGCTAGCCCTGCGCCTGAGCAGAACCGGGCCCTGGCAATGCATGGGGATCTCATGATTGTATTTTGCCCCTCCTCAGCATCAGGGCTGTTGAAGCCTGTATCCTTAGTCACAGCCGATACAACATGTCACGACAGGGAGTGCTAGCCGAACTGCAAAGCAGCAAGTAAGCGAGATGCAAAGGAGCCCTTCTGAGCGGCGCGCGCACGGCCCATGGAGCTTGTCTCCGTAGGATGGACTGGCAGTCAGCAGCCAAGCTTGGCTGGAAAAATGGTTATACACCAAGACGGGCAAAGGAGATATTCATAGTCACGTTAGACAGGATTAAAATAGTCTGAAAGAATTCAAACCCTCTTTCTGCTGGGCACAAACCAACCTCCAGGAATGAACTTTTTCTGTGTGTACTTTGGTCTGTATTTGCTCCTTCTAGAATCTTCTTGCGTTCAAGCAACTTGCAGTGGCTGCTCAGAGAGGCACCGAGCGCGGAGGATCAAGTCCCATGCGCTGAGATGGCAGCCGCGCCGGGCTGGGCGAGCCCTGGGCTAGATGAGCTTCAGCAGCGTTACCGGCACTGGGGGACGGCTCGTGCCACAGCTGAAATGTGTGGCTCTGCGGCAGCTCCAATACCATGCATTTTTGCAAGGACAGGCTGGCCCTTTCAGGCTAACTACAATTTGTCTGGAGGTTTGAAACATATTGTTTTCCTGTTAAGAAACCAAAATACTTGAGGATCTGCAGTAGTGGTTAGCTGCTCTTATTTCAACCAGTTATATAGTTCAGACAGATCCCACCGACACACCAGATCTGTTCTTCACGTCTGCTAATGGTAGCTGCTTCCTCTGGCATGGCCCTGACCTCTGCTTAGCTGGCGAGGAGCGGATAGGTTTATTCCCTGCAGAGAAAGAGCAGTTGTAGAAATCTGACACTTATTACGGTCTGTTTATCCCTTTCCCCAAGCTGAGGCAGCGATAACGATCGATTCTTTGCTTTTAGCACCTCTCTGGGATTGTTTTTACTATTTGTATCTTTGCCAAAAAGCAGCAGCTGCTGTAGGTACGGCGGGGATGTGGCTTTCTCTCGGGGAGCCAGTAACTAGGTTTGGGCTCCCATTCATAATGACTGCTCCTACCTTGTGTGCTGTGTGCACGCAGCGCTGCAGAAATTTAACCTGCACGCTCCCAGAGTCGCTGCAAAGTCAGCTGTGTGCTCTGCCTTCACCAGCCTGAGCAGTGCCATTTTACAGGGGAAATCAGCCTATCCTTGGAAAGAGGGTCCAAATAACTCCCCCACCACCTCTCCACCTGCTGTGTAACCCAACGTTATTTCAAAAGGATGCTGTGATAGTAACCGCATTGCACACGCTCAATAGTTTTCAGTGTCTGCTCCAGCCACCCTTGGCTGGTGTTCGTGGAATGGATGGGAAAAGAGCTGGTGCTGTCCAGGTCAGACGTGGGTAAGAGATGAGGCTAAGGGCTCAGCGTGAGTCTCTGTGCTAGATTCAGCAACTGCGGGATTTGTTCATGCAGTGGCTGCAGGTAATAACTCCCCTTTGCTGACCTGCAGTGCATTGTATGTTGACAGCAGTTAAGGAAAATTGTACAGTTGAATGGTCTTTTATTATGGTACAACCTAGAGAAAAGAACACCCACTGCAAATGCAGAAGAAAATACTGCATTGGATCAGAAAGCTTAACTGTTCCAGTAAGTATCACAAAAACTCAATGCCCTGACATTCCTCGCCCAAGTAGGGAGAGCAGAGGATTCAGGTATACAAACAACCCCTTGACCAGGATGGTGACATTCACCTCTAAACAAAGTTACAGGGGCTGTAAAGGCAGAAAACAGAATAATAATGGAAGATTTCAGCTGCTCCCATTAAGGCTGAATAAATTGCATAATGGAGCACAGTGCTGGGACTACATTTTCCGATACTGTAGATGACGGTTTCTTTTAGCGCTTTGCCTGATACTTAATGAGAGAAAAAAAGGCAAATCTTGCTTCAGTGCTGAGCAGCGGTAGTTCAAGGTGTAACCATCACAAAGATGCTCTGTTATATTGGTTGTAACATTTCAAATTCAATATTCTTGTAGAGATGGAAGAGCCTACCACATTTTGTTTCAAAAGGAGAACAATATTAGAATAAGCCTGCTTTCTATAAAGAAATTAAAAGGACAATCAGGGTAAATGCTTCAGTGGTGTTATGGAGAATGTTTAAATTACCTGATTAGAGGCTTAAAATAGATATACAACCAAATAAAATAAAAAGAAACAGCTCAGCACAGATAAACAACTGAATGAGGAAAACTGTTAGAAATAGCAATATGCCTTCCGTAAAGGTGTATGCTGTGTCCAAACACAGAAAACACAGAAAACACAGTATAATTGCTGAAAAGTTACTTGCAATACCATCATCAGGCAGCCAAGTATTTTGAGAGTCTGCTGGCTGAGAGGATAAGAGGCCAGGGACGGAGGAGGTGACACACGCCAGCAATGAAGGAAATGGTCCGCGGGGATGCAGGAAGGGGCCACCCTGGTAGACGTCTGTGCTGAGCTGCTGGCTGGAGCTAGGATGAAGCAAGTAATCTCAGCTGGAAGAAGGAAAGGAGGATATGTACAGTCTTGAGGAAGAGTTGTCTAGTTTTTGCTGAGGAAAGCCATGTCTCTTTGAAAGAGTTAAGGAACATGGGGATCGAAACGAATGAGCCACTGTGCTTTTCAGTTTCAAAGAGCTTTGGTGAAGTGTTGTGGGACAGAAGAGAAGGTATTCATATAGATCAATAACTGTTTATAATAGGAAACAAAGGACAAGGCCAGTTTTCACAGTGGAAGGCGATTACTAGATCTGCTCAGTGTATTTCCAAATCTCTCAGGAAAGGGAGGTGAATGCACGTGCAAAACTTACTGATGGTACAAAATTATTCAGGGAATAAAAATGAAGAAGGATCATAAAGAATTGCAAAAGGATCTCAAAGTATTGAGTACTTTGAAAAAATGACCCATAAAAATCTTTATCAACACATGCAAAGTAACATGTAGGGAGAAAACCAGCCACCAGTACCTACACCAGCATGCCAGCACTGCTCGGGGCAGAAGTGCTGGAGCCTCCGTGGGCAGTTCAGGGACAGCATCAGCTCCGGCGAGGCAGAGGTCGTGGATGCAGAGGCTTGGCAATTTTTAGGAAGGGAACACTGAATGTGCCACTGAGCGTGCCTGTTGTGCCTCTGCATTTGTCACGTTGCACGCAGATTGGGTCAACTCATAACTAGATGAGCCATGGAGAAAGGTGTGTAATGGGCTCTGCAAAGAGCAACTAAACAGAGGAGGACTCTTCAGCTTAGATAACGTACAGCGGAGGGAAACAGAGTTGAAGTGGAGATGAACAGAGGAGAGCTTTTCATTACATTTTTAAAGACGAAAACCAAGAGAATCCAAGTGAAGTTACCAGGGACAGCAGTTAGGCGAGGCGGGAGGATGTGCTTTTTCAGACGATGCATACTTCAACTGTGGAACTCACTTTCACAAGATGCTTCAGATGTGAAAAATATTGGCGGGTTAAAATGATTAAATGCCGGGTGTTAAAACATTAATTCTCTGCATGTGTGGAAAAAGATCCATCAAGAACTATTGTTCACAATAGTAAAAATAAATCCCCAGCATTGTTCTTGAAGTTCCCTAAACTACAGATAGGCAGAAGGACATGCTGTGCATGCTGCACGGGCCTTTTCTTATGTATTTTCCCTCAGCATCTGCTACTGGCTATTGTTGGAAACAAGGTAACAGATTGATTGAGTAGCCCTTTTGTTTGAGCCAACACGGCCAATTTAATGAGCTTTATATTTGGGCCGTAAGCAAAGAGATGTCTCAAACCCTAGTGTGATTTCTTCCTCACTTCCTTACTTTACAGCTATGCAGTAAATAAAAACTAGCTTAAAAAATTAACAGGCTTACATCAGAGAAGCAGAAAAATCTGAGAATATCTGAGAAATACTGTGAGCTTGAGGGTACTCAACATTCAAGTGGGGTACATGAATGAAAAATGTCCTTGTTTTGACCTTATTCCTTCCAGGAGGCAGAAGCAAATTGGAAGCTGCTCAGCAGCTCTCATTAATGAAATATTAGATTCCCTTGGTATTCATTTGCTACTTAGCATTTTTTCCTTTCCTATACATGTATTGCGTGAGATCAAGTTCTTTATGGTCAGATTTAGAGAGCCGCTGCAATGCTTGAAAGAATTCAAGTTTCTGAGGTATAAATTCTGGAAAGAGATTAAGTGGACTTACAGCTTAGGAGGGAAGCAGGCAGAAGTATGTAAGACTTTGAAAGGGAGGACTGGGTTGTTAGCAACACGAGGTCCAAGGGAAGATAAGGAAGGGATTATCCCACCAGTAATGCAGGCAGACCATCTAAGAATGTGTAACAAATGGTCAACGTTGGGGAAGGATGCAAGCAAGCCACTGTGAAGCTGCCACGAGAGGAAGGAAGTCAAAGGACATGGCTAATGACAGGCTTTGCCAAGACCAGATTTTTTTCCAGGCTTATGAAACCCCACAGGTTTTTCATTTGCCTGGTTTCTGGCTCTATGGGTATTAACACAAACAGCCAGATGGCCAACTACTTCTCACAAAAGGCCAGCTTCAGTGCTGGTTTGCCTTGATTTGAAAGGGCATGTTGCAGGGGATGGCACAAGCCTTCGCAGTGTGCATGGTGATGAGGTGTGTACCCGTGAGGACACACAGCACTGGGGCAGAGCTGGGATTTGGGGTTGGGGGGGACCTGCTGCTGTAACGCACCAGCACTGTCCCGGCACTGCTCCCAGCACCCACACAATGCAACCCCTACAAAGGCTTTTGCAGCAGCTCTGGCAAAAGAGATTTGGGGGGATGGCAAAAGTGAGGGATGCTTAGACTGGAAAGAAGAGAGGGTGGAAAGAAGAGAGGGTGAGAGGGAGTTTGTCCTTTTCCAAAGCAGGTAAAAGAGATATGATGCACGAAAAGTTGCCCGTGGTTTTGTGCAAGAGGCCGAAGCACACGATTGTGCCTGGCATTAAAAACCAATGACTTTGCTTAATGAGAGCCACTTGTCTCTCTGGCTCTGCCCCATAATATGAGACCGAAGTGGCTGCTCAGAATTAGTAACTGGCAAATGTGGAGCAAATGAGCAGCTATATTGCTTTGGAGAGCGCGTAAACTGCCAGCGGAGTGCCAATCTGCCAAGGGTCAAGTCAAACCCTGTGTGCGCATATTAAAAGGAGTGGAATTGCTCTGCTGCTGAGAGATGGGGGAGTCAGGAGAAGCCTCAGCTAATCTCATGCCTCTGGCTGCATCCCGATCTCTGCGGATGAAGGCAATATGTACCTCATTCCACGGCTTCCGAGGCGCTTCTCTCCAAGCAGCTTTATGACTGCTGGTTGCAAGATACCTGATACCATTGATGATCCAAAAGGAGCTGATGTGGTCTGGCAAATCCTAAATTATTTTTCTTTTCTTTGGTACACTACATTTCTGTTTCTAATGGTTAATCCTTTAGGCTGACTCCTTGAAGTCATGAACATATGTTAGGACAAGTGGGATTTAATTCTTTTATCTCTGAGGTTGTATCAGAGTACGTTAAAATTGTTGTCCAGTGCTTGTACTATTTGCATCACTACTAACAGACAGGCTGAACACTCACATGTGCTTTTTTAAGGAACATTGCAGTGGACCATGGAAATCACCCTTCACTCCTGCCTCCTCCAGTTTACGTTAGAGCAGCAGGAGGGGTTTGGGGGAAGAGACTGTGAGACCAACGCATTACCTCCTTCCCCTGTTTCCTGGGCCACTTGAGAAGAAAGGCAGTGAGATGTACTTCACCTCTGATTTTTCTCAGCCATCCTTCCTCCCCTTCTCATCTTCTCACCACTGTGAGCCTGCATTTTAATGCTTTTTTTTTTTTACTATTGGAATTTTCATCTCCATGAACTTGAAAAAAATGTCATGCCTGGTATGGGTTTTCCTGTTTCATGCAAGCTGTTCAATATATTCTTAAATCTATTTTCAGTGACCTTCAATTACTGTCCATTTTCAGCTTGAAAGAATAGTCACAAACAAGAACAACTTTCTTATAGACTGTGATTCCTTTCTGAAGGATTACTGGGCAAGAAGTGATAGATGTATAAGGATGTAGGAATGGTAGAATTGTCTTAGTTAATGTGATTTGTGGCCCATCTTGCCCAACAACAGTACGCAGCAGCAAATATATCAGTAGGATGCATCATAGCTTTACTGTAGGCGGGTATGTAATAATCTGTATCTCTTTTCAGGTCCCCTAATAGGAGCTGATTTGAACTGATATATGAGATGACAATTCTGTTTGCAACTGGATTTCACAGCCACTGTCTCTCTCTCTCTCTCATCCTTTGTTATGTAGACACTCAAACTGTCCCATCAAGACAGAACAACTTTCAGGGCAAGCAGAAAGGAAAAAAGAGAGAGAAAAAGAAAAAATTAAAACAAGCTTTCAAGGGAGAATGTGCTAATTATAGAAAATCACATACTGCCATCCAAAAAAAGGCCTTTTAATTAAAACCTCAAATGTGTATTCCTGTTTGTAGGTGTTCTTTTGTTCAGAATATTGAATGCAGGATAATCTTCTGAGGCATTTGCAGAGGAATGACTGCAGAAGCCAGAGGCTCTAATTCACGAAGTTGTATATGGATTAGCTCAGATTATCACATATTTCACTTCTAAAAAGTATGGAGAGGAGAAATTACCCAGCTGGGTGGGGTAAATGAACCTGTTTTTCCAGTATCCAAGGACTAATGTTGATCCTTGAGAGGGTGCACAACAGAAGAGAGCTGTTGGGACACAGCAGCTGGGGTCAATTTAAGCCTTTGCTCTTCCAAATAGAGATTCGTGCGTATGCTTTACAAAACTCCCAGTCGAAAGGATAGGCAACCTTTTGCAGCAGTGACTTATTTAGTGAGAGGCCTGCAGTGATCCATTTTTTTATGTCCCTCACTGGTCACTGCTGCTCATGCTTTGCTTTGGTTCCTGCTGGAGGGAGGCAGCCAGGAGGAAGGTGTGAAGGCTCTGGGTCCACCCACCACAAAGTGTCTTTTAGTTCTCCTTCTTTCATAAGAGTTTTCTGCACTTAAGAGTTGATTTTCAAAGGCAACAAAAGCTGGGTGCCCTCCTGTGTCCCCTTTCCCTTTGAGAAAATATTCCTGGCTTTCATCCCAGAGCTCAATGTGTCACAGAAACTCAGACGCCATGGGGAGAAACAGTCTCCTGACTTCATGCACTGACTTACCATCGGGCCATGCTCCCTGCGCTTTGGCTGCCAGTCTACACCTTCCTCAGCAGTGCCAGTAAGTTACGTGATTGCACATTTTTACCTTTCTGGCATAATTATTTTCTCATACTTTGTAATACCTGTTTTAGTTTGATGATCTTTACAAGTGAAATAAAATACTGTCTTTGCACTTGAAGTCCTACTGACAGTTCTAGTTTTTGCAGAAAGCTGGCCCAAGATCAGCTTGCCTCTAAAAAATCCCTCCCAGCCCTCTCTCCCAAAGGAAACTGGATTTTATGAAGTTTGACATATGCCCGATAAACTTTTTCACAGATTTCAGTGTCACAATGATCTTCTCTCCCAAAACAGGGTCAAGGAAATGAACGTAAAATCTTTCATTTTCTTTGATATGATTATCAAAGGCCACTATTATTTACTGAATGCCCTTCTTACTCTAAAAAGTAAGAAGGGCAAATTTGGCTAATGATAGGCAGCCTTGATTATCATATGAAAGCTTGTATGAGATGGTATGCTAGACTCACTTGACAGTGCACCACTTTACAGAAGATAACGTCCCTGTGGAACAAAAGAGGATTGTTAGGCCCAATTACTAGTTAGAATCACAGCAATATTCATTCTCTAGATTTTTTATGAAGTGGATCTGGATGTAAAATCCTTCATTTTGGCCAGCGGCTACTAACTAACCTGAGTCGAACTTTAAAACTATGCCTAATTTTAAGCACAGGAGCCATTCCTCTTAAGCTGTGCCTTTGTGTCAGTAGTTTTATTAACATACAACTATTAGTAGAGAGATATTTATATAACCCAGAGCACCACGATCAGAATATTGACTCAAATCGCTGTTTAAGTGGAGCATAGTACGCTGAAACACAGCTAGTCCTCTACCTTCTCTAGGTAGTTCTTGGAGGGCCAAATTTTGTGCTCAGCAACAGCAGATTGAACCACCAGCGTTGCAGAGACACAGGAATATTGGCTGGGGCATGGTGTTGTGACTCCCTCTTTTCAAAGTAAAGTACCTTGGCCTGATCTGCCAAGACTTTCCCTCATTCACATACTTAAAAGTAAAATTATGAACAGGAACACAGACGTCAGTGAAAACGACGTCCCAGATTTCAGTTGTGCACATCAGTATATAGTTTAAGTTCAGTCTCGGGGTTGAGCAAGGCTATTCTGCTCTTTGCAAAATGGAGTCCTAAAATAATTAAGGAGAAGCTCCTGCTAACATTGCCATGTCTGATTACTGCAAAAGCGTTTATTTTCCTTATTATGACCTTTTTCACACCTAAAAAAGCCTCCCAAACTTGTAGGTTCTATCAAGTTAGATAGGATTAACCTATTTGGCCAGTATTTTAGAGAACAACTCCTGCAATTTGAAATCCTGTAATTCAGCATCCAGCTATCCAAAAATATCTTAAATTGGCTTGCACTTCACTACTACCAATCAGCCTGCGAAAAGGCAAACCAGTTCCTGGGTTAGCTGACATGTTAACAAGAGGCTTCACATAGACCTTGTCTGGGGCAAGGAAATAGGGAGAAGTAGGCAATTCACAATCCCTGCTTTATTTTTCATTTTGGCATGCCTTGTCTTTCTACTGCAGCTTGGTAGTACAGACACTGTGAAATAAAGGCCACATGAGGCACCATTTGAATAGCACAGGAATAATGAACTAGATAAATACTAGGAGTGTCCTATTCAAACCACATGGATGCTTGCATTAAAAGATGATTCAGTACAAATGAACAGTGCTAGGAATCTTGTCATAAAATAAAAAATCCAAGATCATTTTTTAATTAACTAAAATAGGACTTTCTGTACTGATCCTCAGTGAAACATACACATTTCCAAGGTTTATTATCCTGGTCCAGATCCAACAAAGCATTTAAGCACTTGCTTTTTTTTGAGCACTTGATTTAATCCCCACCACTATCTCCTTTTCCAGAGTAAACCACAAAACAACGTAAAATTGATGCTGCTCATTTCTGTGAAATTTAAGGCCAGGCCACAGCTGCTCTGCAAAATGTAGAAGCTCAGAAATAAAACATTACAAATGAATGTCATGCAAGGCAATGTTGAGGATGAATGCCTGTTAACATCACATTCATGTGCACTATAAATTAATAAAATAACCACATGTTTTGTAAAAGCCTGAAAACGTCAAAGGTATTGATGTGAATTCTATCTTTTACCAGTGTTTTCCAAGCTAGTGCAAGGCCATACAGTTTACAATATTTCAAAACACAGGAACAACCAACTTAATCCATGGAGGGTCAGAATTTCCACACTGACAGTTCTCCTTCCCACAAGATTTTCCAGTTTCTGGTAGCACATTTGGTGGCCAAGATTAAGTCCAAGAGCATTTTGGAGCAGAGAAAAAGCAGTCCTGTGCAATCTGGATCATAAGGATGGCAAGAGATATGACCTCTGTGATCAGGTCCCTGGGCTGTTCAGTGTCATATGTGAAACCAACTGTTCTGGGTTTTGTTACAGATGCATTTAGTGACTGAGGTGAAAGACACAGAGAAGGTTCTGCATTTTACTGTGCTAATGAATCATGCTTTAACTCAGGTAGCCAGTTAATCTAAGAATCATAGGAGCAAAATCAAGGGGACTAAATTTTTCTCCGGTGTAATTCTCTGGGCTTTAGGGCAATGTTCCAGCTCTGGGTTTTGGCTTGCTTAATCCAATAAAATACACAAAGAAAGACCACCACAAACCATGTAAGATTGCGTAAGGACAGTGATGGATTGAAAGAGGGACTTGTTTCCCTCCTCACCTCCATGGGTTTCACTTTTCTTGTGAACCCTTGAGCTTTCTTCAGTCCTCCTTGATCCTTCTTGCCTGATCCTTCTTCCGTCTTCCCCACTGTCCCCAACATGGGTTTAAAACTGCATTTAAATGACTTCAACAACTCACAATAAGATGCAGACAAAACAAGTGGGTTTTTACATGGGAATAGAATAGAATAGAATAGAATAGAATAGAATAGAATAGAATAGAATAGAATAGAATAGAATAGACTATTTCAGTTGGAAAGGACCTACAACAATCATCTAGTCCAACTGCCTGACCAATTCAGGGCTGACCAAAAGTTAAAGCATGTTGTATCTGGAATGCTATCACACAGTCTAATCTAGCTTTCTGATCACCCTAAACTCCCTCAAAAGCCAATGAGGAAAGGAGGGCTGTGCCAAAAGAGAGGTCAGAGAGCAGGGTCTGAAAGCCCCCCTTAGGTGGGGAGAATATTTCCCTTTGTCAATTATCTGAGGAATCTGGCTCCCACATCAGTTAAATTTCCAAACATGTTGAAACATCTGTTCCATTTTAGGTATAAATTATCTCAGTTTTAAAGCATCCATTCAAGCTGCTATAAATTTAACTCCAATATACTCAATATGGCAAATCTGCTCAGGTTTAAACTAGAAACGGACATCTCTCATCCCAAACTAGTCTTTCATCAGTAAAAATTGCTCCTAAGATTTGCCCTCACTAGGGGCTTGCCTTCACTGACTTCCTTGCATGGGTTTTGGTCCTCGCAGGGCCAACGACCCACACAGAGAGCTGCCACAGCAGCGAGATGGTGCATCGCAGCAGGGCTTGCTGGAGGGCATAGTCACTGCCCCTCCTTGGGGGGACCCAGGCTGGGGGACATGAAGCCACAATCCCAGGTCCCTCATGTGGGAGGAATTTCATCAGTGTGAAACTAGTAACCCCAGGGCAGCTTGGTGGCCTGCCACCCTTCTCTGCACTAGGATCATATGGGTGCTCAAACCTGGGGCCCAAGCATCCAGGTTAAAGCGGAATAGAAGCAGAGACATAAAAGTCTTTAGCAGCAGGTAACTCAGAAGGAAAGCCATTTCTCTTCTGGGCCTTGGCTGTGAGACCAGGTTTCCTGATGAAGAAAGTGACTGTAGTGACCACAAGCTGCTGGTTTGTTAACCTGTGTGGATGCAGGTGGGGATTTTTCCGTCCCTCTCTTGTGCCTGCCCCAACAGCTTTGAATCTGCCTGCTGACTTCAGCCAGGCAGTTCTTTGTATGTGCCTCTGCACCCACACACAGAGAGCAGGCAGACGTTAGGGGTCCCCAAATCCAGGAGGAGCTTCAGTCTGAGGTGGCTGTGAGTCAGCGGCTGAGAGTCCATCGGGGAGACATCCTGGGGGGAACCGCTGTCCCCAGAACTGCCCCTCATTTTGTGCGTCCTGTGCTCGCCCTCCCCTCGTACATGGTCCTCATACATGCTTCGCATCCACTGCAGGTCGGGACTTCACAGCCCTGGGCACTGGCGAGCTGCTCCCCCAGCCAGCTGGTCCCCTGGTTTGTGGGTGACCTGCTCGCTTCAGAAGTTAAAAGGAAACACTGCTGTGAATGGGGCGATGAGCATGCAACTTTTTTTCCAGTTTGCCAATCAGAAACATTCACCTGATGGCTGAGGTTAGCAGATGGCAACAGAGGGCATAATGTCCCAGTCTGAGAAGGCTTCCCATGGGTATTTAATTCCACTATTTAACAGGTTTCAATCAATACCAAAGTACTGCCAGTCCTGTAAGCACCCACTCAGGGGAGCTGTGCTTTGATGGGACCGTAACAGCTATGTGGAAAAGTAGGGTTTGCAGTAAGTTCTAAATCCCTCCTCCAAGACCCTGTTATGCACTTATTTGTCGACCACAAATACGTTAAAAATATTTTTTACATTTTATATCTGTGTGGATGGGTGTATGTGGTATTTTTTGTGCCAAGCCCTGAAACCCAGAAGACATTTCTCTAGCTGCAGACACTGATCTGCCTTGGGTGTGTTGTGGCCACAGCTGTGTGTGTGCCAAGCGGCTCTGAGCACTTGGGGCCAGGGCATCCCTGCAGCTCCGAGAAGTCCCCTGGAAGAGGAGCCTGTGATGGCCTGCAAGAGAAGAGCTCTGAGTTTGGCCCTTGTCTTTGGGGAGCCGCACAAAGCTGGCGGTTGGTCTAGGACATGCAGTAATAGAACATCTTCAGTCCCAGCTTGGCAGAGACATACATGCCTTCAGACTTTATGCATCTAAATGGTTCTGAGGATGATTCACATCATGAAACTGCCCCTCAGTCCCAGTTGGAGGTGCTTTTCTTGATTTGCATCCCCACGCTCAGCATGAACTGCCGTGACGTCAGCGGAGCTGATGTGATTTGCACCAGCAGATTACCCCAAAGTTCATTGGCCAATTGCCTAAACACCTTTGCAGTTACACAGAAATGCGTTTAAAGGACTGACAGAGGAGGAAGAGCTCTTTTCTGCAAGGCACCAATGCCATAGATGCAGTCCAAATGTGCACATTCGACATCCCCCTCTCAATAAAAGTGTTCCCCACTCCAGAGCAGAAAGTCCCTGTGATCTGCACAGATCCCCTTGAACTGCATTCCCACAGTATATTGTAAAGAGATACAGCCCAAGTCCTGTTTTTCTCTCTTGCTTTTTATTTGCTAGAACAAATTCAGATGGGGAAAACAGATTCTCTGTTGGGTCCAGACTGAGTCTGCATTTCTTGCTTCTCAGCCTAGGACTAGTTGGAGCCCCTCTGATTTTTGTTCGATAAAGAGGATTGCCTCCAGACCACACTGCATCCCTGTATTAATGTGTATGGTGCTACTGTCTCTCTTGCAGCTATTTATTGGTGAGATCACCCAGTGAGACGTCCTCACTCAGGGGATATATAGGAAAATATGGAGGGAATTTAGTCTTTGATCCTAAATGGTGCAAAAGGAGATGATCAGGGCAGAGAAGCAGATCTTTGGTAATGGGTGCCATCTGACACCTGAATCTGAATTTTGTTCATCAGTTCCGTGAGGAAAGCAGCAGGGCTCTGGGCACCCACTCTGCTTCAGAAAGGCTAGAGCTGCCCTACAGCTGTTAACCAAGAGAACTCTCTTGCACATGCTCTATCCAACCCCAAGAGTCCCACATTTACAGCCTTATTTTGGAAAATAAGTCTGATACACCAGGAGTTTGGCTTTCCTGGTGCCTGCATCTCAACACGTACCACACAACAGTGATGAGTGAAGGAGGTGACACCTCTTTATAAGGACCACTATTTTTTGCCCCTCAAGTGGTTTGAACAGAGCATCTGGCAAATGAGATGCTCTGCAACCATTTCAGTTAACTCTGTGTCATTTAGCAAGTGGTCATGGCCCTGACTAGAATTTCTCTGTGTGTCCTTTGTGTTAAATTCATTTCCAGGGTCACACTGAGCTTTTAGCTTGGGTGAGGAATTGGTGATCTACCTCCACGCTGCACTCATCTCATTAGCCTGCACTCGCTGCTCCCTGTGCAAGGCATAGCAGCATTTCTGTGAGGCTCAGATTTCTCCCGTCCCCCCCTCCACATACAGCAGGTTCGAATGCCTCTCCTGGCAAACGTGCACTGAAAACAATGAAAAGCCCATCTCTCACTCCTCACCTTTCATGTGGCAGCCAGAGAGAGGTTTCCCTTGGGCTCTGCTGGCATCTTTCCGTGGTGAGAACGGTTGATCCTCGTTTGACCTTTCTGATATACAGACAAAGGTAACTCAAGAAAAAGATGTGTGTCAAGTAAGTCCCCTTAGCTAATAACTGCCTTGAAACGCCTCTGCAAACACCCCTGGAGAGACGGCATGTGCTGTTCTGCGACGTGGTGCAACACTGATTTGTTGCATCTACAAAACATCTTCATAATTGTGTGAAATTGAGTGTGAACAAGCAGTTGAATCGCAATTCATCAAACATAATTAATCCGAAACAGAGCAGCAAAAATATTCCTTTTATCTTGCCTAAGGGTTGATGATACAAATACAGAGCACCCCAGAATCAAAAAAGTGACTAAGCAGATGCTTGTTAGTCTGTGAATTCTTTTATAATGCAAAAATGGCTTTTATCTCTCACTGTCTATTTTTGAGTGCTCATCACTGTGCTGCCTGGGTGCTTTGATAAATGGCAATAAATATATTTAGCGTATGTTTAGTTCATTAAAAAAATCCATCTACTTCATGTAATTTGGAGACAAAATAGAAATCTTGGAAAAATACAACATTTATAAATGTCTGCTATGCAAATCTGGACTGTAACTAGCTCTTTGACCAAAGAATCCCATAAAAGGAAGGGGAAAAAAAAAGGACAAAATAATTAAAAAAAAGATGATAGAGCTCAGGTTGTGTGATCTGCCCTGTGAAGAGTGTGCCATCTTCCTAACGGAGCTACAAAGACTCTCCTTTATCCCCACAGAACATAATGCAGCATGGACTTAAAAGAAAGTGGGTGAATTTGTTCCGGAAATGGCCTTGTGGGGTGGGGGGGAAAAAGCGAGATCCTCTCTGCTCTTTGTCCAGAAGAGGCTGATTTGATCTGTAGGTTACAAACAGGCACATCCCCATCTCCACTTTCACCTTAGCCAGCAGGAGGGGCAGACATCGCGCAGAGCATGAGATTTTTGCATTGAAAATATAGTGGTGCGGGGGTTACAGTGCTTCTGTCCCCAGGCGCCCAGGCATCGCCTGGCCACAGCAGCCAGCGATGCCTCCCTCCCGTTGCAGAGTAGGCAATGGCTAATGGTCTGGTCCAGACCACAGACCAGATTTAGAGATGAATAACATAAACATGTTAAAACTGTTTACTTTATATAAGCAGAGGGGCTCGGTTTTTTTCTTTACACTAAGAAAGGCACACTGAGGACAAGAAAGCTAGGCTTTTAAAATACATTCAAGGATTGGATTCAGAGCAGCAGATTTTGAAGGCTGCATATGGGACACCAATCGTAACCTCGCATCCCAACCCAGACCATTTAGCCACAATAGATCCTTTTCAGATTCCAACAATCTCTTGATTCCCTGACCCTTGCATTTTCTCTACATAGTCAGTTTTAACTGAATAGTGTACTTTTAAAGGCATGGAAATGTCTTGACAGTACTTATCTGCAATTTGAAATACCTGTGTCTCTCCTAGTCCTGGCCTTCACTGGCTATGCAAATGAATCTGTCAGTTTAAATTGCCTCACCGTGGCTTTATCATGCATGATTTCAACATGCTGGACCTGAGACTGTGCCTGTTCGTTCCCATTTGCTGTTTGAGAGCATTTGTGCTCTCAGTCAAGAAAACAAGTCAGAAAACAAGCGCGGACCCCAAAGACTTCTCAGATTAGCCTGGCAAACACACCTCAGTTTCTGTAGCTCTCAAGGAAGTAGAGGTTGTTATCATTATCTTCACATTGGGCCAACTCAAATGAGCAGGAACCCATTTACAGCCAGGTCAACAGGAAAGCAGCTTTCAACAGGAGGCCAAGACTGAACATGTGCCCCTGCCTTGAGGGTCATTAAATGTGTGTTTGAAACACCCAAGGAAAAGCTCAAGTAACATTTTTTTTTCAGGGCTGCACCCCTGGTTTTGAACCTATGTCATTGAAAGCAGAATCCAGCCCCAAGATGGTCTGCAAGGGAGGGAATAATGCTGCAATAACACAGGCAAGCTCGCTGCCCTGGCAATGAATGCTTATCTCACGCTGCTCTCCCAGTGAGTAATGTTTAAAATAAATAAATACTGCAGGGGAGTTGCTGTTAGTGCAATTGTTGGGTTGTATTCTTGTGGCAAGGTTTTTATCATAATAGTGCAGCAGAAGTACAGTGTGTTTTCAAGGCAAGTTTGAGCCAGGGCACAAAAGCACATAAAGTCTGTTAATAAATAATGGACTCTGCGCATGTGGGTTTCGCAGTGTGGCTTAAAAAACCAACCCCTTCAAAGTACAATAATGTGCAAGTGCTATTGAAACAAAACAAAACAAAACAAAATGGGGACATTTAATTGCTAGTCACGGGGAATGGCAGATGTTCTCCTCTGGAGAGAGTGGGAACCACGCAAGTGTGATGGCAGCTGCAGCAGTACCTCGGTTGTACAGTGACGCGCCTTCTTCCACTTGTGCTGTTCAGCACAGGCAGCGGCGATGATACTACAGTTTGCTCAAGCACTATGATACCTTGAATGTCTTTCCTGTGTCTGAAGACTATTATGTAGTCAGGAGGCCAGATCCTCAGCAGGACTCAGGCATGCTGGCATTTCATGGATTTGGTGGTGTCATACCGTACAGAGGTCTAGAGCTTATCATTATCTTGGGTTTATGGGTTAGCAGCAGCAAATGCCTACATCTTAACCTTCCCAATGTAAGGACACAATAAACTAGGAAGAGGAAAGATAGCCAGGGGCCCCATAATTTTGCTGTACAAAGCTCACAGCAGTTCTTAACTTCACTGAAGAGGAGCAGCTAATTTCACTGAATTGAAGGGAGATTAGGCCATTGACCTTAATGGGTAGGCCCTCTTCCTAAAAAGTACACCCCAAGCCTACCAGCACAGTCTGTGACAATACCAGTGCATATTAGCAGAAAACACTGCTTTGCCCAACTTGGGAACCGCCCGATGCCAAGCTGGGCACGTCATCCCAGAACTTAATCTACTTGTAAGTAAATCATTACAAAGAATTAGAAAAATGAAACACTTACTTGGTCCGAGACCTATGGAAAATGCAGCAACATAAACAAGCAGGCTGGCCAGTGAGAGCCATTTCAGGACAACAGGAACCTCCCCACTTTCCATGTGAGACCCTGTTGTGCTTTTGTCTCCTGACAGGGCAGTCCTGTTCAGTTCTCTCATCCTGGCAACATCTGGGCTTCTCTGCGCATCAAATGACAATCTTTCTGGTGAAGCCATGCTAGAAAAGAGGTCCTTGAGACTCCCATTGGTGACACCAGTGAGGTTTCCTGGTGTTTGGAGAAAGACGTCCTCTGGAAATTGGCTTCTACAGACATTGGTGAAATTCACATGTATGTTACGGTTCACTAAGCCCATAGTGACCAACGATACTGCCATAACAGAAGAGCCAATACACAGGAAAGTTTTACTTCCAACTTGATCCACAAAAACCGTGGCTGGGACTGTGCTGACCACTTTAACCACTCCAACTCCAGTAGAAGCCAAGCTGGCAGCTTCGTTGCTCTGGAACCCAACTGACTTCAAAACAGTCGATGCGTAAAATAAAATGTTGGGTTGCCCAGTTGTTTGCACAAAAAAGACTAGAGTGAGTCCTACCAACATTCGGGCCCTCATGTTGTTTTTTGAACGAAACAGGTCCAAGAAACTATATTGATGTTCATCTTTCAGGGAAGACTTGATCACAGTAAGTTCTTTAGCAGCATCTGACGTTTCCCGTAGCCTCTCCAGTACTTTTCTTGCAGCTTCATCATTATTTTTCATTACAAGAAACCGAGGACTTGGAGGAAGGAAATACATGGCAATAGCCTGCAAAGCACCTAATGGAATCACAAGGCCAAACATGTACTTCCAGCCATGAGATACGCTGGCAAATGCATAATTTGAAATATAGGCAAAGAGAATGCCTATCACAATCATGAGTTCATTTAATGATACGAGGAGGCCTCTTCTGTGCTGTGGGGCGATCTCAGCGATATACACACACGTTGCAATTGATGATAATGATATGGAAATACCTATGGCAATCCGTCCCACAATAAGTATCACATATGATTCATAGGGCATTAAAATCAGACTCCCCAACGCAAGTAACGAAGATGCAATTATAATAGCGAGTCTCCTTCCAAATCGGTCTATCAGGAATCCACCAGTAAGGGATGCAAATAAGGCCCCAAAAAGCAGGGAACTTACAACAATTTCCTGCTCCTTGCAAGAGAGTGCTAGTATGCTGCTCATCTGAAGAAGAGCTCCAGAGATAAGGCCCAACTCATAACCCATCAGAAGTCCACTTACGGCAGCAACGGCAGAAGATAGAAAAGTAAATGTTCCACAGCCTGAAATAAGAGAAAAAACACAAAAACTTGAAAGTGTGACTTCTGCAACATTCTGACAACTAATAATAACTTTATTTGATATTCTAGTCCAAAAAATCTTTTTGTAACTTTTAGGCAAAGCAGTTACGTGCATACAAACCCAGCA
Organism: Mycteria americana; assembly: GCF_035582795.1. Classification (NCBI taxonomy): domain Eukaryota; kingdom Metazoa; phylum Chordata; class Aves; order Ciconiiformes; family Ciconiidae; genus Mycteria; species Mycteria americana. Next base: position 64,261,181 of record NC_134367.1, read on the forward strand.
GCAGTGGTGACATAAAAGGCTCTTTTTGAAAAGAAAAAAACAATTTTTAATTCATATAAAACCCTCTTTAATTTTAATGCTTTTGGGTTCCCTATCTTCCTGATCAGAAGTCAATAAGGTTTTGACCAGGCCCTAAATAATTAAACCTTCTGCCTCAGAATATCATTGCAAAAGGCAGCATTGACGATACAACCTTTTGGTAGGAAAGCAATTTTTGCCTTGAGATGCTCTCAGTGTTTTTCCTGTACTGAACTGAGGAAGTCTTGTCCACCCAACTAGTGTACCATGGGCAAGGCAATTTCCCAGCCAAAGTGCTTCAACCTTAACTTGAATAAGTAATAAGTTAAGTTTTCCCTCTCCACTTACTAATTCCTTTGCTTCATCTGAGGATGCCATGAAGGCTGCTGGTACCAGTGTTTTTATTTTGCCAGATGGAAACTTATCCTGAGCACCAGGCTGATCCAGATAGCTGGGATATTCTAGGGAAACCAATCTTTGAGGTACAAATTCATGAACTTTCTGAACTTTGCTCACCACTGATCTCAGATTCTTTGGAATATCAGCATCAAATATTTCGCATAGTTTATGACAGCCACAATGTCAAGAATAAAAAACAGATGGTGAAAACATAAACCAAATGGAGATTATATGCCTTTGAATGTCCACTTTAAAACAAACGCATTTTATACAACTGCAATTCATTGTTTATTGTTACAAGATAGATTTGACTGATCATATTCTACTAACTGTGAAGCCTTTTGCACCCTAACCCTTGAGGAATATATCACTTTGTTATTGTTGGTCTTGTTCTTTCTCCTAGCACGATTTTCCCCTCGTCATGATGTTGGCTGCCACATCACTAGAAAAAGAGTAAATTGACTTCTGATTTTCCGGTTAGTTGGAGAGATAGGATGTGTCTGAGGAGAGGTAGCTTTTGCAGTGTAACAGAGTCCATATTTCAGTTAATTCTCCTGGAACAAGTACTTTCCAGCTTGGCTGGAAAGTGGTATATGGTCTAATTGAAAATGATACATGGACTTTGTTTATTTTTAGCTTATTTTTCTAAGGCATTAAAGGTCTTTGATCATGCTGACTGCCTGGAGTTCCTTGCCAATAACTTTTGAGCACATTGGCAAGGATCAGTCCCATTTGACAGAGGATATTATATTTCTAAAGCAAATCGTGAAACGAGAGGAGGAGGGCAGCCCTAGCACTACGTCTGCACTACTAAAATAAACAGCGGCAGAGCCCAGGCCCGGATGCTAGCATGTGGCCACGTATCCGACTAAATTGCTGGCATGGTCCCTGGCATGGTTGTGCCCCAAGCCACCTCGCGCTCTCCCAACAATTCCCAGAGGCAATTTGGCTCACGGCGTGAGCCCACCATCACGCCCTGCAGCCACTCCACAGGAGACTGGGTTATTTTGGAGGGTAGCAGAGTATAACTGTGTGAATATACGCTGTGCTTCCAGGCTCAGGGGAGATTTGTAAGCCCGTTAAGTCTATTAAGATAAGTATCGCCTATTAGCTCTCCCACCTGGCTCTTGGTTGGCTCCCTTTGAGCCAAGCAGAAGCCAAGCGGCAGCCGCCCCGAGCTACTGGGTGCACCCAGCACGCCTCAGCCCACTCTGCCTCTGGGCTCGCGTGGCTGGCAAACCAGAGATAGACAGGAGGCAGGAGAAAAACGCATGGTTTTGTTATGATGGGCCGTAAGGGCATGGGGGAAATGGGAGTATTGTGAGAAGTCTTTCAGAAGGTGGGAGTGGATGGTAGATTCATTGTGATGGAGGTGGGACAGCTTGACGAAAATGTTGGAAACAAATTTGCAAAATGCTCCAGTGATGGAACAATCTTTTTTTATAGTGTTGTTGTCCATGTCTGTATTACGTCTAAAGCTTTTTCTTCCTTTATGCCTGCAGTATCCGAGATCATTGCACTTATTTTAAACGGAGGATAGTGCATGAGTTAGGGCAAGATCCTGCTGTACTTCTTTCACACACTGAACAGCACTTCAGTGGAAGTATTACTGACTCCAGTTAAGCTGCTTTGTGCTATATGTGCTCCATCCTCCAATGCATGCGTGCATGCAATATACATTTTATCATTGCAAAACCTAACTTCTCCCTCCCCTTTATACTTTTGACTTGCCTGCTTGCTATATATTACTAGATCTGGAAAATACACCCTTCCAACGAATCCTGGCTGGAAATCAGGGCTGGTAACCACACAGTGTTGTGCTGAATGAATGAGCTTGGGTATCAGAAACTACACTGCTAATTTGATCACAGTGCTCTGCCCAAGCTACTGCTCAGTGCTGATATTTGTGCTTTCTTGGATATCTCTGTGTTTTACGTCAGTGAGCCATGTAGATTTAACCTAAGATTTTGCTTTAATTTATATATTATGAAGCCAAAAGAGACCATTGTGGTCATCCAGTCTGACACTCATGAACAGCACAACATAATCCTTCAGACACGTTTAAATGACATTTCATTTGAACTAGGCCATTTAAAATAGTCAGCTTTGATTTAAAAAATGCTAGTGGTTGAAAGCCAATGACTTTAAGTCATAAGTTGTCCCAATGGTTAATTGCTTTCACTGTAAATTATCTGTAAATTACTTCTAGACTTAATTTCTGCAACTTTACCTTCCAGCCATCACATCCCATTCTCCATTTGCCTGCTGTGTTCACCAAGTACAAAATTATAGCTTGTCATCAAGTCATCCCACGGACTTCTCCTTGATAAGCTACTTAGCCTGTGAGGCTTTACAAGTTTACCAGTCCCTTAAGTATTCAAAGCCCTGTTCTCTGAACTCTATCCAGATTATCAACTTCTTCAATAAATTGTGAGCCGAACCCAGTGCTCCTGCAGTGATTGCACAGTGCCAGATAGGAACTTGCATAATTGTCCCACTCCTGGTGGACATTTCCCTCTCTACTCATCTAAGGACTGTCACAGCCATGGACAGGAGCTCAACTTCTGCTGGTTGTTCTCCAGGACAACCAACTTCTTTTCTGGGTTCTTTCCAAGGCACTGCCTTTCCTTTAAATATGGCCTGCCTTCTTGCATCCTAGCTAGGAATGCAAATCACTTTAAGTTTGTCTGCATTAAAACACACAGGATGGGTTCCACTTACCTAACTGTGAGAGATCTACAGCATCTCTAGATTTCTTCTGTAACCACTTGCGAAAAATAGGCACTTCTAGAGGTCTGAAGTAGGTCAGGTGCCTATTTCTCTCCATTGCCTATAAAAGGAATCTGTGCAGCTTGCTCAGATGCAGATGTCTAAAGTTAGCAGAGAGGAACCCCAGACAGCACATTCACTCGCAGTCAGCAGGCCAAGCCATCCGAATTGCATTCAGCCAGTGATATATCCTATTTATTAATCACCCATCACCTTTATCACCCACAAATAATCCGTTATTCTCTTCTTCCAGGCAATTGAGAAAAAATGTTAAGTAACAGAGGGACCAAAACTAAGTTTAAGGCTCTCCAGCAGAAACACAGCAGCGTGGGCAGTGTCTCCTATTGATACTTTGAGGTCTGTGTCCTGCACGGCTTTTAATTCTTTAAATGTGCGACTGTCAGTTTTGTGTGGTTCCAGTTTCTGATTCAAAATGACAGTGCCAAGTCAAATATCTTGATGGAGTCCACCAGCAGCACTGTTCTTTACAATCCAGACTGTGCTCTCCTCAGCCTGTGGTCCTCAGATCAGAGCAACCAAAGCAATTATTTATTTTTAATCCGAGAGGCTGTACAAGCTGGCTGTGGAGCTTGGACACCTGGGAAGTTGCTAGGGAAGCACTCAAGCCCATATATTTCTTGCTTCTCCAAGTACAGCAGCTTGACCAATGTCTTAATGTTTCTTTGGTTTGTTTTTACTGGGTCAACTGGTATCCTTGTTCATGTGCCCAGTGACACACGCCCACAGTTGTATAGAAGTAGCAGAGGGCTGTAACTAAAGCAGACCCCTGAATGAAAAGCAGATTCTGATGTGATGCAGAGGGAGACACATTGTCTTTCTGCATTAGCAGCAGCAAACTCAGCAGTTAACTCAGTGTCCCTTGTCCCTCACAGGCACTATTCTGCTGAGAAACACCCTCGTGTCACTATGAGGTTTTGTTGTAGCTGGTGTACCTAAGGCTTGCCTGCTCGGAACTGCCTGCTGAGTTAAACCCTGAAACCTCTGCCTGGTTTTCCTCCATGGTCTTCCTCCAGACAAAATTCCCTCTGACTTCAGCATATGTTTTGCTTTAACATTTCCAGATAAAGCATGTTGCAGTAGTTGTGCTCACAACCCTTTTAAGTGTCACTTTTAATGATGTTGCTGGCAGTTCTCAGGCATTCCTTTTTTTAAAAAAAGCTTCTTAAAATGTATATTCCTCTTATTTTTATGAGATGCTTGCAAAATACATGGCAGTGTGCAGTCCAGGGGAATAAAATATTTTAATGATGGCTTCCAGAGAAATTTCTCCTCCTGCCTGCAACAAACACGATGGCTAACCAGTGTGTGGCTGGTATGTGACAAGTGATTGGAAAGACTATTCTCTAGTTTCTCTGTGAAAACAAAATAGTTTCTTGCAACTGTTACTCAGGTCAAAAGCAGCACTACTTGGCAAACAAAGTTATCTTTAAGAACATTTGCTGGAAATGTTTATGCTCGGTTCCTGATGAGGAGACCAAGCGCAGTCGTAGTATAGCACAGTACTGCTGATGAGACTGGATGGGGCCAAGTAGTAAGGGTGTGCCCCTTTATTTATTTTCAAGCACCTATTTGGGAAAATACAGTCCTTCCAAAGGCGAAATGTTTGGTCTGTGCATGTATTTCATGGGCATTATGGATAAATGATCTGTGCCAGGGAAGAACTGCAAGCAGGCTGACCTGGGAAACACCACTCTTTCCCTGCTTCATGTGCAGGAGAGCTATGGGAAAGGTGCCTGGGAGCCCTTTCCAGCTCACCTTGGCAATACCACACTCCACATTAGTCCAGATACTGAGATTTTTGTGACGTAGGTTTTCTTTCCTTTCTCCCTAGAGAACATGCAGTGTGCGTACAGAAAACCAGTGGGATGGATTGGAGGGGCAGATTACTTCTTTATGTGACCTGTGCAAATACATCTGTTTTGATAGGAGGGGACTCTACAGTCTCTTCCAACATGGTGCTTTCTTCTGTTGACTTTGATTTAATCTGAGGCAAGAAATGTCTCAACTTGGGAGGGAAGGAAAGTATTTTACTGGAAGGTCAAATATATGTTCTTTAAATCCTTGGGGATTCTTGGATCTATTTAGACATTTGGAAGGTGAAATCAAGCTCTGTCAACCCTTGGTTAATAAGCACAGGTTAGAAAATCATGATGAGTTCAGTGCATTGCATAGATATGAATCCACAGCATGGAATCTCCCTTTTTCAATAGAACAAGGTATCTACTTTTAGCCATGATAAATCTTAAAACTACAGCATCTGTATCTGAAAATTTTAAGCTATCTTTAACAACATATTTCTTCTCCATCTGAGTGCTGTTTGACATACAAAAAGTTTGCCTCTACAGGGAAATAGTGTTTATAATTCCCCGAATTGTTTTTAGAGGAGCATTTTGGTAAAGTGTATAGCATGGGAATCACATGGTTTTGTAGGATAAATATTTAATGGCATGTGTTGGGAATTGCTGCATAATTAAATCATGGTTTTGCTTCTCGTAAAAAGGTGATTATCCCATTTTTATGCCATCATGATCTTTGCTGCACTGTCACAGTCATCTTCTCTGTCTCATCCATTTGTCTGGTGTAAAGAGGTATATGTTACCCTGTTGATCTATTCTAATGACTGAGGTTTCTTTAGATCCACTAGCTGCTCAATGTGTGCATTTCTCCTATTAGTTAGGTTACATCTGATCTAACTGTCCACCTAGAAGTCTGGCATGGGATCTAAAACGGTGACCCTACAAGACCCTATGGGATAAAACAAAAGGGTGACTTTGGGACAAAGTTATGTTGCAAGTAGAGCTGGAAAATCTCAGAAAATATTAAATTTACCCAAAAATAGTACCAGGGCCATGTGGGATCATGACCATTTGACAAATGTGACTCCTCCCGCCCAAGCGTGAAAGGCAAAACCAAAACAAGTATTTTGTAAATTGAACTAAAAAAGAAGGCAGAAGGAAGCTAACATATCACACATTTTCACACGTCTAAATTCCTGCGGTGGTGGGAAGCATTGTATACTTTGTACAGCATAAGCCCCATAAAATGTACTGCGTGAATAATGTTCGCATTTCATGAACAAAAGCCCTCTGGCACTGATGGAAAGACAGGGAACGCAGGTCCTCGACAGACCCACCCTGGCCATCTCTCCATCTCTCTTAGTGCTCTGCCGTGTATTTTCATTATGTCAACAGGCAGCCTGGCCCTTCATTATATTAAATGGGATTTGGGTTTTGTTTTGTTTTTTTTTTCTAGTAAGAATCAACAAGTTCTTTTAATTCCTAGCTAGGTAATTATAAATTCCTCAGGTTACTGCTTTAATTTCTGAGGGTAAGGCCAAGTGTGTAATTTGCATGTACTCTTCTAACCGTAGCCCTTGTGCTGCAGTAACTTTGCTGTCTGTTTATTGTAACTGCTGTGCTTCCCTTTGCTAACGCTACCCTATAGCCATCTGCATTGCCCCCCCCATACCCTAAGGTAATGCTGAATATGTCTGCACGCGGACTGGCTTTCTGTTCTTGATTAACCTCTGCTTCCTCTGCTTCCAGGTATCAGCAGATGTTGCTGGACTGATCGCTATTACACTCCAACAAATAAATTCTGCCTGTGGTATCTGAACGTACATGGGTTAGTCAGTTCATTCGTTTTTAAGTGAACAAAACCTGCTCAGGAGGTAGTAATTTCTGGCTTACAGTCCTGCTTTCTTGCTTGGGTAAAGCTGTCTTGTGGGCGAGAAATGTCACGATTGTGGGTCATTTTCCCCTTGATCTTATCATCAGTGAAAGAGACTCAAGGTGCAAAACCATGCTGTAGCTTAGAAAAACTGGCCAGGTAGGACAGCAAAGGTGAGGAGCTATGAAATTCGGCTTCAGCACTCAAATATCTTCGCATAAGAAATGATACAGTTGATTTTTCAGGGTGTCAGCACAGAAACCCTGTTTCTTCATGAAATGCTAGGGGAGAACAGAGAGGAGGGAGCCCCCATCGCCCCACCCCGTACTTTCCCCGCAGGAGCAGGTGCAATGCTTGCCTGCCCTCCCTCCACCTCGCGGAAAAGGGCTGGATCGCTCCCGAGCACGCAAGGACCGGAGCACCGTTGTTATCTTAGACGGCAGCGGGTTCTCCCATTTTTCGGGTGACTGATCCTCATAAAGGAAGGGATTTACACAACAGACAGCACACGCACGAACAGGAGGAGCGAGGCCTTTTGGGAGAAGTATCACATAAACCTTCATTCAAAATTCAAGCCGGCATTGCCCTTCCTTACTCACGTTTTCCCCTCTCGCACTTCTAGAAATCGAGTCAGCGTGCCCCGAGAGTCCCTTGGCTTTGCGGGGCTGTTTTCCCCCAGCCCCGAGCATTAGCTACGCGGGCTCGCTGCTGCTGGCTAGCAGCTGGCACCCAGCTCCTGCCGCTTTACCTGCTGCAGCCGGGAGCTTGCGGAGGTGGCGGCGGCTGCTGCGGCGGCTGCCCCGGCTGCTCTCCTCATCCTCCCCTGCTCTCATCGTCTGGCTCTGCTGGCCGAGGTCCTCCGTGCTCTGCCCAGGTGCCATGGCCACCCTCCTTGCACCTTGGGGCAGGAGCACTTCACAGGGCAGGGGTCCTTCCCCAGCCGGCGAGGAAAGCGCAGGTTATTTTCCTCATGGCAACAAGTTGCTGAAGCTGGCTGAAACCAAATGCAAACCACAAAGTGGTTTGTGAACAACTTTGTTGCTATTTCAGAAGGCTTTGCCCTTTGCAGTGACACAGGCTGTTGCTATTCTTGGGAGCCTATTGCAGGCGAGGGGAGGGCCGTCTGTCGGAAGTATTGCTTTTGCCTTTTAACAAATAGTTGGAGACATCAGACGTCCACGCACAGCTCAATGCACATTCCTTACCTATTAGCTTAAAGGGTCTCTCTCTCTCTTTCCCTCCTCTCTCTCGTGTCCGTACGCCCAGGTTTTTAACAGAGAAGGCGCATGGAAGGGGAGGATTTGAAGTGTTTGCTGTGTCAGCTAAAGTTGGGCACCGAGCACACACACGCGGCGTCGCTTCGTTCATGTGAATTGTGAGCAAGTTGTGGTGAGAAACAGCAGAGAGGAAAAAAGCCATGGCAGCCCTTTGCAGTCTGCGACAGTAGGAGTCAGGATTTTTCACAGCATAGATGCACGTGCTATTTTACCAGCAAATGGAAGGGAAGCCACTCTCTCTCCCCTGACAATTATTTGTGGGAAAACTCAGTCTGTCTCAGTTATATTGAGTCAAAGGCTTGATTTCTTAGAGCTGCTAGGAGTCACTCCATCCCTGCTAGCTTCAGTGGAAGCAGTGGCCAGAGGCTGGACCGCGGCGGCAGGGGAGGCTCCAGCGGGTGCAGGCGAGCTGCCTACAGGGGCTGCTTGCCCCGTCCTGGTCCTGGTCCTGGTCCTGGTCCTGGTCCTGGTCCTGGTCCTGGTGTGGGAGCCTCCGAGTGCTCTCAGCAGACCCGCTAGCCTCAGTGAGGCGAGTTGTCCAAGCTATCCCCAGTGGGAATTGCTAATTGTGTAATTTGGCAGTGCTGCAGGCTTCTTGTTTGTGCTCTTTTTCTCTTTCATTACTTGCTGTTTTGTCTTGGTTGTTTTTGTTTTAATGCACTAATGCCTGCAGATAGCGTGGGACGGGAGGCAGAGGTGGAAAGTTGGTAGCTTTTGCAATATTTCCAGGAAGGAGAATTCCTAAACATTTTTTCCTTAAGTAGAGCAGGCATGATACACCCTTTATCGGTCTTTGCTTAACAGGAAAATTTTACGAAAGACACTGTAACTGCCCTGTCTGACAGCTGCATCACTGTCAGCGTCAGAAGCTGGAGTGTCAGGGATGCCATGGGGGCACTGGTTCCAGTGGGGAGCTTGGTTTTGGCAATGCCTTTGGTGTTGAGGTAAATGAGTCAACCTAATTCTGCTCTCATGTAGAACATATTTTCCATGTAAAATGTCCACCTGTCAGGCGATACGTGACGCTATCAGCGCTGTTAACAGTTTCTTGCCACATCCAGAAAGGTGTTGTTTCCTCATGGGTATATGCAAAAAGTAATGTCAACTTTTAAAGATATTATTCTGATGTTTCAGGAAAAAATGAGAGTCTGTTTAGGCTGGGGAAGGGGAGGAAATCTTTTCAAAGATTAAACTCAGCCATGACAAGATTCCTCTGTTATAATGTGGTGTATAACCGACCTCCTTTAGCAGCCCACACCATATAACCCACGGCTCTGCTCAAGCGCCGGCTCTCTGGAAACTCAGCTAACTCCATAGATACACACTTGTTCCCACCTCCCAAATGCCTTTATATGCAATGGTCCTGGAGAAGTCGGAGAACTGCCGAGACACCCGCGGCAGCTCGCCAGGAAGCAAAGCCATCCTCCCGGATGTGTGGCCCGGGAGGATGCTCTGGGGTTGCCTCCTCCTGCCCAGAGATGCTGCCTGGGGAGGGCTGGCCCCGAGGCAGTGATCCCCACTGCCTGCTGAGGAACCGAAAGAAACAGAGCGTTCACCTCAGCATTCAGTTGAAGGGCAGGTTCAGCTTCACAGAGGATTGATGAGAGGCTCTCTGGGCTCCTGGCAAGGTCTGGCAGAAAGGGGGGGATGTTTTAAAGGGGGAATGCCCAGTGGGAAGTGAGGCATCCTGAACAGCCTGAACAGATGATGGGCTTCCCCCATCCCATGCTCCCTTTGCACCAGCATTATTCAGTATTCTCAATTTTTAAGTTTGTACATGTGGAGTGACAGAAGGGTTCATGCAGAAAATCTGTCCCATCCTTAGGTAATCAGGTATGCAAGAATTGACCACTTATTTTACTATTAGCTTTTGCCATCCAGCTGACAGGAGGCTGCTTAGCTGAAATAGGGACTGCTGTGTGAAATTGTCGAGACAAGCTTGCAGCACAGCATTGGTGGGACTGGAATTATCCATCGCTCCTTCTTGCATTTGTGAAGAACTTCTGCAGCCTGTCTTTGTCCCCTCGTTCCCCCAGTTCCACCCAAAACTGATTCTGCAAATCTCTATGAAGACATCCTGGGCAGGCATCTCCACTCCTGTCACACTTGTAGAGTGTCCTTCTTTAGCTGTGACCTGAATCGGACTCATCAGCTATAGGGTATTACTAATTTTGACAGAAGTGAGAGGTGTAATGCAACTGCAGCCCTTTCTGTTCAAGCCTTTCCCTCTAAACATAGTCCTTCGACTAAATATACTGATTATGTATAGCTGCTGGCACCTATATACTTTGGGAGAACTTAAAAGCTTGTCAGGAACTGCACCCTTCCCCTGAACAAGAAGCATACTACCCTCAGGAGTGAGTAATAAAAAGTAAAGGCTGCTTTTCACCAGGTTCCCAAATCTTGTGATGAACAGATTTTAAGTGATGAATGTTAACCGAATACACCAGTGAATTACATTCTTCTTTTTTTAATAGGAAAAAAAAAAAAGATATTTTAAACAAACAATGGGATTTCTTTTACCTGTGTTTAATCCTGGAGTTCAGTGCTATCTACATTCCCCTCAGAAGCCAGAACCCAGCCTGATTTTTAAATGCTTACCTACTTGTTTACTCAGAAATCCAGCAGACTAATCTCCTCCTGAAAATAAAGGCCAAATAACCCATTTTTCCTTCCTGGTTCTGCCTTTATTTCACAGTATCTATGCCAGCTGCAACACAGCAATGGCTTAACTTTGCCCCCTGTGGTAACCTCAGGAGGTATCTAGCTTTCATGCATGGTAAAGCAGCCAGTACACAACACAAACCGTAATGGCCAGACAAAAAATAAAGGAAGACGTTGTTATTCTGGGGACTTGTGTTTGGGCTACCCGGAGGGCAGTGCACCCTTGCCATGCTGAGCTGTGGGTCTGCAGAGGTACCAGGGAGCTTCTTGGGCTTTGACCTGCTCCCTAAGTTACACCCCATGCCAAAAGCACTGTATCAGTAAATATTTATGTTAATAAATATTTCTTTTAATTTAAGAAATATAATAAATATTTCTTTGCAGAGCGTCTTGGGGAAAAATTTCCCTGTAAGTAAAAATGTGAAATATTTTATCCTGAGATCTGCTGCTTGGCGTGGTATTGGTATGAGGGATGTTTTGCCGTGTCATCAGTAGCCAGCTGATAGTGAAAAGCTACAGCTCAGCAGGTGCGAGACTCTGTTTCCACAATGGTGGCTGAAAAGCTGAGGCATCGATGTTATTGGTGTGAATTGGCATTAGCTGGCGTCCCAGAAAAGGAAGGAACTGGAAAAAGGCTGGTTCCAGCCAAGGAAAGCAAACAGAGGGAGGGAAAGCAAACAGCCTGTGCTGGTTCTGCAGCCAAGGCGATCGTAAAGGGATCTGGTGCAACACAGCGACTGTGAAACGCTTGCTGGTGGCCACAGGCTGCTGGTCCCAGAGCCCCGTATCTGTTTCCCAGCAGAAGTAAACAGGCAAGCAAACAAGCAAACCTCCAGTACAACAGACAGGAACGGGATAAGGAGGGAAAAAAGGGCACGTGCTTCGCTACTTTTGAATTCTCTATTCTTTTCCTGTTACCGCCTTGCCTGGGTATGCTGTTAAAACAACGGCTTGGCTCGCGCCGTGTGCCTGAGAGGGAAGGGTGTCAGTCAGAGCAGGGGCAGGGGGGCTGCCGGAGGCTTTGCAGGGTGGGAAAGGATTGCACCTGCTCTGCCCCTCTCACTGCCGCCTGGGAAGGGAGTCCTGCTAAACCGGGGGGGAGAGACGTTCCAGGAAGCAAAAAAATCCCAGACACCAGGACAGGCAAACAACTTAATGACGCTCCGAAGAGTACAAGCCCCAGCTCCACAACTGCGCCGTTAGAGGCTGGGCAGAAGGTCACGCGCTTCAGGAGAAGAAGAGTGGAAAAGATAAAAAAAGCCAAAAGCAGCAGAGGATCAGGAGACAAGCCAGGCGTACGAGTGTAACACCGTCATGAGATTCCCCTGTCAGTTTTGTCCACGTGCAGCTGGCAAGAAATCATCTTTTCTGATGTTTTCTCAATTCCTTGCTTTCAAAACTGACCAAACAGCTTATAATTAGAGGCATGATTAGGCTAGAAAAAGAAGATAAGATAAAGTATTCACATTAAATTGCTGAATAGTCTGTCTGGAAAATCTGTGAGGCTGAGGTGGGCATTTCTTCTAAAATCTCTGGTCATGATTTGTATTTGTCTGCGTTTCCAGTGATCTAATAACTCGGATTTGGGACTGTGGAGAGACAGGAAAGTTGGTGTTAAGCCAATAGGAATGAATCAAGAGCTGAAGGGCTTTCTGAATCAGTATCTTTAGCTATTAGTGTTAAAGAAGGTTGTCTTATTTCCCCGTAGATTTTATGACTCTCGGAAAGAAGATAGTGGAACTCTCCCAATTCATTTATTCTAAAAAACTGAAATAAAGCTTTTCAGCAAAACTGTGGAGAGGATTTTCGTGACATATCAGCTGAAGTTATGTTGCCTACATCTGTGATCGCTGAGCTTTGCTCTCAGAACTAATAGTTCACTGTTTGCAAAAGAAGTTCATAAGATAGCCAGCACGGGACAACGTGAGGGAGACTGGGAGGACGAGAGAAGGAAAAATACATGGAAAGAAAAGAAAGAAACAGAGCAAAAACTCTGAAAAAAATGTACCTTTTATTCCAGAGAAAAACTACCAATCTAAAAAAGCACAAGTAACCTTTCCCATTAGTATTGACGCATTGACACCCACACACAAGGGGGAAAATGTGCCAAAACTCCAGTCACAGAGAAAAGAAAACTAGATGAAAAAGACAGAGAGAACTATTGCAAGAAAGTGCAATGATCCATCATTGAGAAACTGTGAATATAGGGAAGATAATTGTTATTACTGTTGTGCAGCAAATGAATTGCAATTCAGGAGTCAACTTTGCAAAGAAACTTTTTATAAATGTAAGATAAAGTTCAATATTTAATAATATTTTATATAATGCAATATTTAGGCTATGCCATTTGCATCATTTTGCAAATGAATAAGCTCTAAATACATCAATAAATGGATAATACTAAGTAAGTAAATAAATAATATAGTCTGATGTCATATAGCAAGTATATGACAACTGAGAACGCAAGTTGCTTCATTCTGAGTCCTGTGGTTTACTTACTAAGTTGTTCTCTTTGCATTTTGTTCTTACTCTTTGAGAGGCACTGATTTATACCAATGTATTTTTATCTGTCTTTAAAAAAGTCTTTTAGAAAAGTTCTTGCCCTCTTTTGATAGAACAAATAATAGATACAGTCCAGAGCTCATTGCACTTCACAACTCCCTCCAGGGCCTGAAAAACACCTGCTGACTCACTGCACAACTATTTATTCCTGCTGCTCTTCTGTTAGCATCTTCTTTAAAAGTACTCGTTAAAAGTCCAATGTGGCCAGGGTCAGCAACTTTAAGAGTTATGTTTTGGCAAAAACTTAAAATCAAATTGAAGTTAAGAATGGGAGGTTGGAAAGTACAATACAAAAAGAATTGAGCCCAGAATAACGCAATAAAACCTGAATTTTACTTCAGATTTTTACTTTCATGGCAATATATCCTTTCTATCAAATCAAAGGAAAGGTCTTCTAGCTTCTGGGTAACTTGAAGGGTCACTTGTAATAGTTACTGAATAACATGTCTGTGTTTTGCCATCGCACACTGTTCTTTCCTGTTTGCTTCAGATATTTCACACGTACCTTTTTTTACCAAACCATAGAAACAGCAGCCCCATACATTTGAAAGAATGTTGTCCATCTGAAGTACAATCAGTACAACCACAATCAGTGATAAGTGAAAGCCAGAAAGTTTCGTAAAAATGCCTGTACAAATTTTATCCAGTTCATTATCTTGTGGGAAATGGCAAAGCAGTTTCTCTACTCAGACTGAAATTTTTATGGGCTTGATTTCTTTCTTACCTGCTCCTCATATAATTTTCTGGAAGCAGTGGAGAAAATCCAGTATGAACCAGTAAGAGGTGTACCAGAGCTACATTTCAAATGTCTTTATTAGTATTCAGTAAACTGCTTTGTGTGATCGGAGTCATTTCAACCAGCTACTTCACTGGCAGAGCCTGAACTCGAGCCTGAACTCGGAGGAAGCATCTCAGAAGGATGGCGTGGGAGGAACAGCGAGCACACGGCCCTGGTTTCTCTCTTTGCTTGCACCATAAGTGCGCTGTCACCTACGTGGTGCGGCGCCTGCCGGTGCGCAGTCCCAGGGCAAGGGCTGGGCACAGAGCAGCCAGTTCGTAATGTCTCCCACTGCCTGAAATCAGGCGGTTTTTAGGAATTTCCAAACAAGGTGCCAAAAATGGAAGCCCTTTAGATCACTGCGCAGTGGAAAAAGGGTTTTGATCTTTCCTCATGTGATGAATTGTTAAAAACGTGTAAGCTGAAATTCCCTTGCCTGTTCCAATTAAGGAAAGGGATGTACATTGCTAAGAAAAATGTCAGCTGCTGAAATGTTTTTTTTGTTGTTGCTGGGAAACATTTTCTCCCGCACGGAATATGTCAGTCACACAGGAAATGCAGTCATTTTCATGGTTTTAATTATTGCCACTGAGAAAGTGTTTTGTTTTCTCCTGAAAATCTTGTTGTTGCAAAAATAAACAACTAAATGTCATTAATGCTGTGCTTCAACTTCTTGCTGTTTTTTGACCACAGCTGGCAACCTGAAGGGAGTTTTACATGCATTCATTAATACCAAATGTCTGGGTAAAGCTTTCCAAAGTCCATCACAATTTTCAAATGGTTGCAGGCAAGCAAGAAACAAAACCAGCCCCCAATGCACAGGTCATTTCGTGTTCACCCAGTGGGCGCGAAGAAATAAGCAGCATACAGTCCTGCGATGTGATGAAAGCTTCAAGTCATCCATTCCCCAGAATGCTCCTCACCTTGGTTTGTTAGCAGGTAGCGAAGATGGTCTTCAATGAACAGTATACTGTTCACTGAAGGTGAGGTGTCCAGGGGAAATTCAGTTTGAGACCATCATTCCCCTTCACAGCGGGAGATACTGAAAGCTCAGCAGATGGAGTCATGGGTCTGATACTACCCAGGACAACATACAAGGGGCCATTTGGAAGAAATGGAGGGTTTCTACCCCAGAATCCTTCCCTGCCTAGGACTCACCAAAATCCTGTCTTTTGAAATACAGGTAAGGAAAATAATACTCTGGCAGTGCTTCAACGGGGAGGTGCCAGCAAGGTTTCCTTTCCCCCCTGTGCCAGCCCCGTGGGCCAGGTATGTACTTTGCTGGCAGAGACCAGGGAGGAAACTGTTTGTTCACTTCCCACTTTAAAAAAAGAGATGTTTTCTCCCGGTCACTATGAGGAGGGAGCGAAGGCCATTTGGCCGCCAGCTCTCCGGCCCCTCACACCGTCTGACGTAGCTCCTGAAGGCAGGTTGTGCCTGTGTGGGCAGCAGCCGCTCTGTTATCCGACACAGATTGGTTGGGTGTGCGCCCATGTTGTCTCACAAGCGGAGTTTGTTACCCGGTGTGCAACATGCCATACGCACACAGAGCCGAGATACCAGTTTATTTCAAGTTTTGCTCGAGACCGGGTGCTAGGTGGTAGCTCCACAAAGGTAGCCCCCCTTCGTTCATGCAGGTAGGGTATTTATACAGTCTAGTTATACATATGCATAAGTAATTACTCAAAGCAGTCTTCTACTGGTCTACATTTTCTTGTCTTATTCGTAAAGCTACAGTACTACTGTAATATTCTATGCATGCCCAAAGGTGAGGGGTCTCTGCTTGGGCCAGGGTCTCCAGCTCAAGGGGTGTGACTTTAGTGTTATAATGAGGAGAGTTCGCGTAAGCGTGCTTCTTATCACATTTCTACTAATAGCTTCAGGTTGTTCCCAAAACATCTTAATTAGCTTACATATTTCTCCAGGATGTGTTTCACTCCCAAGGACAGTAATTTTGATGAGGCGTTCCACATTCCAGTCTGAATCCCCCTTATCAACTTTACGTAAGTCCCAGCCTTCCACCAGCTCCTGATTGACCACAATTCCCCCCTTTGAGACTATCTAAGAAGATATTTTTTAGATAAGTCTCACTTTCTTCTCAGGTTGTTTAGCTAATGCTAGGCAACATCTGCAGGTGCGTTGTAGTAACACATATAGACATACAAAGATGCTTAATCCAACCAGTATTATGCCCAACAACCTCTTTACCCACGGTCTCAAATCAGGGAACCAAGAGGTCAGCCATCTCCAGGTCTCTTCAAATCCTAAGGAAGTATCATCCTTTTGAATTTCCTGTAAAATTTTAGTTTGTTGCCAAATTTCATTTAGATCGGTCGAGATTTGTCCACTGTGGTCAACATAAACACAACCAGTGTTTAACATTGTACAGACTCCTCCTTGTGAAGTCAGGAGCATGTCTAAGGCCATTCTATTTTGTGTAGAAATATGATTAGGCAGAAGAGGGATATCATTCCCTCCATTTCTTTCACTCTCTATCTTAAAGAAGTCAGTATATTTACAAAGATATGTTAATAATATTATTGTTCCAAATATTATAAGAAAATACAGAAATAATTCCCTTTGAACACAATCTATATGGGCTATGGATTCTATCTGAGTCCAAGTGCAGTTCATTTAATTCTGAGTCAGCTTCAATTTCAGCAGTGCTCTTTCTCTCAATGTCCACTCTTCTGGAGGGGAGGTTTTCACTCGCGTGTAGTGAATCCAAGAATCTGTTCCTTTTACTTTAATAGCTGTGGGGGTAATCAGTAACACCAAATATGGTCCCTTCCAGCGTTCTTTCAAAGGTTCATCTTTCCAAGTTCAGACGTAGACTTGGTCTCCTGGTTGAGAGATATGCACTGGAGTGTCTAGTGGAACAGGTGTTCTCTCATTCAGGTACCTTGCCAGTCTTCCAGTTCTTTAGCTAGTACGTTATGGAACAAGGTAGGGCTGTTCTTAAATCCCTGGGGTAGCGTGGTCCAGCAGAGTTGGACTTTTCTTCCCGTGATTGGACTTTCCCATTCCAACGCGAACAATTTCTGACTTTCTTCTTCCAGAGGTATAAAAAAGAAAGCATCCTTCAAATCCAGTACTGTAAAACAAACATTATTTTCATGTATTGATGGTAACAGAGTGTATGGATTTGGAACTACCAGATGCACATCAACTGTAATCCGCTTAATTTCTCTTAAATCCTGTACCAACCGATACTCCTGTGTTCGGGGCTCCCTGACCGGCAAAATTGGAGTATTATATTCAGATTGGCATTCTCTTAATAGTCCATACTGAATAAAGTCATTTATCAACGGTTCCAAACCTATTCTGGCTTCCAACTTAATAGGATATTGTCTTTTTCTTACCAGTTGTGCTCCGGGTTTCAATTCAATTTTTTCTGGTACAGCATTTTTCACTTTTCCCAGTCTCTTGGTTGCCCATACTGTAGGTATCACAGCCTCCAGGACCTCCTCTGGGATGTTGATATTCTCCTGCTGCTTTGCAGTCAATAAACAAAATTGTGCTTTCCAGGCAGTTTCTTTTGGTAGATGTAACTGTATTGATCTATCAGAAAAGGTTATTTGTGCTCTTAATTTACAAAGTAAATCTTGCCCTAAAAGAGGAATGGGGCACTCTGGCTTATAGAGAAACTCATGAGATACCACTTTACCGCCAATCTTACATTCCATCAGTTTCAGAAATGGTTTCAAAGCTCGCTTTCCTGTGACCCCAGCAATAGGCATATATATATTACTTAAAGGTCCCTTACAGCTAGTCACTACAGAATGGGTGGCCCCCGTGTCTATCGGAAAATCTAGAATTTCATTCCCCAGCTGAACTGGAACCAGGGGGTCGGCTGGGGAAACTCCTCCTGACAGTATGCACACTGATTCAGTCCTAACAGATGGCTTGCAACTGGGATAGACCCACGGTTCCTACCCTGGCTCCTACCTCTGCCTCTGTCATTTCGTTGATAATATTCTCAACCCCTTCCTCTGCTTTTTGCCGAATTCCCTGCAATTGCTGCGGCCAGTAATGTAGCCTGCAGCTTCCTGTCCTTTAATTTTTCCTTTTGTTTCTCCCTTTTCTGTGTTTCGTTCCAATTATTATACACCTTATGAGCTATTTCTGTCAGTTGGGATATAGACATTCCTCCTGCTCCATCCGCCTTTTGTAGCTTTTTCCTTATATCCAGGGCAGATTGTCCGATAAACAACATATTAAACATTCTCTGATTAGTCTCTTCCTCTGGATTCAAGTCAGTCCACTTTCTAGCTGTTTCACACAATCTCTCATAGGATGCTGTGGGGCTATCATTATTTTCTTGTTTAATATCATACAATTTTACTAAATTTTTAGGTCTCGGAACCCCATGTTGTATCCCATATAAAACCAATTGTTGATATTGTTTAATCATAGCCCTTCCAACGCTGGTATTGGGATCCCATTCAGGATCATTTTTAGGCATGAACCTAGCAGGATCATCATTGGCATTCCACCTCTGATTTTCTTGTTCGGCTTTTTCCATTACCAATTGCCTTTCTTCTGGAGTAAAAAGAGTGCTTAACAGTATCTGCATGTCTCCCCACGTAGGGTTATGATTACATATAATTGCATCCCCTAACTGATACATTTTATCCGGGTTTTCCCGATAGGATCCAACTGATTGCTTCCAATTTAAAAGGTCTGAAGTAGTAAATGGTGCATGCACAGACACTGGTAAGCCTTCTACTCCAGTTGCCTGTCCGAGTGGTGCCTGTATCACAGGTACGAGCTCCAGTCCTCCTGGAGATTGGTGAAAAGTCCATCCAGGAGGACTGTTCCCCTACCCCATCAGACTCAGTTTCATTGTCCAACCCCTCTCGCTTAGTTCTTGGTACCAATAATCGAGCATCCTCTGGTTCCTCATTACCCCTGATACATCCTTTTCCAATATCACATGCAGAACAACATCTCTGTCTCTTTTCTAACTCGTTTTCTGCCAAAACATATATACCATCAGGATCATTATTTAACAGTTTACATTTCTTTCTGATTTCATTATTATTTTGCAATGTAAAGAAACAAATCAACCTACGGTACTTCATCCCATTTATCCATCCTTCTACAGAAAAGCATCCATTGCAACACAGTATTATGATTTAGAGTTCCATTTTCAGGCCATTTTTTCATCACCTAATTTGTATGTAGGCCACCACTGATTGCAATATTTACGGAGTTTTTCTTTAGTTAGGGGATCCCCTCCAAATTTTTGCCAGTTCTTCAGGATGCATCCTAAAGGAGTGTAGGAAGGTATCTCAGTAGAGGGATGTAAACCCATATTATTTCCTAGGAAAAACTTTGTTAACCAGGACTTCGTGTATTCAGCAACGAAAGTGTCTATGTACAGAAGTCTAAATAAGCTCCTGCTGCGGTCCTTTAGGGCCATCTTATGCAGAGCAATTTCAAAACAGAAACTGATACTGAAACAAAAACCAGAACGAGGGACGTCTCCCTCCGTTAAACAGATCGGTACTGAAAATATGCTACTGCCATGTATCTTTCCTGATGCATCTTAGACAGAGCCCAGAACAAAAACAGAACCAGATTTCCCACTCACCGAGATTTCCTTCTCTGCAGTCCCCTGAAGATACCTCGTTAAATTGGCGTGGCACCGCTGTGTCGCTTACCGCCCAACGGCAGAAGGGAGGCCGAAGGGAATCCCCGATCAACAGGTCAGAGCGTGCTGGAATCTGTTCGGACCACCGCTTCCCGTCAGGACAGCAAGACGATCTGGGCAAGGCCTTATGGCAGTCCCATCTGGGCTGTCTCACCAGAACGTTGTCTCACAAGCGGAGTTCGTTACCCGGTGTGCAACACCCCATACGCACACAGAGCCGAGATACCAGTTTATTTCAAGTTTTGCTCGAGACCGGGTGCTAGGTGGTAGCTCCACAAAGCTAGCCCCCCTTCGTTCATGCAGGTAGGGTATTTATACAGTCTAGTTATACATATGCATAAGTAATTACTCAAAGCAGTCTTCTATTAGTCTACATTTTCTTGTCTTATTCTTAAAGCTACAGTACTACTGTAATATTCTATGCATGCCCAAAGGTGAGGGGTCTCTGCTTGGGCCGGGGTCTCCAGCTCAAGGGGTGTGACTTTTAGTATTATGATGAGGAGAGTTCGCGTGAGGGTGCTTCTTATCACACTTCTACTAGTAGCTTCAGGTTGTTCCCATCTTAATTAGCTTACATATTTCTCCAGGATGTGTTTCACTCCCAAGGACAGTAATTTTGATGAGGCGTTCCACATTCCAGTCTGAATCCCCCTTATCAACTTTACGTAAGTCCCGGCCTTCCACCAGCTCCTGATTGACTACACCCGTGGGATCCCCGGGGACCTTCTCAGGGAGGAAACCCTCGGTGGGGCCGTAGCCTCGGAGCAGATCCCCAGCATGCACCCTCCGAAAGCACTTGGTGCTGGTTGCAGCCTGCTGCAGTTCAGGGGCTGGCATTTGCTCTTCAGTCATTTGCATTTTTATTTGCTTTTTTAAAAGCCCGAGGTACGAATCACCTCTGGCAAAGCTGATCTAGTGATCTCCAGGGTAGATGCCAACCCTCTCCTGTA
The DNA here is from genome assembly GCF_035582795.1 of Mycteria americana. NCBI lineage: Eukaryota > Metazoa > Chordata > Aves > Ciconiiformes > Ciconiidae > Mycteria > Mycteria americana. Next base: position 64,281,944 of record NC_134367.1, read on the forward strand.
ACTTTCTGTGTAGTTTACCAGCGTGATTTTTACCAAGGGCTTCCCCGAGCCGCTGAGGACTGCAGCCTGGGGGCTGACACCGCCTCCCGCCCCGCCGCTGGCACAGGCGGACACAGCCTTTCGAGAAGGCAGCTGCCGCCCGCCACCAAGATCCCTGCCATCCCAGCGTGGCTGCTTGGCTGAGTTACTTCTGTGAACCAAGAGACGTTAGCATCAGGACTTGAACCTCTCCGAAGATTACAAAAGTCCTGGTGCGCTCATTTGGCTTCTCCATGGCTTGGGCTGCCAGCCTATGAGCAACTCCATTCAGCAGACACCCTTCTCCCTCATTTCTCATTCACATTCAGACTCCGTGCTGCTCAGTCTGGCTTAAACCTCTCTGTTTCAGACTAATCACTGAAGCATTAGTTGTTTAAATTCACACTGATGAAATAAGCATTGGCAAAGGCCAAGGGGCTGTCATGGTACAGCGTGTGCTGTGCCCGAGACGCACAGTGCCCTGAAGAGCCGCTGTGCTGCCTCTGAGCAGCAATGCCCCCGAGGAAGGGATGTCTGAGCTTGGCTTCACAGCAAACGGCGTGCACACAGCTCTTTAGCCTTCCAATACAGCTTCTAGCTTCAGCAAGTCTTGTCAAAGAAATGTGGGCAAAGCACGATTTTGTAGCTAGCTGTCATAAAGTTTAGCTCTTGGTAAGGACTTTCCTGCTGTGGACGTAGCGCATGAGAAAGCTTTTTGCGCATGTGATGTCAATAGGCAGGAGTTACTGACTCAGCTGAAGGTTACTTTCATACCACAAAAAGTAATCAGAAACTCCAGAGCAGCACTAGGGAAGCTGCTTAGCTGCAGCTACTTTTATGAGAGCAAGGGAACTTACTCCTCTCTTCCTGGCTTCTCTGGGAAAGTGAAAAACCTGTTTTCTTCCTTCTCCATCCTCATCACAGAGAGATCACACCCATCTCACTGAGTTTCGAAGAAGCTGGTGAGGAGTTTTGGCACTGCCTTCAAGTTCTCCCCCGCTAGACAGGGAACTTCAAACATTTCCCTCATGCCCCATCTTCTTCTACAAATCCTACCCTATCCTACGTAGTGACCAATACGCACTCCACCGCCCAAAGTCTCTTCTTCCCCGTCTGTGACTCTCCTGAATTGCACCTTGGCTTTTCGCAGTGGGTGTCTGCCCTCTCCTGACGGACAGCTCTGAAATTTCAGGAGTACTCAGTGGACATGCCTTCACACCCCCCACCACATACACACTCATGCTTTCTTACTCGCAGCTCTCTGACCGTGACTTCTCCTCTCCTTCAGCCCACCCAAGGGGGCAGAGCCACTATAGCAGCGAGGAGCGAAACTCAGACCTGTTCCCTTCTGAAGAAAGTCCCAGTTTGCTGCAGGACATCTGACTTAAACAGCTGTCTCTGTGGTTTGGAGTTTTTGGTGACTAATAACAGATTTAGACATGTATATCCATATTTATCATTGTACGGTTTGGCTCCCTTGCAAATTCTAAAAGCAAATACACTTGGGCCAGCTCTCAAACTCTTGGACATGTGCCACTGAAATCAGAGGCAACACGTTAAAGTGCCTAATTCCTGGAGTCTTATGATTATCACATCTACACAACCCACCCTCTCAGTTGTAAAAACTTGAAAGCCGGAGTTAAGCTTCATTCATAGAAACTCAAGAATGAGAATATGAATGTAAATAACTCAGCATTTTTTATTTTTAAAAGCCACGTTTTCTAAGCTGGTCTTTTGATTTTGATTTTCCGAAAGGCATATGAAGTGTTTAACATTTCGACTTCAGCTTGAACATACATGACGTTAAAATTGAGGAGGAGAAGCAATTTTATGGATAGAAGAGATTTAAACCTTCAGAATTATGACCACAGGATAGTTGGAACAGTCCAGCCCGTGCACCATTGACACGGATGGGGCAGCGGTGGGCACACACCCCGGGGACAGTGCTCAGATGCGTGTCTGAGCAACGCTCCTCTGGCAGTCCAGTTCTCAATTTGCCAGCGAGAAGGGAGGGCCCGAGCACAGCCTGAAACCACTTCCTTCATCTGAAATCCTCCCTGCCAAGTGACACCCGTGCCGGTGGCAAGCAGAGCAGTGAGGGCTGGGGGACACAGCTGCAACGCTGTCCCCCTGAGCTGATCTCCTGCCTGTGTCGGTTTGGAGGTGTTGGGAGCTTGGGGCAAGAGCAGAGCCACCTTCCTCATCAAAGTCTCAGCCTCTTCTTTGTCACATCCTGCTTCCTCTCAGATAACGAATGACGTGGAGCAAGTGGGATTTGGAGGGAGATTCTTGAAGAAAAAGTAGTGGAGCTACACTGCACTGCATTGCTCTGCATGTGTTGTGGTTTAACCCCAGCCGCTCGCTCACTCCCCCCCGGTGGGATGGGGGAGAGAATCAGAAGAGTAGAAGTGAGAAAACTCGTGGGTTGAGATAAAGACAGTTTAATAGGGAAAGCAAAAGCTGTGCACGCAGGCAAAGCAAACCAAGGAATTCATTCACTCCTTCCCATGGGCAGGCAGGTGTTCAGCCATCTCCAGGAAAGCAGGGCTCCACCACGCGTAACGGTGACTTGGGAAGACAAACGCCATCACTCTGAACGTCCCCCCCTTCCTTCCTCTTCCCCAGCTTTATATACTGAGCACGACAGCATATGGTATGGAATAGCCCTTTGGTCAGTTGGGGTCAGCTGTCCCAGCTGTGTCCCCTCCCAGCTTCTTGTGCACCTGGCAGAGCATGGGAACCTGAAAAGTCCTTGATCCAGTAAAAGCACTACTTAGCAACAACTAAACCCTCTCTGTATTATCAACAGTTTCCAGCACAAATCTAAAACACAGCCCCATACTAGCTACTATAAAGAAAATTAACTCTATCCCAGCTAAAACCAGCACAGCATGGTAACTGCAGCTGGCCTGGTGCAGTGCATGGGTTTGCCCCCAAGACATGGGCTCTGCATCCTGCTGGGGCTGCACAGGCTGCAATCGCAGCAGTACAGCAGCAATTTACTCTCAGATTTGGCGTGGCTGCTTTCAGAGACTTCCCGCATCATTCCATCCCTCCGGCTTCGTTTCCAAGTGACTGGCGGATCAAATTGAGGTTTGATGGCTGTAGGTTGCCATGAGTTCAGAGACGAGGGACCTCTGTGCAGCCTGCCGGGCCAGGGGCCACCCTGGCTCCCTGCAGACATAGTTCCTGCCTGGGCTGCACCGCTCTGGGAAAGGGGAAGGTGGGGAGCAACTCACAGCTGTCTCAGCAACAGCTTGTGTTGTGCCCCCCGCTTCAGCCCCCTTAACTGAGCAGGGAAAGGAAGCAAGCAGCTTCTCCTCTTTAGGATGAGTCTCCTGATGATAAGACAGGTTTGTCTCGATGAATCTTACATATATGTTCTTCACGTTCGAGTACCGCATAGGTTTATGTCATGCACAAGGGCACCTCAGAACACCATTACAAAAGGCAGTTATGCGGAAGCTGGGAAATCCCAGAAGTGGAGAGTATTCGTGCCTCTGTAACTCAGCTCTTTTGTGCATATGCACAATACATTGTTTGCTTGTCTGCAATTGTGCATTGTATGCACAATATATTGCATACAGTTTCTTTCACATGCCCTCACCTTCTTCAGTACACAGAGCAGATAATGTTTAGTTAGTCATCATTTGGAGGTCTGTGTTACATTAGAGCTCAGACTGCAAAACCAGACTGCACAGCCATTGCTCCTGCCCTTATAACCTACACTGTTAGTCAGTATTTTGATTTTGTTTGGTTTGTTCCAGCCTATGGTCCTAACCTTGGAAATGGAGATAATTCGTCATGGAGATATGGTTAAGTTTCCCTATAAAATGCTAGATAGTGCTATAATATATAAAAATTTCATAAGCTTGAATTAATCCACCTTCACAACATGCCAATAAGATGAGTGGATAACATTGTCTCTGCACTGGGATTGAGGAACTGGGATGTATCATTTTAAGTCCAAAAACATCCCTTCAATTTGGATGCCCAGTCTGAGAAACCTAGGATCTGTCCTTGTCATTTAGTATTAAACAAGTCTTAATACATATAAAGGCAGTTACCATTGACTTTGTTCACACTTGGGAGTCTTGAACACAGCTGAAAATAAAGCTTCAGGATCTCAGATCATGCAAAGAGAAAAAATAAGTCTGACAGCATCCTCTGTAGGCCATCTAGTCTAGCCTAAGAAAAGGTCAGCTATATCAGTCTTCCCTGGGTATCCCTGTTGCTAAATTGTTCCTGTCTAACCTGCTCTTAGAAATCCCTGAAAACAGAGATTTCACTGTCTTCTGAGGCAGCTCTCTTCCAGTGCCTAATTATGCTTGTTGTTAGACTGGTGTTTAGACTAAACCCTCTGTACTACAACTAGTCCATCTTTCCTTGCTTTGTCCACAGGGGGCATGAAGAACTGTATATTCCTCTGCTCTTTGAAGACATTGGATATCTGCTGCTGGCCCCCCGAGTCACACCTCTCCTTGGGGAACCCTGCTCAGAATGGGACATGAAACACCAGCAGAAGCCTCAGGGGTGCTGAGTAAGGCAAAAAAATTCCTTCATGCCTCTTATGTGTTACTTTTTCTGCTTAAATGTCCCAGATGTGATCCTCACATTTCTTCACAACAGTGTCAATGTTATTGCTCGTGAATAACTAGGGGTACGCTACAACCCCAGTTCCTTTTCTGCAGAACTATTATCCATCCCGCCAGGTCCCACTTTGTAATTTTGTAATCAATTACTCTTACTTAAATAGAGATCATTGTGGTCTTCCTAACTGAATTATTTCCCACATTTTTTCAACTCACTACACTGATTTGTTAGCCTTCTGCCCTGCCATGTGCCTGCAGCTCCCCTCCCCGCTGGGTGTTGTTTGTGGTCTTCCCCACAAATTTAATACACACATCTGCTAATGACATGAGTGATAGAGCAGAAAGCACAAAAGAGAAGCAGACCCAGGCCAGACCACTGTGGAAATGACAGCAGATTTTCTTCCAACTTGACAATTATTTGTTAATAATTCTTAATTCATAAAAGTAGAGTTCCTACTGTAATCGTTTTCTATGCATTTAAGAAACAAGGCATCTACAAATGAACAAACTACCGTGGAAAGTCTGGTGTAAGTGACTTCCCCAGCATCAGGTGCAACTCTGTGTCACAGGTGGGAGTTGGAGCTCGACTTTCATCTGCCTCCAGGATGGGGAACATTTTTGGCCCCTGTTCAGTTCAGAGCTGCCTGGGGTGGCTGGAGCTGGGCGGGGGGGCTGTGCTGGAGAAGGGCAAGGTGCAGCCTCTTAGGCACCAGGAGCTGGGAAGGAAGGACACACTCACTGAGGACAGCACCTTTAGAGACTTCAGCTTTTAAGCTCTAGCATGCCTGTACATGTTCTAATTCCTAATTTAACCAAACCTAGACAGGTTTTTGCAGAAAGAGGAAAGTATACATTCTTGGCACAAAGGTTACCCTTGCTAAATTTCAAGCGATTGGTACGAGGCAGAATGGGGGAGTAATTATGACAGTAATGTTCTTGAAAGTAAATATATTTTTGAGCACTGGCAAAAGCGCATTTTTCTCCCAGCATTGTTTGTGGAAAGAACACTGTTTGCACTGAGCTTTGCTGCAAGCAGTTCTTAAATGCCGTGGACCTGCTGATCACAACGGCTGTGGCTGGAGCAAGGTTTTCAAAGCCAGGGCAAAGGGAGGTCAGGGGCTGGACAAGTCAAATGTTGTACCAGGCTGCCGTTCTGTCCAGGAGACATGAAAAGGACCTGGGCAGGCAACCAGAGAGCCCAGGACAGGATGCTCAGCTAGAAGGAAAGGTGGCAGGAATTAGTCAGTGCTCAAAGTGCCTCAAAAAAGCAAGGCGCAGTTGTACAGTTACAGCCAAGTAGCATGTTTTATAGCCATGGGCACCTACTGAGATTGCTTCATACATTTATAAATGGAGGGAAAAAGGCAATCCCTAACTCTTCAGTTAAGTATATTAACCAGGTTGGTATGTATGTAGTCAAAAGGAGCCCTGCCCGTTGCCAGCTGCAGCGTGGGTACTCGCAGCAGCTATTGACATTCACCTCAGCACAGCTCTTACTTTTTACAGCTTTTACATTTTTTCACTTCATTTCAACCAAAGCTGTTGGAAGTTTAGTGAGATGACGAGCACCCTGAAACAAAGTACCTAGCACAAAGCAGTGGGCAACCTAGTGCCACTTACTGGTGTCCACTGAGGGTCTGCCCTTGGGAGACCAACAGCCCTCACGTTCTCCACCCCCTGGTGACAGGGATGAACAGCAGTCCCGGGGGGGGGTCAGAAGAGGCGTGGAGGGAATTAACCTTTATGGGCTCTTCCCCTTCGCTCGAACCCCACGGTTAAATGTGCTACACCCATGTCACGTACCTCCTTTATGTTAATAAAGATGTCATAATCTTCCCCATAACATAAATTCATGGGAACTACGGGCTCACAGAAGCAGGTTTCGTATTGTTGATTTGGGTTTCTGAGCACAGACAAGCAAAATAAGCTCCCATTTTGTGGGGTTCAGATTAATACAGTTTGAAAAAAAAATCCACTGCTTTGAACGGGGATTTTTGGAGCTGTCTGAAAAGAGTAAAAGATGTCTATTTTTATTCCACTAGAGGTCACCAGCACAATATTTTTACAAAGACGACTACGGGAAAGAGCAGGATAATTTCAGTTCAAGAAGTTCACTTGGGACTTAACTATGTGATAAATCTGGCCAGCTAATCATTCTGGAATAACTGTTCATAACCAAATACTTCTTACACAGATTTCTGCTTTGGGAGCTGAGCATTTTTCTAAAAAAAAAATCACTTTAATTCTGAACTAGAGTGTTCACACCATAAAGGATAGCTTAGAAAAGTTAGTTCATACCAAAATAAGTACACTGAGTGGTTATCTTCAAGTGGTTAGGTCACAATTAACAAGTGGAATAGTAAGAAAGCAAATTAAAATAAGGATTTGAAATTAGATTCTGTGCTCCTTTCCTGTGGGCAGTAAATGAGGACCAGAGAGGATGTTTTGTGGCAAGATACGTTAACCCAGGCTTGGGACTAGCCCTATGGCTACTCCGAAGTCTGTAACACTTTGCAGTACACTGGCAGATACCCCTGCCTGTGGCACTTCTGCTGCCATCCTCACTGCAGCCGTGTGGGGATCTAGTCTGTGATTGCAGCAACAACTTAACTCGTTAGGGAAACCGTCAGGCACTGCTTTTGCTGTAGTGCCGTGCCCACAGTTACCCTGCCTTTTCCTTGGGGCTTGGAGGCTGTGCTCAGCTAGTGGTTGTCGCCTCTCGATTGCGAGTGGTACCGCAGCTGGCTAATATCAAATTTGTTGTGATATGCTATGCAACATACAGATAATCAGAGCCAGGGCTGGCAGCAGCAGTTGTTAAATTGGCCCCAAGTCTCTGACATATCTAATGACAGGAGTATCTCAAAGGGAGCTCCATGTCATTGCAGCAGTGTCCGATTGAAGCCTTACTTAACTCATCATCCTGAGGTCTTAGCATGGCCTCGACTTGACACCTCACCCTATGAAAGGATCAGGTTGTATAGCAGAGCCGCAGGCTATGCATATTGGTTCAGTTGCTGGAAGGTTATATTTTTCCATGAATAATGAAATTTCAGGCCTCTGTGTGCTTTTCCAGAGGGGAGTAGGGCCATCACACATCCTGCTGTTCCAGGAGATAAGGGCACACAATAGCCTGGGGCCATGGTGCACAGCCCCTAGCACACCATGGAGAACTTCACCTTTGCTGACAGGCTGGGTCAGGGGCCAGGCAACAGGAAACAAAATGAATCTCTTCCCAGAAAGTTGTGCATTGCTCATGAATCACCTGATATCAATGGCAAATGCAGCTACCAAACATTGTGCAGCTCCATGAGCGAGGGCTTACGTAAACCATTTAGAGAGTTCATATGCACCTTTGCAGATATTTTCCTCTTCCATGTTCCGCCCCCAACTCTTTGCAAAGCCTTATCCCAGTTATCTCCTTGTTCTTCAGTCTGCTGTTGGGTCTACCCGCCTTCCTAACCTCACCCCTTCTATGGGCATCTCTTTGGCTGCACTCCACCATAGGAGGTCAGGAGACAAGGGGCCATCTACCTGCATGAAACTCCGAGTCACCGCAGTCCCTGTCAGCTATGGAGGAGTTCAGCTGCTGCCTGTGAGAGAGCAGGTGGTGTCAGGCAGTGAGCAATCCACGATAAGGCACCAAATGTGTTGGCTATGTGGTCACTGGGTAATCTGAGTGTTTGCCAAAATGCAACAAATGTCACCCTTTGAAACACCCAGCTGTGAGGGGAGCATGGCAGAGAGCTAGAGAAGGTGGCTGCAAAACTTCCAAATGTTTCTGGCAGCAAGTAGTGGTTTAGAGGTATCAGAGACAGCAAACCCCTCACCTGCTTAACTGGGCCACGCACGTTTGGGATGGCTGGAGCAGGATTTTTCTTTCCAGTGCTCCACGATGCACCACAATTTTGGAAGGAACAGCTAAGCCATTGTATGTGTGAACAATTTTATTCCTCAGGGCACTTGACAAGCATCAGGTGCCTTTAATCCATGGCAGCTAGCACCTCTCAGCAGCATTATCACTGCAACAAAGTCTCTGTAGTTTAGGAAGAGCACGATGCTCCTCCAGTTCTGCTCTCGGTCCTTGCCAACATCACTTTTGCCCTTTCTTATTCAGTGTCAAAAAACAATGTGCATAGCTTAAGTAAGACTCTGGCATAGAATAAAATTGGCCTTTCACTAAATCGTGGATGTTCACCCCCTTGGTAATTGCTTTTGCTCTCCTCTGGCTGACTGTCTTATAAATCACAAGTGGCATGGAGGGAGTGAACAGGGACTGATCATTCACCGTCCCCGTAATACAATAATTCTAGGTCATTGAGGAGAAGAGAGATAGAAGAGAGATCTGGGAGAAGAGATAGTCTGTGGCCATAGTCAAGTGCCACTGCTGTCCTCCCACAGCAGGAACTGCCAGGCAAGACGCGAGCTGTGGCGTATGACCTGACACTTCTCCCTTGCATACCAGGAAAGGTGGGAAGTCTGTCGCCACCAGAAGGTGTGATGATAGGACAGGGAAATGCACTTGGTTGAAACTTAATCTGGTGAGCTTGAATACAAGCGGTAGTGAAGAACATTGCACACATGGTTTCTGCAAAGGCTCACAGCTGAAGCGAGTATCTCCCCTGTGGGTCTGCTGAGCCTAGACTGAAAGCCCGGCTGTCACGTCTTGCTTGCTGTTGCTGTCAGAGTTAACTAGGATAAGCATCGATCAAGCTAACAATGTTCCTGCGGCAGAATTGAGCGCAGGTTGTCAAACTCAGCTAAGAAGCACAATATGTATTTGACCAGTCGAGCTCCCTGCTAGCAGCCCCCTGCATAGGGCTGGAGATGTCCACATCAGCTCCTTCGGGAGAGCAGCCTACAGGTACCTTAAATCTGGTTCAAGGATGCCTGTGCATTCATGCAGGCACACTCTGGTTGCAGGGTGTACATCCTCTCAGGGGCAGATTTGAACTATGGTTTAGGAAATGGGATTTCTTACTTCTGAGATGCAATACCATGCCTCCTCCTAAATTGGTAAGCCTGGCAAATTGGTACTTCTGTCACATGGTTTTGGATTAATCCAAAAGGGAAGAGCTTCTTATATCACTTACCTAGAGGGTAGAAAACCTATCCTATTGTGCTCTCAATGCTGTTGAGGTAAAACGGCTGAAGATAGAAGTAGTATACATAGAGTGAGAAAGTATCAGGGTATACCTTTGGCAATTTCTAGATGCACCTCTGTCATGGTTTAATCCCAGCTGGCAACTGACCACCACACAGCTGCTCGCTCACTCCCCGCCCGTGGTGAGATGGAAGAGAGAACTGGAAGATTAAAAGTGAAAAAAAAAAAAATCTTATGGGTTGAGATAAGAATAGTTTAATAATTGAAATAATAATAATAACAACAACAATAGTAATAATAATAATAATAATAGAATATAAAAGGCAAGTGATGCACAATGCAGTTGCTCACCACCCACTGACTGATGCCCAGCCCATCCCCGAGCAGCAATCGCTGCCCCCTGGCCAACTCCCCCCAGTTTCTATACTGAGCATGATGCCCTATGGTATGGAATAGCCCTTTGGCCAGTGTGGGTCAGCTGTCCTGGCTGTGCCCCCTCCCAGCTTCTTGTGCGCCCGGCAGAGCATGGGAAGCTGAAAAGTCCTTGACTTAGTATAAGCACTACTTAGCAACAACTAAAACATCAGTGTGTTATCACATTATTCTGATGCTAAATCCAAAACACAGCACTATGCCAGCTACTAGGAAGAAAATTAACTCTATCCCAGCCACAACCAGGACAACCTGCTATCAATGTTTGGGTTTGTGTGTCTACAAATTCTCTTTTGTTATATTCAGAGTGTAAATTAACTTGTCATTCAAGTTATTAAGGAGATGTCATTAATTAGCTTATTTTGGGAAAATCAGTACAGAATATGTAAAACAAATGGAATTAAAATGCTTTTCTGATGAAGAATTTATAGCATGAAAGATCTATAATCCTAGCTGTGGAATATATTGGCAAGCTGATACTATATTCAAAGGAGGGAAGGGGAGTAGGTTTTGCATTTGATGCAATCAGCTAGCTTCTGAAGTGACTCTTCATTTTAGTAACGACACTTTTCCAGCTGCCTTTTCAGAGTGTGAATTTCAATAATAAGTAAAAAAAAAAAAAAAGGCACATTATAGAGAACTAAGCTCCCTGGAAATACCACATTTAAACTCACAAGCCTCTTAACATCCTTTTTATATCCTGATGGTGTAATCATTGTATTTTTGTCCTTAGCCAGCAAGTAATTTAGCATTAGTGCCTCACCTTATTTAGGGCTGCTGCAAAAGACTCCCGATTTATGGTAAACATAAGAGGTGAAGCTAAACCTGTAGAGACAGACAGTCTAAAGTTAGGAATGGTAATGGAAAGCATTGTACTTAGAGCTAAAAAGGAAAACGGATAGCATCGTGGGAACAGATTACTGCCAGGCTATTCGGTTCTTTAGCAGGGCTTGCCTATTTAGTAGTAATAACCATGATAGCCAAATTTTGCTTTCAGTTTTAACTAAGAAAATCCATACAACTCTGTAATTTATGTTGGCATAAATAACATCAGATTTTTCCCCAGATTTTTTTTAAATTATTTTAAATTTTACACTTTTTGAAAAGTGACCAGTTTAAAAATTACTGAGGCAAAGTTTGCAGTCTTTCAAATAGGAATAAATTCCTGTTTGGATTTAGAGCCTCCAGGACTAATGTGGAACCTAATGATTCTGCAACAAGTATCTTGTGAGTCTATGAATTCAAAATCTCATGTTGGATGAAAGCTTTCCTGTAAATAACAAGTGGACAATTGGTGAAGGAAAAGCTGGTATGACCATGGAGATGTGTGAGCCCCTACTTTTTAGATCTGATAGCATATTGTTAGAGATGTTGTCTACAGTTTCAAAAAATTTGGGTTAGACTGTTTTGGGCTTGCTATGCCATGATCAGATTTGTACCTGAATCAAAAGACTCTGAAAGAAAGCTGTCAAAAGTGCACTTCAGTGCCTTATATAGGAAACTAAGGCACTGTTTATGGTTGGAAAAGAGAAGACGTGAGATTTCCTGGTTGCAGAGAAAACACCCTTGTTTGAATCTGACAGGGACACTGAGACAGGGGTGTGACAAAGGGCAGACAAATAGAGAGGGTCACGGGCCACTGGAGTGACGGGTTTTCAGCTGTCGTCTTTGTGAAACCAAATTGCAATTACAATTTGCTATTCAGTGATGGATAAATAGAGAAGTATAATAGAACCTATTTTTAATATGTGGTTATGTAGCTAGCTGCTGGATTTTAAACTATAAGCAATGTGTATTTTATCTCCACGTGTAATGGGCTTGGGTACTGCATGTGCCTGTATGACTAATACAGTATCAGCCATCAGCGAGTGCCAGGAGTACAAGAGCACTGGAAACTGAATTCTTGAATTCTCGTCCAGGGAAGGGTATTGATCTCTATTTTTAAACGGTCTCTTCAAAAAGGCAATTCTGGGACCCATGCAGCGTTTTTATTTTTTTACTTGAAGAGGAGTTACAGGATGACATGATAATATAAAGGTGTATTTGCTGCAACAGATGAAAGAGCTTAGCTGAAATGGAAGCACTGAATAGAGACCGTACTTGGCTACATGTGGGAAAAACATCCACTGCTTGGTTCATGTGCACCCATAAAATGCCAGAGGATAGATGCAAATAACCTGTTTCAATTCCTCACACTTCATAGATATTTGTGATTTGTGTCATTTAGAACTGTCATATAAAACTGTCCCCAGCAGAAAAAGGTAAGGATATATTGCCAAAAGTTATTCTCACTATAAAGACCTGCTTGTAATTTTAAAACAGTTGTGGGACTCATTTTTTTCTAATTGCACAGCAGAAGCTCAGCCTAATTTCAGTAGAGTCAACCTTGCTGTGCCAGAATCAAACTGACAGAAAGAGAGGTGAGAATCAAGCTCACTCTGTCTTTTCTTACTTCACAATCAGTGATCTTTCCAAAATAATTTTAGCAAATTATGTTTATCAAATTTATCAAGTTAAAATGCATGAACTGCATTCAGACACTTAAGTTGAGCATTCCTGGATTTCCAAAGTGACTGGAGACCTGACTAGGTAACGGGAAGAAGAACAACCCAGATGTGTGAACGTACTTAAGACTACCTGGATTCAGTTTATGCTTATCTGGAAGATGACACTGCTTCTCTCAGAGCCTTCATGAGAACACATAGTTGAAATACAGGAACTTCTTAAAAATGTTGCACAGTTCATGAACACTGCAAGTGCATGCTGGAACATTGCTGTTGTGGGTCCCTAGCCCTGGGCCCCAATACATGGGGTTATACACAGGCAAAACAACAGCGAAGGTCCTGTTGCCCACAGCTAACAACCCACCTGCAGCCTCAAGTCACCACCTGTAAGCTCCAGTTACAATCACACGACTCAAAGGGATCAATTTTCCATAGCCCAGCTGAGTGACCATCAGCGGCTCTGACGTGTCCATGAGAGTACTGAGCCAAATTAAAGTCTCACTTTTGCCAAAATGGTGGGGTCCTGCTCCTCCTCACAGCTTGTGGTCCTCACCTCTGCGCTGAACCCTGATACTGTGCCAACCGCAGAGCAGGACAGAAGGGAGGGGGGTTATGGGACCCTCCCATTTTGGCTAAGTGAACCGCTATTTTGGCTCCGTGGTCTGTGAAAACACAGCAGCGCTATTGGACGGACCCAGCTGCGGAGTAAAACAGTCCTTAGGTAGCTTAATCCTGCAAGTTTTACTTTGTAGCCTATAGCAAGGACAGTAGGCACCTCAGCTAACGGGCAAGGGGTCATTAAAGTGAGGTTACTCACAAGCTCTGTCACCACTGTTTCTTACCAGGCAGCTCCGATCAAGGTCACATAGAAACCAACAGACATTGTACATCTGGCCTATCCGTTGCAACAAAAGTTGCATAGCTGGAGTGGAGTAAATGAAAACAGTAAATCACATGAAAAAATGCTCATCTGAATGCATGAGCAAGAGCTGGAGTACACGCAGCGGTAGAGTAGGTACTCACCGGCGTTAACTTTTATTCATGTAAATAGACCCAAAGGGAGAAGTGGAGTGAAGACGTTCTGCATGTTGTGTGTTGGAAGGCTCTGTAATCTGACTCAGAGTGACTAACCACGGTATTTTAGCATGAACAGTTGGTGAATTATTTTTGACCCAGATGGTAATAAGCCCTCATCAAATGTTTGGTTTGATTCATGCTAGCCGAATGGCTCCGCTAACAATGCTGTCATTTTGTATGAAAAAATGGTTTACAGGTTTACGTGATTTAGTATAACTCTCTGTAGATTTTGGCACTGTTTCACACAAAAACTACTCTTCTGCAAATGATTTTCTAATGGAATGCCCCAGTATCTTATCTATTTCCAGCTCTCTGCCATTACCTGTCACAATATTTTGCATGATGGCAACATGCCAAGAGATGCAATGTCATGTTAATAATTGTTAACTTATCATGTATACTTCAGGGCAGATAGCCAAAGTGATAGGTGCTTTAAAAATAATTTTTTTTTTTCTTTTCATATTCTTGTTCTCCAGCACTTTTCATTCTATAGGCTGCTTGTTCTTCTTCTCTCCTTGTTCTCAGTTGCTGAAATATTCTTTTTTTGTGACCACAAAATAAGGAGCAGTATATCACTAGTCATCTGTAAACCATAATTTAAAAATCCATGCTTTGGAAGTATGTTAATCATCACATCTGATAAGCCTTCTACTGGCTTGCAGTCATGTGTTAAACAAATACAGTTTTTCTTTGCAATTTTTTTTAATTGCTTGCAGGGCTTATCAGCATCTGCAAAGGTAAAATACTTCAACTCCCTAGCAAGCTGCATGCTTTCCAGTTAGTTCTACATCCTTTTGATATCAATCCCATGTGCCTATAACATGTTCTGCTAAATACACATTGACGTTGAGCAAAATATGCACATGCAGAATGATCACTTGGGGGGGGGGGAGGGCTGTGAATCTATTTTAACCAACTGCACTTACTAGTCAGTGAAAACTCCCTTTATAGGCAATGAAAAGAAACCATCCCCTCCAGAGGGGCCACCACCTCTAAGACAAGTGAGATCAATTGCTCTCCCTGAGTACCTCTTTTTCTTTGTAAAGTCACTTTAAAGGGAGACTAGGTGGCTGGCTCAGGTCTGACCCATACTTATAAAGTGATATGATTTAATTAACTTAGCCGTAGGCTGTTAACTGAAGTGTGGTGCAACGTATCTCAGTGAGATGATATTCCATACTCAGGGCTGAATAAAATAGTACTTGGGTAATCACTTATTAAGCAGGAATGGTTGTTACAAGGTTTAGTCCAAGTCTGCAAATTCATCATTCAAAACACATTAGTAAATTATAACTTATAACCAACCTGATGGCTGGAATTGCTTGTACCCACAACACCAACCTCTGTTTATTGAGTTTAAGGACGGCATCTAGCTGGGGCTATGCAGTGTGATCACAACCCCAAAGCCGAGTGATCCTGGAGCGCAGAGAAACTTCAGACCCAAATCTGGAAACCTAAGTCATATCTGAGACCTTCTTTAGCATTAGTCAATAAAGCATGTCCCATAACTTGTTGCGTGGTCATCACTTGAAGCAAATGGGTTATTTTGTCCCTTCGGAAAAGCTGTATACCCAGATATCATCTCTATTGCTTATTTCAGTGTACCTCAGCACAGTCAGTCATTAACTGCAGTTGTACGGCGTATATTACTTCTGCTCAAATCCACACAAAAAGCTATTTTTAGCATATATAACTGAATTGAATTGATACAGCACAGTTCTCAGGAGGAAACTTCTCTGCATGGCATATACTTTGTACCTGGGGAAACGTTTGCTACACAGCTGTATTCAGAGTAGTCTGTGCATTTACCTGCCCTAATGAGTTGACTTCCCTACAAAGAGCAAAAATGGTAACTGAGTTACAATATATTTTTGAAGCAATATAGGACTCTGTACTAGATCTCTACTCCACTCTCCGGTATACTATAATGAAGATTACATCTTTACAAAACTAAAGATAGATTTCTATAGATTTCAAAAGTAAAAATACAGATTTTTCTCTACCAGTATAGAAAAACCTCAATACCAAACCACTAGAGAACAGCTATAAATATAGACTCTAAAGTGCAGAAGGAAGGATGTTTACAAGTACCGAGAAAGAAGGATAAAGCCTAAGAAGGCTTAGGCCTTATCCTATAAACCACTTATTTGTGGGCTTCATATATTACATTCATAAAAGATGGCCTGAGCTGTGGGATATCTTCTCCTCGTCAACGTGTAAGAGCCCATTCACAGAGTATTGAGTTCCTCACATCCTCCAGCATGGTGGGGGGAGATGATTCCGTGAACAGACCCTGACTGAATAAATGGGCCAAGGCTGTGGTCCATTTCCTAAACAGTTCAGTCTTCCCAAATAAGAAACTACTGAAGGACGCCATGGACACGGTGCAATGTTGTTCTTGCCTGGTGCTGCTTATCCCTGCCTGCTGGAGGACAGGGAGGGAGGCAGCATCGACTGCAGCAGTCGACAATCTATGTACCAAAAAAAATAATCTGGAGGAAACTCCTGTGTTAGCTGGCTGCATCTCAAAGGCAGGTGGATCCAGACAGGCACGTTACAGAGGAGACCGCACCTGAGAGAAGGAAGGGTTTGTCTGGGCTGATTAAAGCCTTCGCAGCTTCAGGAAAGAAAAACACCTCCACCACCGGGAGGTGATGCCTGCGTGGAAGAGGAGCTGGAGCTGTGAGATCGGTCCTGTCCCTCACGTAGCAGCAGCTTAAACCAGTTGCTAAGCCCGGTGCAGGAGGACATCATTTTCCAGACGCGTGAGCTTCCGCGCCTCCGCACTACCGAGCGTTCACGGCCCTGCACCGCCCTCCCCGGCCGGCAGAGGCTGGGCGCTGCAGGGCGGCACCACAGGGTGTCACCCGAGGTCCAGGCTGGCGCGGCCGGCGGCACCCTCCAGCTGCGGGCAGCCGTCCTGCGGAGAGCCCCGGCAGGCAGACCCGGCCCTGCTGGAGAAGCAGCTCAAGGCGGGCCCCAGCTGGCCGGGACGGTGGGGCGGGTGGGCGACCAGCCGCGCGGGGAGCCTGCGTCCCTTCTCCCAAGGCTCTGATCTCAGGGCAAAGGCCCTTCGGCCGCGCAGCAGGAGGCAGCTCGCCGTCGAGGCTCTCCGGGCTCTACCCGCCCTGACGCCACGCACAGAGGGCTCCACTCTTTTCTTTTTTTTCCTCTTTTATTCCAACAGATGGAGCAGGAGGAAACTCCTGAGTAAACAGCAGACCCCGGCTCTCTCCGGGGCTTACAAACGTCCAGAGTTGGAAAACTCACTCCGCACAACTGCAGGCGACCAAACCGAAACGTGTGGTGATTGTATACTGTTACTGTAGTGCCCGTACCTGTACGGGAAAGCCACAAACTACGGAATTTCAGTCTCTCAAAGAAGAGAACTTTCATTTAGAGCCTTACACTAAAGCAATCTGCTGGCCAAATTGTCTCTGATTCAAAACATAAATGCAGTACATATCTGTATTAAATATTTAAAGTTTTCTTTTTCAAATAGCAAACCGTGGGGTTTTTTTACTCTCCTTTTTTGGAAAGTAGTTTTGGAATCATTTTTTGCAGAAACTTTCCACAGACGGTTCCAGCCAGCATGGAAAATTTTATCCCAGTCTTTATGTGTTGATCTTGACAGCAGAAACTAAATGTGGGGAGAGTCATAAACCATCTTTACTATGAGCCATCTTACTAGCTCTACTGGGGAAACTATAGCCACATAGTATCCCATAAACATCTGTAGAGCTGGTACTGCAGTTAAACAGGAGAGTAATGTTGTAGAATATTTCATTTCACTTCTTAGAAGACTACAGATGGGCCAGGATTCATCTAACCTAATTTTAGGTACCCCAGGTAAGATGCCCAATTAGGACCACCACCCAAAGCTCTTTTCTGAGCAGTGTCCCTCATTTTTTTCAGGTATCTGTAGAAATGTTTCACTGGAAGTGCAAGGCTGTACAAGAGTCTTGCGTTTTTTCATTTTCTACAGGCTTTTTATAAGAAGTGTACAGAAGATGGGCACAGACTACTTTTTGAAAACCTTTCGGGGGATAAACAGGCATCTCTTGCTTAAGACCCAGACTGCCCTCCAGAAGTAACCGCCTGTTGGGTACACAGGGAGCACAAGAAAAATACTGTCGCTAAGAAGCTTCACTTATCTTCCTAAGGCTCATGAAAGGGTACATGGCTTATGGTACACAGAGATAAGTAATACAGTTAAACCACGTCAAAAGTCTGAATTTATGTATTTAAATGTTTACATGTGTATCATCAATACACTCCATCCAAGAGGCGTATGAGACCCCAGGCACGCTCACCATACAAAATACGAGTGTTTTAGGGTTCATTGGGTTGACTGTTGGGCTAAGTAAAGCTACCCAAGCTGGTGGCAGTTACAACGCTGCCACCAGCAGAAAATTTGGATGATTAGTTCCATTTTACAAATCTGTGAAATTAAACCACCGAGTCACCTCAGTCGAAATAACACATAAAACCTGTGTCAGCTGGGATTTCAGGAGTCCTAACCCTTCGCTTCTCAGTCCAGAGACTTTTCTCTAAAGGAAATATAGACCTCACAGACAGGGAATTCTGTAAAACAAACAAAACAACAAACAAACCCAAAACCAGCTGACTACCATAGACTCCCTCCCTTCAGGCATGACTGTAATGCATCAAATTCAGGGAGATTAAAAACATGGTCAAATTTTTCACCTTTTCTATACTAAAAAATTGAGGTGAAGTGTTGAATATTCATTGCTAGCAGTTGCAGACTTTTGCACAAAGCAGCAGCCGCATAATGAGCCTACACATGGTAGAACAGTTAAAATTACAATCAGACATTATTTTTTAAAAGTAACCGATTAAAATAATACCCTACATCTTGGCAAAGATGAAAGGCACCCAAGGTACACCTCTGAGTCACTGAAGTTCCATACTTCTTAATTATTAATGACTCCAGTGGGTTTTTTTCTTGAAAATGATAGATAGTATTTAATGTTTTGTTACCCTAGGGCTGCAGTTCTCTGCTCATGTATCTGCACGTAGCACCTTGCTAATGCCTGGGAAATGTGAGGCAAAGATAATGCGTATCGCAAAACTTCGTCACTTAGCAAGTGCAGTTTCATTTTCGGTAGGAGCAAATTAGCACTGTATATTTTAACATCTCTAGCCTACAAGTCGTGAACACAAAAGATGTTTCAGGCACATTACAGCACTGGAAGACTTTGCAAGGCCTGTCAGTACATTGTTCAAAGAGTTATTGAGCGCATGAATTTGGGACTGCTGCATCTCTTTCATACACTAACATGATCTGAAAGGACAGAGGTTTCTTGGCTGCTATAAATTAGCATTTTCAGCTCTGAGTGTGGTCTCCCAGACACAGTTTATAGCTGAAGCCATGCAGGTTTTTTTGTTCCTACATCCAACAGATAATAAAAGATGGAAAGTTACTGCATGCTTTTATCTTGGAAATAAAATGAACAGAAATATCGCCCCACGAGAGCATTGCTTACACTGCCGTTATCGCAGGGGCCCGAGAAACAGTTGACTCTGTCTAGGTTTTTCTCAGCAGCTGCTCATTTTGATTCTCCGAATTGCTAAGACCACCAACTGCAGTAACCAGTGGATAATGGGTGCTGTAAACGAGGTGCGGACGCTCAGTCCCTCATAGAAGGAAGCATCCATCACTGTGCAGAAGCAATTGAATGGGATCACCCCAGAAGAAGTGGTTAACTTAATTCTTAATTCTTGGCTGAAAGTCCCTCTTGCAGGCCACCCAGCAGTACTCAGTAATAAAAACCTGTATTTAACAGCTCAGTTTTAGATGAATAGTCTGTTTTACCCCATCCAGGTAAGCATATCATCAGCTGGTGAAATCCGCCTCCCCGACACTGATTTTGGCACACTGGTAAGCTTTAGGATGCATTACACTGCCCCACACTATAGCAGCAATGTTTGATACTCCAGGATCGGACTCCCAGGTTGCGAGTTTCCATCAGGCTTACACCAACCTGCTTTTAGCATTCGTCTGCAGCATAGTGCTAAAAAAACCTCAAGTCTTCATCATACAACTGACCTAAGGACTTAATTCTTCAAGTGCAGGTATGCTTTGTCCACACCAGAGAGCGGTACCTTCACTTTGCTAGAAGTAGAGAAACCCATTTTGAGGAAGTGTGAACATTTGTACCACGTAAGAGCACCCACATTGATACACACCCACTCAAACACCCACATTCGGAAGACCCATACGCCCATATTTTGCCAGGGTGTATCCATGATAAGACGTGTATGGGTGCAGCTTGACGGAATAACCATCACACACCTAAGCAAAATTACACAGGTATCTTAGCCGATTGGCAGCTCAGATTTGTCCTTACATTTTTTTTTTTAAAGCTGGCTAAAATTTTTCAGGGAGAAATCCTTTGTTTTAAAATAAAAACTGACAGAGTTTATGGAAGTATTTTTCAGGATTTTACTGCAAACCAATGGGTTTGGTCACAAAAAAAATATGATACATATAACCATGTTAATTATATTACATTACAATGATGGTATACATTACAAGTAAGTCTGTAAGTTTAAATATACATCTAGAGTTACAACTGAATGTACAGATCTTTTTTACAGTACATACAATCAGGAATGAACCCCCCCCCAAACCATAAATAATGCCCATTTTACAGATGACATCTTTTAAACTAAAAAAGAAAAAAAAAAAAGAAAAAAGAAACCAACAGCTTTGACCGACTGCAGCTGGGGCATTTTGGTCCATAAAAACCCTTTCTAAAAATAGAAATCTTTTTTCATAGCAGCAATGCTTTCTTCAAGCATTTGGATACAAGTAATTGTGAGCCCATTTCAATAATTTTAGTTGACTGTATAGATTTACAAAAGAAATTTCAAAATTACACTTAATTTATCTTCCAAATATGGAAGAAACAAACAATGCCCCACATTGTGGTATCCTGCAAGTGTCACATTGATGCTTTAAACTAAGTCCATCTGTAGTACGCAGACCACACGCATACCATTTGTTCACATAGTAAACCCACATAAATGAACTGAGAAACACACTCTGCAACAGGGAAAGCTTTGGAGCTCACAAGATCTCATCAGAAAAAGGCACATTTCATAAAATCCTTATCACGTTCAGATAGATCTTCAGGCAAGGCTTTTCGGAGCACGATTTCAAAACATCTTGTTCTTACTCCTACGATCTGCCGTAGCAGTCTATGGCAGCAGTCACTCTTGTTTTTCTTTCCCAAGGAGACAGCACCACTTTGGGGGAAGAACGAATGGAAATGAAAAGCCTGTAAAGCTCATTTAGAGAGTGATGTGCTCTTCAAAAAAGCTTCCAGCAAACAGTGTAGTTGAAATTAAGGCTGCAAAGCTGCCGTGGTGGAAATGTGCAAATTCTCTTTCAAGATGACTGGTCAACTGGCAATTCCACCAGAAGGCCAAACAAAAATGAAAATAATAGTTATTATTATTAAAAAAGAAAGAAAGAAAAATGTTCACAAGAAAGAGTCCACGGGTGGGGCATACGAGAAGCCCAAAAAAGCCTCAGCGGCTTCTTTGACGCTGGCAGTGATGAGGATGCTGTCTGGGGACTGGCCGATGGAGTTGGGGACTGGCTCATCTGTAAACTCCGGATCGAAGTGTCGCAGGTCACTGGGGCCACTCTGTGGAAAGGACAGAAATGGAAACATGCAACATTTAGACTCAAATGTTTTGTGAGTGCACAGTTCAATTCAAAATGGGGACAAGCACCCTTGTGCGGAGACTCACAGTGTTATCACCTTGGGCCCACTGTTTAACAGCCTTTGCCAGTTTTAGTTTGACCTTTTTTTTGTATCCTGCTGCATATTGTCTCACTAAAACCAAGATGATTCAATTTAATACGCTACCCTCCAGCTAAGCTTATGCAACAAAAGCCAAACGCAAACACACCACTCTGCCATGCAGCAGTTTGCAGGGGAGGACTTTGATCTCCGGGCCAGTTATTAAATTTATTTTACAAAATGCTCAGAAAGTGAAAGAGAACAACCTCCACAACCAGATCCCTCTCTTTAGATGTTAGTATCTGACAAGCCAAATGTAGCTCTGCCCTTGAGAAGCTATTTGCTTTCTACACCTTACCCCTTTGGTAAAACAGGGATGCTGGGGATTATTTCAAAATAGCCATGCAAATGAAGCATTTGTGAGAGGCCACAAAACCCAGCTAAATTTAGACTGGCCATCAGCAAAATGCCAGCTACAGCTTATTTATAACCTTGCCTGGACACCCACAAGGGAAGGAGAAGCTGTGTTCCCCAAACACAGCCATCCGGCCAGTCCCCCCGGCTCCCGGCCACCCCACAGAGACAAGGGGGGAAAAGACATTCTCCATACATTCTATAATTAGAAGTGATACATACCACATTTGGGTTAAAAGGGGGTGTAATCTTCTTATTAATGAGATCATCCCAGTTAATTGGGGAGAAGAAGATGTGATTCTTAATCTCCATCTGTTACAGAGAGAAAAATAGATTAATTCAGACCCAAGCTAATGTAAGCAGTATGCCCTAGTCATCCTCCTGCGTTGCTTGCAGGCGCTAGTGGGTTTGCACTTACAAAGTCCTCCTTGGCACCAAGCCTCTTTGTCCTATCCTTCTGCAAAAGGCCTTCCAGGAGATGTCTAGCCGAGTTGGTAATATTTGGCTTCAGCTGCAAGGGTTTGTTCAAGATGTTGTCATACATTTCTGCCGTGTTCCTGCTGTAGAAGGGCGGCTGTGGGAATGGGAAAGGAGAGACGCAGGTTAATGAGGCTGACAGGTGGGCACGGGGTTTCTTGGTGGGAAAGGACAAGTAAGCTAGCTTGATCTGTCACGAAAGATTCATTGCTTACCAGGCCATAAAGCATCTCATACAGGACTGCTCCAAGGCACCACCAGTCCACAGTCCGGTCATAGGGCTGCTTATGAAGAACTTCTGGAGCAAGATACTGTGTAAGAAAAGGAAGAAAGCCACGTTAGCCAAAGGGATCTTTATAATTAGGAAAGCCTCCCCATTCTTGAATGAAAGCAGCTTACTGAATCCCAGCAATACGTAAGCTACCGGAAAGCTACAAGCTCTTTATAAACAGGGAGATGGCTCAAGAGCTGTTCTCTCCTGCTCAACAAGCTCTACGTGTTCTACACGTCCTCACTGGCAGCCTGATATTACAAGACCCATAATACCCCCTGCTTGTCTAACCAGCCATAAATATACATGGGAGATGTCAGCTTTCACTGACAAGGACAGCGCTTGCTGCCGCTCTGCGAGTGGTGGGCTGAGGGCTGGCCGTACCTCCGGTGTGCCGCAGAAGGTGGAGGTCGTGCCATTGTGCTCAATGTTTTCTTTGCAGAGTCCAAAGTCAGTCAAGACAATGTGCCCCTGTGAATCGAGCAGGATATTCTCCGGCTTCAAGTCGCTGTAGGAAGAGATGAAAGAAGACAAGCGTTCGTTAGAGGAGCTACAGTGAGAATATTTTAGGCGCAATTGTTTACACAACTTCACTAAGTCACGAAAAAATATTAAAAGCAATTCCGAGCTCATATTGAGATCAACTTTTTAATGCTTATTCAATAAAGCATGTGGGTTTTTTAGGCCAACAAACTGAACAAGGTTGCTTACCGATAAACAATGTTCAGGGAGTGCAGGTAGCCTAGTGCACTGGCAATTTCAGCAGCGTAAAATCGGGCTCTCGGCTCCAGGAAGCAACGCTCCCTCTGGAGATGGTAGAACAACTACAGGAGACAGAGAGAACAAAGTTGTGTAAGCGGCGGGCGCCAAAGCCTGTTAACAATGCACTTAATTAGACTCAACATATATAGGGAGGGAGAACAATAGCAGGAAATGGCCTAACGATCCTTTGGTAGTTCAAAACTTGGCAGGCTGGAAACACTCAATCTAGTAACTTTTCCCCCATGACTTTTCCCCTTGCAACTCTTTTTTATTTAAAAGGAAGGGTGAAAAAGTCTACCCTGCCACCCTGCACATGATAGGAAATACTATTTCATTTTCTTACTGCTTACCTCTCCACCATTGATGTAGTCTAGGACAAAATACAATTTGTCTGCAGTTTGGAAGGAGAAGTGAAGCCCAACCAGGAAGGGGTGTTTCACATTTTTCAGCAGGACATTGCGCTCTGACATAATGTGCTTCTCCTGAAAACATAAGAAATCATAAATGTTTAGTACACTTGCTTAGTAATAGCAGTAAAAATATATTTGATGGACATGGCATCATGAAGAAGCGGCTTACCTCCTTCTTCTTCAGGATTGCCTTTTTCTGCAGGACTTTAACAGCATAGAACTGTTCTTCTGCCTTATGCCGTGCAAGCAGAACCTGAAAGAGGATAAAATCCCAGAACTGAGCAATACTGAAATACAGAACAACTTGTAAACACAACTGGAAACAAGCCTTTATGTTAACTGCTGAACACTGCTGCATCGCTCCGGTTCAATGTGCAAACCCTTTGCTGGAAATGCCTAACGCTATTACCACTCTGGCAGATAAACCTAGCCCAAAGTTTTTATGGCTAGTTCCCTTCCCCTTCAAAAGCGAAGTATCTATTCTTCCCAGCACCACCGTCTCCTAAGTCCCTTGCTCTTTTATGACTCTTTCAAACGCAGCACCCTGCTCCCTCTCCCCACAGCTACGCAGGGAGCCAGGCACTGGGCAGCGGGGCATGCTCATGTCTGGTTTGAACGACCACTGTTTACCAAAGACAGTACAAATCCGACCCTCAGGCATTACACACAAGAGCTGAAGAGTAAATAAATTACAGCGAAAAGAAGTTAAGATTTACCTTTCCAAAACTGCCTTTTCCAATCACTTTTAAGAAATGAAAGTCAGATGGTTTGGCATGTGGGTTGGATGACGGACCAAGATTGATCTGCTGTGAAGGACTGGGCTAGAAAAATAAACAGACAGAAACCACACTTCTTAAAACAGCTTGGTAGTGAGAGTCTCAACAATGTCTCTTTTTTAAAAATATAAATAAAGTGACCTTGAAAGTCAAGATTAGCACTCTTCTTATCACTGAAAATTTAATCTTGACCTCTGCCAGATATCTTAAACTATCAGATACTGCCTAAGAGGAGTGTAACAGCCACAGTTTACTTAAAAGTTCTTGTTGAGGTCTTAGCCACATTCCATAATGAAGTAACAATCAATAAAGCTTATTTTTAAAATTTTTCCTCCATGTCGGGAAAAAGTTCCAGTCTAACTTGATAACTCTTTTTCCCACTTACATCAGAGTGCTATGAGCTCAACTAAATTAACACTCGTGATGCTAATTTTGCTACGCTTCTATTACTGGCTGATTTGGTGTTCTAAAAATGCTTCACTGAGTAAAATCTACTTACCGGAGGAGAAGGATCAGCATTCATAAGTTCAGGCTCTTGAGGCTGGGAGATTTTCAAGATAGACTGAACTTCAGGGCTGCAAGGGTAAGAGCATGCATGATTAGGAGAGTTACCAGAAGCATCAGGCAGATTTTTCCACCAGAGGGCATGCACGGATCATGAAAGATGAGTTTTGGTTTGGGCTATTACAGGAGGCAACCGAAACGATCTATTTGATTTAAGGAGTAAATTAATCTACAGAAGGTAAATTCTGTCATACAAAGATATGTATTTATACTGTAAGTACAGTTCAAAATAGGGACGGGGCTCTAGAAATCCCATCCAACTGATTTCTCCCAAACCCAGCTCACGAAGGTTTGTTGCCAAGTGAGTAATACCTCAAGAAGATCAATTAACTCTTCCGTAACAGTCATGCCTGAGGCATTCCAGTAAACAAACATTTTTTTTTAACTCGATCTCGCAATACATAGTGATATTGGTGACTGAAATCCAGCCAAAATTTCTGATACTTACTGCTTGCATGCATAGGAGTTGGTGGCAATCTTCTGAATGAAGTCGTTTAGCCCCATTCTTCTCTGCTTCATGAAAGCTATACAGTAAAAGGAGAGGGAAAGGAGAAATAAAATCATTAAACCATCCTGCGAGAAAAATCACAGCCCCCCCGAGCATCCTCGGAGAAGCCCCCCCGCCGCTCACCGATGAGGATGGCCACCATGCCCCTCATCTTCGAGTAGGTCAAGGTAGGACCAGACGCCTCGGCTGCTTTCACGGTCATTTCGGAGCGGGGTGGGGGATAAATAACGACTGTACGACACCACCAGCTCCCAGCACCGCACTGCCTCAGCGAGGCACCCGACGGCGCTTAAGTGGCGGCGGTGATGGGCGGGACAGGGGCGGGGCGGCGACGATCGCGTCGTCCTCCCCCCCCCCCCCCCCGACGTCCACCGGCCGCCTCCGAGGACGTCGGGGGGGGGGGGGGGGGGGGGGGGACGGACGACGACACACGATCGTCGCCGCCCTTGCCACCTCCCTACCTGGGGCGCACCCCCCGGGGACCCCCCCCCCAGCATCCCCACCGTGCAGAGCATCCATGAGCAAACGCATCCAATCCCTTTTGGGTTTTTTTGCCCAGCAAACTCCCTTAACCTCGTCTCTCTCTGCCCTCCTTTCTTTTTCCCGGCCCTTCTTTAATTTTTTCGCCGTCATATAAAGTTGAAATCTGGCTCTGTCCTGGACAAGCACCTCTTCCTAAAGTGTGTCCCCATCGTCCCCCCCGCCGCAGCCCGCGTCCGCTCCCGGGCCCCGCCGCCGGCCCGTCGCCCCGGGCGAGCGGCGATAAGGGACGCTGACGTTTCCTTGAAGGAGGCGCGGTGACTCAGGAGAACAAGATTTCCTGCCCGGTTTTCAATAAAACAAACAAATGTGCCTTCTGTGCATTGCCCTGATCCCGGCTGGGACATTACTTAAAGGGAAAAAAAAAAAAAAAAAGGTATTTTTTTAATGCCAAAAAGGGAAACAAGCGGAAAAAAAATAATCCCAGTCCTCTTGAGTCCTCTGAACTTGGAGGAGACGGCAGAGATCTACTTCCAGAAAAGGTGGGGAGGTGACCGAGGACTGGACAAGTGCAAAAGGGGAAAAAAAAAATCCCAGAAAACAGCCCCGCTCCGCAGTTTTTGTTTCCACTGTACACGCTCACTCGGGAACACCGCGTACCCGGCACTCAATGGCCCAGCCGCTGCCTTGCGGGCGCACCGGGGGCGCGCCAGGAGCGCTGGTGCATGCACCAAGCACAAGGTGAAACGATGCCGCCGGGGCCCCCCCCGCCCGCGGGACGCAGGCAAGGACGGCGAAGGGGACCACGGCCTCCCCCTAATCCTCCCCCCGGTGCGCACCCCAGCTTGCAGCCCTCGCCGCGGGCAGGCGCGGCCGGGGGGTGCCGGGCTGCTGCGCGCTACAGGCGGGTGGAACTTTCCACCCGACGGGGCGTTACTTACGCGCGTATTGCGCCTGGCTGCCTGAGCGAAGGGCGCTGGGCTGCGGCCAGCGGCTCCAGCTGCAACGTGCCCCCGTCCTCCCCCCGTCCGGAGCCCTTTTTTTTTTTCCCTCTTTTTTTTTTTTTCTCTACACCCGCTGCTGCTGCCTCCCCCGCAACCCCAGCCGGCCGCTGGGCGGCATCCCTTGGCAGCTGCCGGCATCGCCTGCCTCCCGGGGGGGCGATGGCAGGCACCCCAGCACAGGGGCCGTCAAAGGCTGCAGCTCACGCTGAGCAGCAAGACGGAGGACTTGGAGAAGAGAGAGAACCCCTGCGAGGTGGGCACAGGTCTTACAAAGCGCTGCAAAGGCTTTACAAGCCAGAGAGCAAAGGGGGATGTTTGGCGGCTCCGCTGGTCTCCGCACCGAGCCGCCGGTGTCCTTCCCGGAGCGGAGGGGGGCCCTGCCGGGCCCCGCCGCCGCGGTGCGGGGGAGTGCAAGGGAACCGGCGCCAGGGAAGGAAGGGGCGACGGGAGAAGCAAGGAAAAGCTGGCTGCGGCTGGCGGGGCTCTAGCTTCTCCCACTTGTTGCTTTCCTCACTCTGTTGCAAAAACTACCCCTCTCATTAATTGAAGCGAGGCAAAAAAACCCCAAACCCACGACTAACCAACCCAACCCCCCCAAAACTTGATAGATGGGGATAGGAGCAGCCAACTTGCTCTGCCCCTTCTGGACTGCTTTCGGAGTGCTGCTGTTAAAAACTACTCGAGCCCTGCCGTTTTGAGGGCAACCGGAGTTCCCGGCCCCCGCCCGCTGCTCCCCTGGCATCTCCCTCCGGGCCCAACGACGTGGCGTCCCGCAGCCGGGCCGGCGGCCAGCCTCCCCGCCACGCTCAGGCCAGCTGGGCGCAGAGGCAAGCGT
This sequence comes from Mycteria americana, assembly GCF_035582795.1. Classification (NCBI taxonomy): domain Eukaryota; kingdom Metazoa; phylum Chordata; class Aves; order Ciconiiformes; family Ciconiidae; genus Mycteria; species Mycteria americana. Next base: position 64,309,947 of record NC_134367.1, read on the forward strand.
CTCCCAGCCCCCGGGCAGGCTCCGGCACAGCCTCCCCCGCTCTTCTGCACAACCTGCCGCGGGCTGCAACCCGCTTCCCTCCTCTCCGCTCCGCCGCGGCCCGCCACGCTGCCCGCAAGCGCCCACGGCGCAGCCCGAGCGCGGCCCCACCGTTGCCCGCCGCTGCCCCCGCTCCGACCGGTTACACCATCGCCCCCGCTTCGCACCGGTCTTTTTGCGAGGGCTCCGCTGCTCTTGCCAAGTCACCTGACCCCCTTCCGTGCCAAACGCTGCCCCGGCTGTACCCCGCACGCACCCCCCTGCATCCCCCGGTGCCCCGCTCCGCGGTGGCCCGGCTGCTGGAGGGGTTATTCCCCCGTGGGGAGCAGTCTTCCTGCCAGGGCAGGGTGTCCCGCCGGCAGAGCGGAGAACCCACCTTTCAGCGACGACTTCTCCTCTTTGCCCCTCATCTCGCTCCCTGCCGAGACCCCGGGCGCGGCGCGGCAGCGCTGAGGCTGTGACTGGGCTCCCGGCCGCCGCTGGAATCCCAAATAACTCCCCTTCCTGGCCGGGCGGCCCGCAGGCAGGAGGGAGGCGGCGAGGGCGGCGAGGCCGGCCGCCGCTCCCGCTGACCCGTTTATGGACGCAATATCGAGGGCGGTTGACATGCAGGAGCGTTATAAAGTTCAGCACGGGCCGCCCCGCACACTCTGCCCCGTTGCAACATCGCCCTCAAAATTACGGTAATCAGCGCGCACACGCACACACGCACGGGCAGCGGCGGGGAGGGAGGCGGGGGGGCCACCCGGCCCTAAGTGACCTGCCGGCAGCGGCTAACCCTGCCCCACGGAAGGAGGCGCTGCCCGCGCTGCCCCCCGCCACGGCGCGCTGGGAGCGGCCGCGCACCCACGGCGCGGGCCCGGCGTCTCCCCCCGCCGCCCCCAAAGGCTCCGCGCCAGGACGGGCAGAGGCGGGGCGGGGGGCTGCCGGTGCCCGCGGGGGGCGGAGGGCTGCGGCTGCCGGCCGGGCTTCCCCGCCGGCCGGATAGCGCCGGGGCGGGACCGGCGCCCCGCTCCGACCTGGCACCCAGCGCCTTCCGCCGGCAGCGCCCCGGCGGCGCCCCCCGCCCGCGCGGCTCCGCTCCCCCGCCGCCCGCCGCGGCCCGGCCCGGCCCGGCCCGGCCCGGCGCCGCGCACCCGCGGCCGCGCCCCGCCGCGGGAAGCCGGTGTCCCTCCGTCCGTCCCGCCGTCCGTCCCTCCGTCCGGCACCCACCTGCCGGCTCCCGCAGCCCCCTCCCCGCGCTGGAGGTGCCGCTCGTCCTCCGGCCCGTCGGCGGGCGCTTCACGGCAGGGGCGTTTTTAATGTGGAAGGGAGGAATTCCTCCCAAGGGCTGAATTCCTATTATTTATAATTCACGCCGCGTTTTAAAGTCAGGAGCTGGGTTCTCAGAAGCCCGGGGTTTGGCTTAAACGCCTGGGTGTCCTAAGATTGCGTTTCAAAACTTTTCTCTACGACGGTAGCAGCAAACACCTTAACAGTTGAAACGGGCGAGAGAACACAAGCGAGGGAAAGGTACCCGAAGATCCCCTTATTCAAAAGCCGAGTCTTATAGAAAAGCATCAGACATTGTGAAAATCTCAATAAATTGGAAGGGTTTGCATCGGTAATTTGTATAGTCAGTGTTTTAGGAGTGTACAGCTAAAAAGTAAAAACAAGAGAAGAATCAAATTACAGTGATGTTTCACACTCGTGTTACTTTTCTCCCTCAGGCTAAAATTTTGACAAATTGTCCTGAACTTCTAAATAATAAGTTTTCAAAGCAAAATGAATAAAAATAAAGTAGAAGGTGGGCATTGAAAATAAAAAGGAAAGGGAGGTTCCACACAAGGAATATTTAAAGTTACAGAACTCCTTGCCCCTGGATGTGTGCACACCAAAAGTGTGGATGGGGTCAAGAACAGCTGGACAAATCAATAGAAAAAGAATGATTTGACTACAAAGGCAGCGTGTCTGACCTGGAATATTCCTGGACCACAAATTCCTGGGAGCCAGGGCTGTTTTGGGGGCAAATCACTGAATAGTTGCCTGTTCTTGCCCTCTCCCTTAGCAGTGCACTGTCAGCTGTGCTGGTAACCAGGACTGACCTACATGCACCTTGGGCCCATACCTTCATTCTGATAGTCTTATATTGCACTTCTGAGTGGCATGATACTGTTTTTTCAGTCACAGAGGTTAACCAACTCACAAACCCCCAAGAACTGCTGCTTACTGGCAAGAAGAAAGAGAACTGATTTGATTTGTAACCTAAGGTAAAGGATTTGACTCTGCCAAGTAACTATATTCCATGTAAAAGTAGGACTAGGTAAACAGATGCTCATCAAGATCTTCACCATGCCAGCATCCAAACCAGGGCCCCACTGCTGGGCTGTGAGAGATGCAGAAAGATACAGACTCTGCCGGAACCGTGCGCGACCAAGGCATAAGGGCAGAGCAGGCATGACATACTGGTTTACCAGTATGGGTAACCCCAGGATCCTGCTGACACAGAGACTGGGACATGCCCAACGTAAAGCCAGGAGAGATGTGATTCAATTTATCTTAAAGATTGAACACACGTACGTCACTAGTGTGGGGCTGTGTTGGCCAATGCAATTCCAAGCACTTTCAGCAGTAGCTGGACTGTGGAAATTTGTCTCCCTAGAGAACTCTCACTGTTTGGAGGGTTTCTTCATCTGCAGTGGACAGACAGATGTTAGTTTTGCCTGACAGTGTTTACGAAGCACACAGAAACTTTTCCCTCTTGCCCTTCAGGAAGGTCAGAGGCTTCAGCAGCCCACATGGTAACTGGAATTTGTGAGGTCTCTTCCTCTGATTCTGTCCTGGTCCTCGCTGCCCGCTGCAGAGGAAGATTTATGAATGTAATTCAGTGCCTCCATCCTTCAGGAATTAGATTCTCAGATAGCTTCTGAACTTCAGTTTGGCAATGAATTCAATGCTGAAGGAATGAATTCCTGCTTACTTATCTTGCTGAATCAAGACCTTAGGATGCAGCAGGTTGAACTGTTCCTAGAATTACTTGGCTGACTCTGGAAGGAAGCTTCCCAAAATTCTGCAAATATTTTCAGCAGTATTTGGCTTTGGGTTAATTAGACAAAGACGGAATTCAAGCCTTGGACTGCAGGAATGACATAGCCCCCAAATACAAAAGGAGATTGCACTCCTAACAGCATCTGTCTTCTGAAGCAAAATCTCAAAAGCTTTGCTTTTCCTCCCGTAAATCCCCAACAAACAAGTTCTTGTCTCTGACCTTGTAATTAAGTTTCATGTGCAACAGCCAAAACTTTCAGTCAAGACCTTCAGGCTGCCCCCACAAATGATGTCTACAAGTAGCAGCAAATAGATAAGGAACTGAATAACAGCTTTAATAACAGCCTCAACAGAGATTTAAAATCAGGAGCTTTCGAATGCTGTCAACAGGTCTGCTAGACATTGTTCTGACAGGAGGTTTATTGGCTGAAGCCCCTATTGATCTGGAAACATCTAATTGATTTCAGTGTCATATTTTGCCAAACACAAATTTGGAACGTCTTTTATTTCCCTTTTCTGATGCTTACAGAGCAGGTTTACTGCATTGTCAATAAGAGGCTTTAGTGCCAAGGGATTACGCTCACAGGATCACGGAGTGATGCAGGGCGGTACTGAGAAAAAAGTAATTCCCGTCCTTGTAGAAAGCAGTGGAAAATTACAGCATCCTTTAGATGCACTGACCTCTGGTTAAAACAGCTGATAAACAATGGCCCCAACTTCCATTTTAATTCCAGCACACTGATTTGAGTCTAATGGAGTTGTTGTCACTGTGGCTTTATGAGCAAATGTTGCAGGTATTTCAGCCCGTAGCCGTCAGAGAGGGGTGACTGCAGAAGCAGCACATTTGTATGCCTCCCTCTGAGTGTGCCCCCCCGCCCCAGATTAGTGTAAATCCTTGCAATGTTGTGTAGCCTCTCTAGCTGAGAGTCCTCATAAAACCAGCTTGGATGACAGATACTTGAATTCATTATTGTTGTTACAAACTTAAAATAATGTGCTGTGACTGCACAGAGTTTGGTCTTATCAGAACTGAATAATGCTAGTATGGTAAAGGAGATGAAAACGTAAGATGGAAAAGTGATAAAAAAAGGCTCATGAGAAAAATGAAGATTCTTAGTGATGCTATGAATTCAGTCTGCTGGTCTCCTTTGGTCACAAGGCAGCCTAATGTGAGGAGCTGGTACGTGCTCCAGAACGAATAGTGTAAGCATGCACTGTCTGCTGACTCTGGCACACAGATTTTCCTTCCAGAACTTTACCTTTTGAAGTATAATAGCAGAGATGGATTTAGGCATTTTCTATCAAGGATATAATCTGAACAAGTTTCCGTGTACCTCACGCTTGAACATATGTGCTAAAATACAAATATTATTTATAAATTTTATATTTTATATATATATATATATTTTATAGCTGGTCTAACCTTGCTATCAGGTCATCTGTCTTTCCCTTATCTCTTCATCTAGTGTTCCACAAGGTGTTTGCTACCATGATATCTCAATGCCTTTTATGTATATACAAAACCCCCATAATCACCATTGTAGTTCATTATCTTAAAAGAAAAATCTCTTTAAGCGTGTAAGCCCTCCAGCAACCTTGGAGTTAAGGCACCAAATGCTGTAAATAGTGAGCAAATTAGTCAAAGAGAGGAATTTTTGCTAGAGAGACGTTCAGCTGGCTGTTAACTCAAAACAGCAACTTGGACTCTCGGAGATGAATTGGATATGAAAACAGAGGCCTGCTAAAGGGAGGCTCACACTGTCAGGTCTTAATGCTTTTCTTCTGGTGATACCACCATGTCTCTTGCCATTATGTTGACTGCTTTAATATTCCTTATTATTTCTAGGACATTTCCTTTCAGGAAGTGTAAGAGGCTTCCTGGCAGAAGGATCACAGAATGACAGAATCGTATAGGTTGGAAAAGATCTTTAAGATCATTGAGTCCAACCGTAAACCTAACACTACCAGGATGCACAACATGCACAACATGCATGCAAGGATGCACAACATGCAAGGATGCACAACATGCACGCTAAACAGGGCTTTATCTATAGGGATTTCTCTCCAGTGATCTGTTATTTTAGGACATATTTGTCGCTTAGTTATCTGGGTCCATTGCTTTCAGTGGGGTTATTACAGTATTTCTGAGGGTAGACTAATTAGTCTAAGCTAGAGGGTGAGGGAAGAAGCATTAATTTTGCCCTAGGTAACTGGTCCAAAATGGTGTCAAAATATGTATTTATATATTCAGTCATAATATATTTACCCTTCTTAAGTTTTGGCATTTGCGGTAGGCATATAGTCACCAAAGGTACCCTCCTTGGTCAGAAGAGAAAAATAAGCACCCTGGAGGCAGCTCAGTGCATCTGTGGCCTGAATCAGGTAGTGTCTAATGTTGAGTTGAAGGAATTTGGGCCTGAAACCCACAGGTAGGTAGAGGCGTTTTTCAATCACAGGTGATTCTTTTGTTATTTCTGAAGCTTCACATGTAAAAGATGTGGAATTATTTTAATGGATCATATTGTCAACATACCCTGAGAGCTGGTAATTTTTTTCCTGATTTATAGATATTTATATAAAAAGATAAAATCTTAGGGCCTAAGTTTAAATACCATACGTGATAGGCAGAGATTCCTGACCTGCCTCAGTCCAGTCTAGCTATGGACCTGGGAGAAGACTTGTAACATTGGTATAATGCTCCATAGTGCTCCTCAAGGATGAATTATATATCTTGGCTTTAAGCTAGTAGCCCTGCATGGTTCTGTATTGTGCTGGATAGACGAGACATACCAGCGTTCTTGAAATTAGTTGACATTATCTTGCCTTGCACTGTGCCTGATATCATCTCAGAGAGATGTGGAAGTATTAGTTCTATTTTATAAAAGTGGGAATTAAACCACAGGGTAGACAATGTGTCTCCTCCGAGGGAAGTCTGTGGCAGAACCAAAAATTAATTGCAAAGTTAACTTTCTCCCATTCTAATAACTGGATTAAGATTACTGTACAGCAATATATATTCCATATCTGCCAATCTCATTTGCGCAATTGCATGCACTGTAAACAGACGACTTAGGATGGCAAGAGCCAGAGCAGGCACTGCAGGCGTCTGCTGTACCTTGGTGGAATCACAGAATCACAGAATTGTATAGGTTGGAAAAGACCTTTAAGATCATCGAGTCCAACCGTAAACCTAACACTACCAAGACCACCACTGTACCATGTCCCTAAGCACCTCATCCAAACGGCTTTTAAATACCTCCAGGGATGGCGACTCAACCACTTCCCTGGGAAGCCTGTTCCAATGCTTGATAACCCTTTCAGTGAAGTAAAATTTCCTAATGTCCAGTCTAAACCTCCCCTGGCACAACTTGAGGCCATTTCCTCCCGTCCTATCACTTGTTACCTGGGAGAAGAGACCGACCCCCACCTCTCTACAACCTCCTTTCAGGCAGTTGTAGAGAGCGATAAGGTCTCCCCTCAGCCTCCTTTTCTCCAGGCTAAACAACCCCAGGTCCCTCAGCCGCTCCTCATCAGACTTGTGCTCCAGACCCTTCACCAGCTTCGTTGCCCTTCTCTGGACACGCGATCCTGCCTAGATATCTGATATTACTATAGCCCTTATTCCCTTCCCAGGAGGAGCTACCGATCACAGTGAAAAATGTGGGACTTGGAAACACTGACACCTAAAAGGTTTTCTTGTGATTCGAGAAAGGACCTGAATCCACATTTGTGGGGAAGGGAAGGAAGTATGACTGTATCCACACTGAACTGGCAACTGGTAGCATCACCTGCCACCATCCAACATGTCGGAAATGCCAGGAAAGTGCTTTTCCCACAGCACACTATCACCACAAATAATATTACTGTAAGACAAAAAAAGTCCCACAGCTGTTTCACAGGCAGACACAGAAAGAAAAAGCCACAAACATCTGCAGCATTAATTTCTTTTTTTCATTTCCAGATGCTATTTTCAAGCCTCTTCAGTCATTTACTGCACTGTGCATCTCTTTGTAGTATTCCAATTAGCCCAAATTTTTTTAACACCTTAAGCCCTAAAGTGAATTGGCAACCTTTGATATGGGTTTCATTTACTTTGATAGAAGCTGCCTTTACTTTTTTGTAAATGCTTTATGTAATTCCACAAAGAGGAGCTTAACTTCAGGCAGCCAAGCTCAAATGTTTTGGCCATAGGTTTACTAGCCTTCAGGACCAAAAGGATCTGCTACAACATCTAGCCTGGCTGTCTGTGTAACATTGACTTGCATTTGCTGCTACATATATCAGGTCCAACAACTTTACCTCTGAGGTTTCTTGTCTCTTCCTCTTAACTCAAGCTTGGCTATCTCAAAATTTTCATCCAGTTCAAGGATAAGAATCAGGAGGTTTTGACAAGCACAGACACCCACCCATGCATAATCATGCAATAGACCACAGGCTGTGAGTCTATGGCCTTTCCAGCCTTCAGCAAGGGCTTCCTTGCCCCAGTGCGTCTGCAGCTGCTCATCAGCATCCACATGGTGGGTGTTACCAACCCTTGGATCAGCTGGCAGATCTCCACGTGGGAGCTCCCACTATCTCGCATTAGTCAGCCAGGTGATGAGCACCTGGGCACAGCCTCTTCAGCTGGCACAGCTGAAGCTGGAGGCAGATGTGTATCCCAGCCCACTTAGTCAGTGTGCAAGGCAAACAGTAAGTGTAGTACCACTGATCTTACACACATTGGCTGCATTGTCATTTTAACCTCGTAAAAAAAGGATAGAGGTTTGGAAGCGTGCCGCACTCCAGGTAGTTGCTGATACTTCTGTAACGCTTCCCATCAGAACCTTGTAACCCTGTGCTTTTTTCAGAAAATATCTGCATACAGGAGTGGGGAAGAGCAGGTCTAGCGTATTGGATTACTGGCGAATGCAGGGTGACTGGTACATAATTCTCAGCGTGACACTAATCTCTATACCTGCAGTAAGTTGAATGCAACACCTCTCCGCTCTGCCTAGCTGAATATCATGCATTGATCTTGCGTACAAGACAGGTTTAATAATGCTGTAGAATATTCTCTTCAGGGGGAAAAAAAAAAAAGACCAGAAGAAAGAGAATCAACCTTCTCCATGTATTTTTAATAGGGCATTAGAAAAATTAACTCCTGGAACTGTGGCATGTTGCAAACACGTCTCAGCCTGCTGCAATATAGGAAACATTACTAAGCAGTTTGTATTTTGTCAGCAGTGGTGTTCTTTAGATATACAGATAAAGTTCCAGGTGAAGAAATTGAAGCATAAAGAGGTTAAGCAAAGTACTGTCCAGTGAGACAGAGGATTGAAAACAAGACTTTTGGCCTTTGGTGTTGTACTACCTGTGTAGACGGATGAACCACTGAGGGCAGATATACAGTTTAAATACAGAATGGCTATGCACAATGTAGCTGCCAATGACAGCTTTAGTCATTTGCAAAGCGTAACACTGAGGACTTCTCTACAGTTATAGGGAATTGTGTTACTAGTGCTATTCATGATTTCCACTTAGCAATGATTTTCACTTATGCATGTTTTTATCCAGAGCTCTTTAAGCCCTCACACAGGCAAATATTAACAGTGACATTTCAAAGAATGAAGAGATGGGGAAGTTGGATGACTTGGGTCACTGTCATATGATGAGCCTGAAATAGAATAAGCGTTTTGTAGGGCTTGTGACTTTCAATCCCATGCTCAACTCGTTGGACATATAGCCCACCTCCTACAAGGCAAAACTTGACAACAGTTTTGCTCATTTGGTGACTGACCCAGACTGACTGACTGAAAACAACAGTTGAAATCACAGCTATTGGACTCTGAATCAAAATCAAATGCTGTCTTCTCCCAGTTTCTGTGAGGTTTGCAAATAAAGCTCTAGTTTTGACCCATTCTGCAGTTTTGGGATTCTTAGCGCTTTTTACAGAAATGACAAATAGGCAGACAAGGAGCAGAGAAAGCAAGGGAATTTCTCAGAAAGGAAGAAAATCTCTTTGTGTCAGCATTTGAGATGTAAGAGTATAAAATACACAATGAGCTGCATATGTCAGATTCAGGTGAGTAGTAACTCTCTGCATCTGCATAATGCTTTTTTGATTTCACTTTACCTGCTTCAAAATGGATAGTACATGGTAGTAAAGTATGCTCAACTTTGTCTGGAGATAGGACTCTGAAGTATTTTTTAAAGACCATGTTTTTCTCATCTTCAGTATTGTGTATACATATATATTTATTGCTGTGATTGTGTTTTTCATTTAATATATGTTTATTCTAGCTTTTTAAACTTTTCTAATTTGAACAGCATACACAGAACTTATAGCTCTTTCATCTAAACTCAGGTGCCACTGATGAAAGATCTGTAATCACTCAAGCCCCAGAGCATTCACCCTGGTTATTTCAAGTATATTTGTCTTTAGGTGCTACAACCACAACTAGTAAACTTCCAAGTCACTTTGGCTGTGTGAGCTGAGTCATAGAATAATATAAAAGGACTTCTATTCATGCATTTGTGCTCACTGGAACATACTTATATGTACAGTAATGACTAATGAACTAGTGAACACATTTGTTAAAGACAGCTTAATAGGAAAATGTGATTTGTTCTTGGGGGGGGAAGGCTGTTATGAAGTCAGAAACTGTGAGAACCAACATTAATTCATTTATATAATGAGCGTTTTTTCTTTATATACATTTTTATTCTCAGATGTGGTGTTTTTAAATATTGAAGAATATTATGAACCTGAGACATCAGGTCCCACTTTGTTGTATAAGCCTATTTGTGGCTGCCAGGATAGGAAATAAACTTCTCTGAGCATTTCTGAGTATCTTGTGCCTTCCCGTTTAACAGTGTCTCTCAAATCCTGTTAATGCAGGGATTGCTTAGGTTTTTGGGAAACTATCTATGATGAACATCTATAATCACACATCACAAACATCTATAATGAAGCTAAGCTTTGAGTGTTCACTCGCTTGCCTTTTTCAAGAATGTTTTAAGAATATTATGACTTTTATTTCTGTGTTTCCTTTGAAAAAAAAAGTCACCATTTTTCAGGTCACCATCCGATGTTTAATGACTACCAGTACTGCAGAGGCTGCAGGTTGAGAAGCACCTCTGAATGTTATCTGACACTGACCGTTACTGGAGATGTGGTCCTGGGCCAAGTGGACCTTTGGTTGGACTGAAGTGGCAATTCAAATGCTCTTAAAGCAATTTAAGAATGCTAAACTGATGAAAAACTGTTTGATCAATGTCTTACAGCTATTGACTTGTAAAAGGTCCTCTTTCATCACTCACTATCATTTTCCTGGAAGATCTTTAAATAGATTTCAAAATCACATTTTACTTTGAATTGGCTCGGCAGGCAGAAAAACAGGCTTCCAGGCTGTACGCCATCATTCACGAGCATGGCTCAGCATCCTGACGCTTCTGCAGGGCCAGCTTACAAGAAATGTGGAACTACTGAGATGCTGAATTCTTTTCACAACACAAAATGTTTAGACTGCTAGGAAAGAAAAAAAAGGGAACTGGTGTGGGAGTGCGTGGGGAACTCCATATAGAAAGAGGAAGTATTGTGTGTGACTGATCAGGAAACGGGTGCAAAGCATCTGTTTTGGTAGTATTTTCACTTGTTTTGGGGGCATTTCCATAGCGAACTGGAATCTGGCCCTGCGCGTAGGTATTACTTCACTCCGGAGCGAAAGGCAGGCACTAATTTGGGGCGAAACACAACAGCTGTCAGCAGGAGCGCATAGCAACACGGCACAACAGCTGACGGCAGGACGCGCACGACGCAACATCCCGCTGAAACTGCGAGTGTTGTAGAGTCATTCTGCGCTGCCAGAATCACAAACAACTCTCTGACTTCTATAAAGCGAGAAAGCTATTTTCAAGGCTGTCTTTTCTGATGGGAATTGGTTCTCTTTTGCCTCCAAAAACTCTGGGATACAGTCCCATCTGCGCTACAAAAACTCCAGGGAGGTATGCAAGGCAGCAAGGTGCGAACACGATGAAAGCCCCTTCTGATCCTGCCTGGCAAGGCACTTCTTTACCATGCACAGATTTGACAGGAGAGAAGTTTAGCCCTCATCTTTCCATAAACATTAGCTGATCTGGAGTACACTGCCAACCCCCATGATGTCAGGGCTGTTCGCTCCTTTGGTTTTGTCACGTGATTTTTTTTTCCCCCCAGAAGCCAAGTCCAAAAATATGACAGTTTTTCTTGTGTAAAGTGAAGTTCTGCTTATGCCTTAGCTCTTGAGCAAGTTGTAGTTAGTCAGATCTTTGCAGAGTTGTGGGGAGGGTAGTGTACTGCCCTCAATGCAATGAAGTAATTTTTAGAGGAAGTCCTTGTATGGACAATTTATTCATTGTTTTGGAAGACTTCAAATAGCATTTCCAGGAGGACCAATTCAAATTCCAGATTTGGTTCTCCTTATTCAGTCATTCCTCCGTCAGCTGGGAGGCAGAAGCAAGCTTGGATATGCTGGTGCAAGTGGGCAGCACAGAAAGCTGAGACAAAATCCCTGACAGAGGGTGTTTTGGACCTCCCCCTCCAAGACAGAGATGTAATGCTCCTACAGAGTTATAAAGGGGCTGAAATAAATGAAAGAGATATTTCAAGGGCTGTCATGGTAAAGCTCCTGAGCAACATACTCAGTGAGATGTGGAGCGAGGCAATTATTTGGAGGACTCTTTGCCATTGGCTTTCCCCTCTCAGGAGAATGAAACTTGTTAGCTTAAATGATTTCAAACATGACCCATCCCCATTTTCTAAGCAGATCATATTAGTCTATATTTGTCCTGGATTGCAGTGTAGCAATAGTGACAGGGCATAATTTTCTGCACTGCTCCCTTGCTCTTCTTTTTCAGCCTCATTTTTCCTCTGTCTTCTTTCCATCCCTTCCATTGCTCCTTGGAGTGATCTTTTTTCCTTAGTCTGCTCCTGCATTTCATTTTCTATTCTCCCTCAGGCCTTTCTTTCTTCCTGGCTGCTTCAAGTTGAAGCCAGCATGCTGAAAGCAACATCATCAGCTGATCACCTTAAGAGAAACATCATGAGTTCAAAGTCATCTTCAAAATTATTTCAAGTGAAAGAGATCACTTTCTCACATTTTTATTTCATAGGGTGGAGTAAAATAGAATATGGAAAACTGTGCACAGTTTTGGCCACCCACTTCAAGAAGGATGTCAAGAAACTGGAGAGAGCCAGAGTGGAGGGCTACCAGGATGGTCAGGGGTCTAGCGCACAGGACCACTGAGGAGAGGCTGAAGAGCTGGTCTTGTATAATCTGATGAAGACGAGGCCAAAGGCAGCTGAACAGCAGCCTATGACTTCAGGACAAGGAGCTACAATGACACCAGAGCCAAACTCTTCTTAGTGGTAACAGAAGGTGCAAGAGGGGGCAATGGCAGCAAGATGAGCATTCAGCTTGGACATTAGGAAACAAAATGCCCACCAGGTGGGTAATGCAGCCTGGGAACAGGCTTCCTTGAGAGTTGGAGGAAACCCCGTCCCTGGAGGTTTCCAAGCCTCGACCATCCAAAGCCACACTGACCTGCTCCAGCACTGAACACAGTCTGGCCTCGGGGTGGGATGGGCTGAGCGACCCACAGGGCCCCTCTAAGCAGCAATATAACACTGCCAAATCATGTGCTTGTCCTGTCAAAACACTTAGTGCAGAGTTCACCAAGCTGTCTCTCAGTTAGCCAGTCCCTCCTGAACTGGAAGAGGAGGATTTTTGGTTTGGTTTGGTTTTTTTTAAGGGAAGGATAATATAAACCAACCTGAACAGTTATGGTAATTCTGGCATAAGTGAAATACTTGTGAATACCTCTAACTCTTGCTTTAAACTGAATGTATTTCATGCAGACAGTGTCTCTTCATTTTTCACTGCCTTTCAAAACTCTACATTCTTGCGGGTGCTGGAAGATGTGCAGGCAGAGTGCAATGCTGAGAGCGGAGCAAATGTGCCCAGCAGAGCAGAACCTGTAGTTTCTGTGGTTAAAACTGTGTTGCAATTCTGATACATCTGTCATGTAGCAACAGATGTAAGAGGAAAAAGTTTGTGTGGACAGAGAATTATCTCTGTCCCCCAGTCAGGCTGCTCCTGAGCTACAGTCTGATTCTAAAGTAGTCCTGCAGATGATGTTACATTTCCTCTTAAAGGATATGTATAGACCCCAGGGCATAGTAGGTCACCCTGTATTAGAATGTATACTCTCAGTTCTACAAACCAGTGTAGTTATTTTTAGGTAGGCAAGTAGCCTCCTTAGTTTTAGTGGGATGATTCACATCCCTGTGATGATGCATATGTGTGTTTGTAGAATAAAAGTTCTTTATTTGTTGTTTCAATATTTATGACTTATCTCTGAGTTATTCTAATGAAATTTTTGTTCTTTTTTTTTTTTTTTCCTGGGGCTGTCCATAGGCATCCAATGCTTTTTGTGGAGAGGTGTCTCTTTTACAGTTTCCAATTCCTTCTTATGAGTAAATTCACTTATTTTTACTGGGATGCTTGAAATACTTTGTTTAGGACATAGATTGTAAGCCACAATCTTGCATTTGCTACAATTACTTTTAACATACTTGCAAACTTATTTTTTTGTGCAGCTATATTAAAAGCAACAGCAATTTTCCGTCTGTTTTAATTTGCAGTAAATGAGTTTATGCTGCTGTGTTTTAGGCAGACAAGAGCTTGTCTTCTTCAGTAATTATCTCCAGACAATGCTGTTTGAATGATGTGATAGGCTAAATGAAAATGATAGCATATCTCAGGTAAACTAAGCAATTTTGTTCCAACATATTAAAGTCTGATTATAATAAAAGGTTTTGAATTAATTTCCCTAACCACTGAACTGATATTCGCAAATTGCCTTCTGAGGTGTACAGTGACAAAGAGGATATAAGTATCTTCTTGAGACTACGGAGGGTATCAAGGAACGAGATGATTGTTGGCATCATTTAAAATGGAGCCTTTTTCATCCCGGCGACTGGGATCACACCCCTTACTCCCCTGGTTCCTGAGAAGTGGGAAGGGTTTTGAGCCTTTAATACAGCCATAGACATTGGTCATTGCCACATTTTACATGAAAAAGTTTACAACATAGTTTTTTCTTCACATGGACAGAAGCCTTCCATCTCCTGTGTAGGAGCTGGAAAAGCAGTAGGTTTCTTTGAGGAAGCTTTCCTCTTTTTCCTAAAGCAATCAGTCTGGGGACAGCCAGCTCTCTGCCTAAGGCCTTGAAAGGTAGTTAGGGGATAATGAATAGCAAGCCTTAGTTAGCCCTTCTCTCTTAAATACATTTACCTCGGAGTGTTTGCATCGGTGTGAAAACAATTAAGCGTCCCCTCAGTCAGGCTATTCTGTTACAGGATCCATTTCTGCTGTGTGATGGTAAGGGCTGATGAACAGGGACGTGCCGGGTACACTACCTTAGTTAGGGTTCCCCCTTCCTGGACAAACCTCATCCTTTGAGAAGTGTGGTCACACAGATTTCTCTTGCAAAATATATTGCAGAAAAATACAATACAGAGAGACCTTGCGCTTGCACTACAAAAGACAAAATATTGTCTTTTTCCTTTGTAAGGAAGCAACCAACATGGGCACATTCCCAATTTCAAGGTCACCTTTAGAAACAACAGCAAAAAAATACAGAAAAATTATAGCAACTGAGTATTTTCATTTTTCTGTGGGGGCATCATCCAATATGGCCTTTTAAATTTATTTTTTTTTTAATAACCACTTCTTTAAGTTTATTTCAATGCCTATAAAATACACAGCAATAGTTCTCCTTGGACAGGAGCCAAGCAATCCAAATGAACATCCAGGAGACTCCTGATACTCAGCTTCTCTTCTGTGCCATGTTTTCCTAGAGCTTTTCTCTATTAATCTTGCAACAACCCATGCTTCTGTGTGATTTATTGCTTAGCTGAATAACTACACGAAAGGATTGTGGATGATGGTCCTCGTACTGCTCTTCAAAAATATAACACTTTCCTATAAGGCCTGAAGTTCTTTTCACTGGCAAGGCTCCAGGTAAAAGGGCTTTCCATTAGGTCTTGCCAGCCAAGATGTGGATCTGGCTGGGGAAGCAGGACCTCATACAGAATAGAGCTGCAGTTTAGATACTGGAAAATACATGGTGGTGAAGGAAATGTTAGGGCAAGAGAAAAGGCCGGATCTGGATATCCTTCTGGCATCTGGGAGAGCAATGGATGTGGTGCCTCCTCATCACTCTGCTGCTTTTGCTGGTGTCCTCTTTTCTATCCTCTTGCCCTCCCTTACCTTCACCCCCCACCACTGCACCAATGTGGCATTTTCTCTAGAAATCTCATCTACTGCCACACTCTGCAAGGAAGCCCTCCAGGGCCCTGGCTTGGCTAATTTGGTGCTGGTCTCCTTCACCATATTCTGTGGTATGTCAGGCGCCAGATTTATAACTCAACAGAACAAGAAGCAAATTTAGAAAAAAAAAAAAAAGATTAAAAAATACAAATACTTAGCTCTGTGTTATATCTGCACATATATATCACACCTGCAGATATATCTGCACACCTATATCTGTTATATCTCTGAGAAAATGTGACTTTAAAGACAATAACATAATGCTTGGAACAAGGAAAGAAAGGAGTAGAGGGGTATTGAGGAATCCCCACCACTGAAGGTTTTTAAGTTAAACCCAACTCATCTAGCCTTCCTTCATAGTCAGGGGAGAGAAAAGGACACAGACAGGGACTGATTCTTCTCCTCTTCAGACAGAAGAATGGTGGACTGTTCCTCTCCATTCATTGCCACAAAACCCAGAGTGACAACCTGTGACAACCACCCCCTTTGCAGAAGTCTGAAGAAAGATGAGATTATGGTTTTTGTTTGTATTTGACAAAAAGCTCTTTGGAGCTACAAATACTGTGAACACAATTTTTCACGAAAAATTTAGAACGGGCGGTCACCACAGACCTTCCAAATTGCAGCATCCGAGCTGCCGTGGAGCCCTGCTTGCTGCCTGACGCTGGTGGCTGCAGATCGGTGCAAGGCTGTCCTGCAGGTAAATCTGGAATGACTTCACATGCCTTCAACCCAGACTGTTACATTTCTTTTTTAGTGCAAGTTCAGTATGACACATAGAGAGACATTTATATTAAGTGCAATTAAGCTCTATTAGACCTTTGATCTGCTACCATGTTGTAGTGTATAAATGAATACATTAAAAGAGAAATAAAATGTGAAATAATTATCTTCTATAAGTTGCAAAGCTGAATTTCAAGCTGTGCCTTTAGAGCAGTTTCATCACATTTTTAATTGTGCTAGCTTTTTTGTCAGGAAAAAGAGCTTTATTGGAAAAGATGAGAGAAAAGTAGAACAAAAGCTGATGTTTCATTAAACTGAGAAATGCCATGGGCTTGAAATGGTAATCTTTAAAACTTGTGTATTAGGAAATCAAATTACCAAATTGTTAGGTTTTGGGAAGTAAAACCTTAGTTTTCTCGAAGAGACTCACACTGGCAAAAAAATACCAAGGCTGGTTTGGAGATCAGTTTAAAAAAATGTTGTGTTGAAAGGGCAAAATTAGCCAAGTATGATGGTCAGCTGAGGTGGGAAAGTGAGAAAAAAATGACCATCCTGATAATCAGTCTGAAAATCAAACTCTTAGTTTCCACAGCCAGCTGAATCAGACTGACAGTTTCCTTGCAGAGAGGCACTGACTGGCTGGATTGCTGCGTACCCGAAGCGCGGCTGGAGCACAGAGTGATGAGCAGGGCTGGGGAGAAGGGCTGGCTCCGTGGGGTGGTCCTCTCTCTCGCACGCTGGTGGGGTCAGCTCGGGGAGCTTTGTACAGGGGAAACACTGTGCTTCTGCATTTCGAACACAGGTATGTTTAGGAATTACGTTTCTGCTTCCAGTCCCCACAGACAGCAAAGAGCATTGAATTGAGGGCTATGTGCTCCCAAATGGGGGGCACCCATCCAGCTTTCTTCAGTGAGAACTCCACAAGTGCAAAGGGAAGCTTTCTGGCACTCCCAAACAAGAATATCCATACAGGACTTCAGAGGACCATTCTTGGGCTCGACATCTGCACTGAACTGAGGAATAGCATCCTGCCAGTGAAGTAGGCAACGGGTCTCATGGAGGTTTTTTTTAACTTCTCAAGGAGGAGAAAGGAGAAAGAATGGCTTTTACTGTCCCTTCAGGATTATTTTTCATTTATTTATTTATTTATTTTTCTTCCGTCTGCTCTTTGACTGTATAGGCTGTTTTCAATTACACTGCATATCATGGTTTGCAGTGCAACCTGTAGAAATGTATAAAATGGAGCTGCAAGATGAGGTGCAGCACCTAGGGAAAATTTCCAGCAAATGTCCCAATTATTACATTTCTGTCCCTCTGGCTGCTGTTCCCTTGAGGCACCATATATTCTCATGCAGAAAGGGACAGTCCATTAATTCCCACTGCAAAAGCAGATCTCCCCATGCATATGCTCTGTAGATAAACTGTCAAAAATGGAAAACTACACCTCAGCCTTCTGCACCTCTCTCCCCACTCTGTTCAAGGGGCTTTTAACTTCAAAGTGTAGTTGAGAGCATTAAATTACCAATGTTATCAAGTGCATTAAGCCTGGAAACCCAACAGACTGATTATCTGTTGGTTTGCTTCTTGGGTAACCACTGATATCTGCCAGAGTGAATACCACGGTAAGTGCAAAATGATATCAAATCTAAGCAGTAGCATTCTGCAGGGCTTTGGGCTAAGCAGCAGAAATCAGGCCCAGCAGGTGCAAATACATGAAAAAGATTGTGGGATCTCAGTCTCATAAAAATCTCCCTTTTCTTTCTTTCTGCCTTTCCCTCCCTTCCTTCCTTCTTTCCTTCCCTCCTTCCTTCCCTTTCTCTCTTTTCTTTTCTTTGTCTGTCTTTTTCTCTCTTAGTAGTGCATTTCTAGTCCTCGTGGTGAAATAAGATCCAAGCAAACTCAAAGGCCTCTAAAATAAAAAGTCTACCATTTTAAAGTTCAAGTGTGGGGAGGAAGGGAGGAAGACAGAGAAGAGAGAGAGCAGGTTACTTCATGAATGTTGAATGTCTGAGATGGTAATACTATGTCTAATGTTGAAATGCTGGTTTGAATGAGTGCTGTGGATGTAACAATGAGAAATAGTATTTGGGAAGCAGACTAGGTTTAGAAAAATATTCTGTTTTGTAGCCTGCAGACAAAATGACTGGGAAAGATCCCAAATAGCTTTGGTAAAACTGGTTGAGTAAACACTGTAGGTCTCATTATCGTGATGAAAGTCATAAATATAGACCTATTCAGTATGAAGGTCAAAAATCACACAGAGCTGAGCTCTTGAACTGCAGTATTTTGGACCAGGGACAGCTGCTTTCCTCCTGGTGTGAGCAGTGCATGGCACAAGTAAGTGCTCACTGCTCAGACTACAGTAATCCTGTGCTGGATAGGCAAGTGGCACTGCCAGCTCGATTGTGAAATGCTGTAGTGAATTGAATTGAGTAGACAGGAACAGAGGACTGAAAATGAAATGGCTGCTAACGTGAACAGTGTTGCAAATCTAAAGCATTCCAAAATCACAAGTCCAGACACAGTCCCCAAGTTATAAAATTTGTTTACACACCATTTTAAAATAAAAATAGTCAATGGTAAATTCATTGTTCTTGCTTTCTGGTTTCAGAGCTTCCAGGTGCTTGAGAGTCTCACATTTTCTCTTCAGCTGCAAATATTAAGTATCTAAACACTATTCCCAGTCTCCTAGGTCAAGCAGGTAGGTATACGTAAAGAAAACTTGAAATATCATTAAACTCATCATCAAGTTGCAAGAATTGGCAAGACTGCTATAAGCCTGGCACTGCAAGCTAGAGGCATTGTGTCACACATTTTTGAGCTTTATTTAATAGGCACTTTAGATCCAAATTATTAAGAACAATTTGAGATAAATGATGTAGAAATGTAAGAGCTGCTTCTTGCTAGCAACATATCTTTGAGCTCAATGAATGTGTGGAAATGCAAAGCATTGTAGGGACGGTTTCCTGCCTCCTGTGATTTGCCTGTTGCATTGGTACTGGTGCAGGGAGGGCATTTCCCTCTTAAACCATGGGTTTAAGAGCTGGTGGAGCTCAGATGAAGGCAGAGCCACCTGTGAAGAATGGATAGCAATGTCTTTTTTGCTGTGCCACTGTTTAATGTTATGCCCAGCAATTCCAGATTATCCTGTCATAGAAACCATAGCCGGCAGGCCTTGTTTCTGTTTCCATTTATGTCGCAAGCCCAAGAGATATACTATATGTACTTATGTAAGATAAATAATGGGAGAATTCTATAAATGTTAGACATGGTTTAAGTCTGTAGACAATTCACACACTTCTTTCAAAGGTCACAGTAGGCTTAGGACAACTGCTCCTTCATTAAGACAGACAGATCTTTGATAAAGCTTTTAAAGATCATTTGGAGAAATTATTTAAAAATTGCTTTCTCATGGTTATATCCTGTCTTTTCTTGCTCCTCATCCTCTGACCAAGGAATTATTTTGCCTGTTGCAATCATCGCCAAGGACACCCAATTTTGTCATGTAAACAGCACAAAATGGCCGAGTCATAAGACTCGCTCTGCTTTGGGCTGGCAACCCAAGAGTTCAAGCTTTTGCTTCAAAGCCGTTTAAGTCCTCTGGCATAATCAAGAGCCAGTATGTAACTAGAATACAAACATACTACTTTAGTCCTGACTGAGGGGATTATGCAGGTCTAAACAAGATTACCTTTGATTGCTGTTGTAGAAACCTAGGAAGAAACACTGCTTTAGCCCTCTAATGGCATTTTACGGACGCCTAAGAGTTGGCTACCAAGTTTGCTATGGTGAAGCAATTGGGTTTTAATCATGGTCAGTTAACTGATATGGTGAAGTAGTTGTTAAATGCTTCTTAGGTAGAACCACTGGAAAACATTTAAAAATCAAAGGTGAGTTAAGATGTTATTGTAGGTGTCCCTGCCCAGCCAGCCAGTGCAATCTCACCTTGAAGGAACCGTTTAGGGCAGTTGTGTCATGGCAGAAGAGCCCTTAAATTCAGCTACCCTGGGACTAGGTCCCAAAGTGGTAAACGGTGAGCACTGTTTCTGCTTTAACTGAAATTAGCCTGGGTACCTAATCAACCCAGGTAAGAAAAAGCACAGCACCCCCATCCCATCACCACCGCCAAGAAATGGCCCCTAAATACTGTATTTTTAACTGGGTCATACCCCAGATCTGGTTTCACGTGTAGAAAGCTCTTGACCTAGCTGAGAGGACAGTGACTTCTGGCAGAGAGGAGAGGGCAGGAGCCAGCAGGAGGGACAGTGAGAGCCTCACACTGCCTGTGCAGCTGGCAGAGGGGTAAGGCGGGCCCTGCCCTACTGCGCTTCAGGCAGAAGAAAGCACCGCTCAGATTAGTTAAATCAGTGGAGCTACCCTGTGTGGACTTCCATATTTTAGAAAAAAATGTATTATGGCTATAGCTAACGTTGCTTAGGAATCAGTGTAACCTGCAACATTCACACACCACCGTAAGATCTCACAAAGGAGTGAGAGTGTTTAGTTAATTAAATGTATTTCTAAACTTGTTTCATAAAAGTTTATAATCTAGATCAGCATTTAATCTCTACGCATAGAAGCCAAGACTGGTTATAGGTCAGGGGAATTAACCAGGAGCATTAAGCATTCAAAATCAAAGCAAGGAAGTGAAAGATTTCCTCCTAATGGGGACAGAGGCTTCTGGGATGTTTCCCAGGGGGACAGTTGCAAAAATGGCAAAGAGAGCAGGAAGAAAATTCCCAAACCATTCAAATGAAATCTGCCTCAGGATCTGACAGCTACTTGTCATGCTAGGAGCAGTTTATGTTTACTGGGACATTTGCACTGTGTAGCCACAGCATTTTTGGGGGATTTCTTTTCTTGGCTTAAATGCAGTTCTGACATGTCATCCAACCACAGCACCAACAGTCCAAGTTAATCTGGTACACTTTTCATTTGTAAATAAGACCTAAGTTTATGATAAGATAAAGAGAAGTAAAGACAAACAAAGCACAAACCCTCCCACATCCCCCCCAAAAGCAAAACCCCAAGACAGAAAGGAGACAGAGTAAGAAGGATGTGTGTGAGCATGACATATTGAGATTATGCTGTCTATTCTGTGCTTTCTTCCTTCTTGTAAAACTAACGAGGCTCCTCATGTGCACAGCGCTCATGTCCTCGGTCCTCCTGCGTACAGACCAGGGGTCACCGAGCGGCCATTTTTGCCCTCGGACATATTGCAGGACTCTTGCTGGGAGCTCACGAGAGCTCTGCTCACGTAGCAGATCAATGCCGAAGCGTGGCTGACAGCTTACTAAACAGATCTGTTATAATACTTTTGTTTCTCCTCATTATGCCATGGCATAAATCCTCAGGAGCCTTTGTGCAGCACATTGCGGACTGCGGCCGTCCTGCACGCAAGTGAGTTGTTGTCGTCGTCGTCCGGCAAACACTCAGTGGGTGAGAGCCTACGTCTCGTTTTGACGTGAAAAACATCCTTCAATTAAGCTTGGCTCGGGGACAAAGCACTTCAGCCCTGAATAAAGGCGCATCAGAAGCAGCCTCCCGCAGCGAGCCCTGCCCGCGCGGCCCCCGCGGCGCCCCGGCCCCGCTGCCCGCCCGCCGCGCGCTGCCCGTACCTGCCTCCTCGCTGCCCCAGAGGGGCCTGGGCTCAGGCTTGGGCAGCGAGTCTCCTTTGCTGTGGGGCTCCTTCGTCTGAAAAACAGAGGGAACACATCAGGTCACGAGAACTTCCTCTTGTGCTGGGTTATTGCTTTACAACACTTAAAGACTAAAATTATTTTCTCTCCAAAGAAAATGTGTCGGGCGGCAGTGCAAGGCCCCTCTCCAGCTGTTTCTATCATCAGGGGCAAACTTACGAGGTGCCAGGTACTGCGATCTGCCAGAAAAGAAAAAGGGT
Source organism: Mycteria americana (assembly GCF_035582795.1). Taxonomy (NCBI): domain Eukaryota; kingdom Metazoa; phylum Chordata; class Aves; order Ciconiiformes; family Ciconiidae; genus Mycteria; species Mycteria americana. The sequence goes on from NC_134367.1 coordinate 64,331,985, forward strand.
CTGTGCTTCGCTGTACTTTGAATTGCATTTTCCGTTCAAAGTGTGTGTGTGTATTTTACACCCGTGGACCAGCTGGTTAGCCCCATTCTCCTGCCTCGGCCCCGCTGAGGTAGGGGAAGGGAAAGGAAATGGCGGGCGGGGTCCCGGCGGGGCTGTCTTCTGACATGGGGCTGCTTGCGGAGAGCCACTTTGCCCACTCTTTCACCCAGGGCAGGGACAGCCCTAATGGGGATGGGGTTTGGGGTGGGGGATGCGCAGGTGTAATCCCTTCACATATCCTTGGGTATTGCCAGTGGCGGAGCTACAGGCCCCTGTTCCCCTCCCTGATTAACACTTCATCCCCATCCCTGCTATTACGGTGCATCTAACTGCTTGCCCTCTGGACCTCTCTTACTCACACAAGAGGCTGGGATCAGAGCTGCGCAAGAATTTGGGAGAACTGGGAGTGTGACTGTCCTCTGGCACCACTTTCATAAGGATACCAGCCGCTGGCCTCAGTGGTGCTGCTTCTGGGTGATAAACTGAGTGTGAGGGTGAAGCCAGTCAGCAGGATTACACATTTGCTAACCCTGTCTGTCCCAAAGTACTTCCCAGGCTCTCCATCCCACTGAAACGCTGCATCCACCATCAGGATGGGAAGCAGCAGTCAAACAGCAAGTAAGGTGCTGCAGAAGAACAAGGTACAGAATTCCCACTAGAATCACTGCACAGGCTTTTGGTAAAAAGTTCTGGTGGCCAAAGACAGGAGAAATTTTCTTGCTAACATCAAAACTTAAGTGCTTCTTCATACAAATGCATTGTTGTCCAAGTCTGCAGTCCGGAAGGATTACAGAGTTTGTCAGTATGAGCCTGGGGGTCTGGTGAGTCATTCAAGTAGAGTTTTCAACTCTCAAGTTCTTTGTGTTTTCAGTTTAAGAAATGCTTTCATTCAAAATATTCCCAACTTAAATGGCAACTTCACCCACCGTTACGCACACTCCAAACAGGTGTGAAGCTGGTTGGAGGATGCCCAAGATTGCAAAGCATTGAAAACGTGGTTCACTTTTCTGAAGGCATATGTCTGACTACCTCTATTCAGGAGATTAAGCACATGATGAATAACAAGAAAGAAACAGGCATTCCAGACAGCCACGGTTCTAGCTACTGTACAGCTCTGTGATTAAAGAGCCAGAGGGACTGTAGGAAAGAAGCAGCATGGGAATGGGAAGTAAGTGTGGGATGAAGGGAGGGAAGAAGACAAAGTGCTTAATTTGATGCATTCCAGGCAGAACTGTGATTGTGCCCAGAAGAATACAAGCTCAGAAAACACAGGGAAAAGCATTTAAGAAAAAGCACACACTACACATGGATCTGTCCCTATAGAAAAGCACATCTTTATGTATGTGCAAAACAATATATGGCAGACCCACTGTGTCAAGGACAGAAGAGTAATGTCCACAATGTCCATGATCAATAAAAGGCTGAATGCTGAACGCTGCAAACCCTGAACTCTGTTCCTTAATGGAGTCCAGTAAAAAGGGAAACTCTCGGTCACCCTGCCATGAAACAAGAGGCATCTCAGTCAAAGTTCTGCAAGGGTGAAGGTCTGGGAAGTTGTACAGAGTAGTTTCTGACTGAATGTGACACAAATATCAACAATATCTTGGTCCTTTTAGTGGCTGCAGAGCTATGGTGATTGCCACACTAGACCACATGCAACAAGTCCCACAGAGAAAAAATTATGCTAAGCAGGTACTAGAGAGGAACAGAGCAGAAGGGAGGCCACTGCTACTAAAAACAACAGCTCCCAGGAGGATTAAACACACGTCCCTCCTTCACCTCATGCACACACAGTGTACTGCCTGTGCAAGTGAGGGCAATGGAGGCTTTTGTCAAGGGGCCTGAAACACCAGCTTATCCATCAACCAAGAGTAGCACTGGGTCAGAGTGAAGGTGCCTCATTTGTACATTTGTACCCGCCGACAGGAGGAAGGTTCACAGCAGAAGCCTGGGATTGCGCTGACACTGCAGCAGCATCACCCTTGTATGTCTCACCCCGGTTAATGCCGGCAAGTCACAGAGCTGACAACCACCTCACCGCACTCCAGAGTGTGCTGGTCTGCAGGACCGCAGCCAGTAACACTTCTGTATCTCACAGCAGTGGTGGGAAGGTAAAAGCATTAAGTCTTGTGAAACACAGAGAACACCAGTGACAGAAGTCACACAAACAGGTAGGAAATCTAGTTTGAAATAGCTTGTGGAGTTCCTATAGCACTAAGTATGCCCACTTTAATTGTATATCATATTCCTAACAAATACATCCATTCCAATAATTTTGCTCCTCCTCTAATTGCTTCACAGTTATCTGTGTTTACAGTGGCACTTTAATGATGCTTTCCATTTTTATGTCTACTCTGCTGTTTCAATTGAGGTTCTCAAAAAGTGAGGCATCCTTAAGTAAAGCCCACTTGTTATTGTATGTGGGATGTTTCTTTTGTATGTTTTCCTGAATTATTTTCACATACTACCCATTCAACTGAATAATCCATTCTCTGAATACGGGAATTTCACATGAAGTATAGGTGGTGTTGATTGTCATGTCTTAACATGTGAGAAAAAGTACAAGGCCACCATATCCACAGAATAAAGTGTTTTGCAGGTGCTTTTTTAAAAAATTCTTTTTCCCCTTTATAATATTTGCACTGAAGAAGTTTTGCTTTTCGTTTGTGACTTAGTGAATATGCTTATCATGGTGCTTGTAAAATGCTGGATTAAGTCTGTTTCCTAGCTGACATTGCTCAAGCCTAAAGTTCAATGAGGGGAAAGGAGACAAACAGTTTAATGCTAGTGGCCAAGTCTTTGTGCTAGCTGAGTACACTTAAGCTGCAGCAGATAAGACCTCAACAGGTCAAATATTTTAAAATAATATCCATACAATAGTGACTCAGTGTAGAAAACAGCACATTCTTTCATCCCACAAAGAACAACTTCTCCCTCCCCACATTTCTTTTACTCCACTTATGTGACCCTGAAAGGCCAGCCACCCTGGTGAGTGGGACTGCTCCCACTAAGCCTTGCCCTAGGATTCAGCTGTGGAAAACTATAGCCTCTGATTTGCGAGAGGTAAACCATGTTAGAGGATCTATCTCCAAAGCAGAATTTAAAGGCACTAAACTATGTTTTGTGATTACTCTTATCTCAGTGCCATTGGGAGAAGATAAAGCAAAGTAGGAGTCAGAAGTTCATATGTCAGTGCAAACAACACTTGACTTGAAATACTGATTTTCGCTAAAATTCAGTGCTTTATATATTTTGTGCAAACATGATGTTACTTGCATGATTCTGCTTTTTTCTTCTTTTAGAAACAGTAAAAAGCAGTCTTTATAAATGCTTAATAAAGTGGCAGCTATATCACTTCCTTCTCTACTCCTTTTGACCTAGGCACACAGTTCTCTTCAGCTGCAGCACCTCTTGGTGCGTCCTCAGCCTGGAGGCTGCCTGTAAAAGAAAGACTGGATAAGAGATAAGGTAGGCAGACTGGCTGCTTGGTCTTGCAAAGGCTGGTGTAGGCCAGGGAATGGGAAAGGCTGTTGAGATTCAAGTATTTGATGAGATACTCTGAGAAAGCTCATCTTCCTCATGGCATCCAGCCTGGGGATAGTTGAGGGCATCCAGACATTCATACAAGTGCCTTCGTCCCATTGTGGGAGCCCCAGAGGATCTGGGACCTGGGGGAATCACTTCCTCCATTGCTGTAACGTGGGGTCCACGTTCCTCCACTGCTCACAGCAAGGTGCCATGGCGGGACCCCCACACCAAAAAGGGAGAGAGGAGGCAGCATAAAGAAGACCTGTTATTCTTTGAATAACAATGTTAGTAAGGCAGGTAACACTTCTGGTCTAGAAATGACCTAAGATTCTAATGCGTGTGCTTTTAGTGGGACTACTGCTATGTTTAACATTTAGCCAGTCTTCACCTTCTCTGCTGAACCAAGAGCCAGAGAAATGTGATCTGCCTCATTCATTGCAAAGGCAATTTAAACTCTGAAGCCTAATTTACACATCAACATTGTTAATTATTTCATTGCTGAACATCTTAACAGAAAGAGCTCATTAATGGCTGCATATTCTGTTCACTTGAAAGGACATCAATACCAACAGTGGAAGCAGAATACATTATCTAGACTAAATACCACAGCCACTTTGTCTTAAAAAGAAAAGATGTTGCTACCAAATGATACTCATTTATTAAAGTTATCTGCCTTCATTGCTGTTTTGTGGAGTCCTGTAGAGGATCTACCTTATTCAGCAAGACACAGCCTTGGGATCCAGCATATTTTTGCTACTGGGATGACAATGAATATCCTGTTTTCACTTGAGGTTCTCATTATCCAAATAAGTCACTGAATTCTTTATGACACTTAACATATTCAAATTTATGGCTTCATTCCTGTAGACAATCTCTTCCAATGAAGACAATGTCAGGATGTGACAGGGCTGAGCAAACATTAGCTCTGTGTATTGTGTTTGTGAAATGTTCACCTAAAGTGAAAAGATTCATGAAGTGGGTGACGCTAAAATGTCTATAATCAGGCTTTAAAGCTAGTTATCCATTGAAATGAATGGGAGCCATTCACATTTCTCTTGGCGCGACTGCTTCAGCACTGCTGAAGTCTCAGTGGTGTTATCTGAGCCAAGGTCCTAAGCAGCTGCCAAAAGACTACCACCGTGCCTAGTGCCCAGGAAGGGCTGCCACCACTTCTGGTGACCACAGTCATCTGCAGCTTCTGAAATGAGAGTAGACTGGACTGCCCTGTGCTGGTGTTCAAAGCAGGAACCCCAGGTGAGTCTGAAATCCGAAGTTGCCTAGACCAGGACATGGCTATTGTAGCTTCTTACTGGCAGGTTCTCCCAGGCTGGCTGTGAAAGAATATTCCGAGGTTTACATAGGTGGAGCTCTAAAAAATGTGAGGACTCCAAGCTCTGCCTATGGGTGGAAGAAGCACTGACGCCGATTTCCATAGAACAACCATGACTTGCAGTGGGTTCGATTATGCTGCGATAAAGTCAACTTGAAGGGCCATAATTAAGTGAACTTTAAAGTTGAGAGAAGGCCATTGTCTGTATTTCATGTGCTTCAACACTGTTTCTCCAGCCTTTGTGTTTCTCCACACAGCACTCTGCATCCTTGCACAGGATCTCTGCAAGGGGCCCCAGTCGTAGGCACAATGGACTGCAGGATCCCATAGCTGCAAGCACAGCTCTCCAGGCTATTACTACCATAAATGCACAATGTATATGCTATTTAAGATGCTTGTCTACCTTTCTGTTCTTTGCTGGGCCTCAGAAGGATTCAGCCTACACAAAGTCCCATGTTTGTGTTATAAGGGTCAGAAACTATATGCTTTGTAGACAGGCATCTCCTGGTGTCCTAGTGGAGCTCATCATCATTTCTGAAGACATTTGCAGCCAGGACGACTCAAACCATAAGCCTCACTGGCCCCTGCACTGTTCCATGGGTGAAAAGAGCATGCTTTTATTTTTTCCACTTCTTTTGGTCAGTTAAGTTTAATCTCATTCCCTTCCCTCACCCTTCAGCTTCTCTCCTGCTGCACTGCTTTGCAGATGGGCTGATCTTCCTTTTATGGGAGGTGTAAATTTTCAAGACCCGGAAACAAACTGCATGCACCTGTATGAAAAAGAGCTCCCTTAGTAAGATGGGAAGAAGTGTGGACTACAGCAGCATAGGCAGGAGGTGGATTTATTCTTCTCTCAGGAGAAGAGTGTTGCCTACCTTTGCAAAACACTTTTTCTCCAGAACAGCCACAATATAGATACCCTAGTGAGATTTGAAGGATTCTCTTCCGAGGAGAAGCACAAAGAATGACAAGAATAATGTTCTTCAACTGCATTACTGATTTATTCAAACATCTTTGCTATACAACAAAAAAGCATTTGGCATAGGTGCTTGTTATTGGAAAAAAGTCCTCCATTCATAAAAGCAATCTTGTATTTAGGCTGCAACTTTAATTTTCAGTAAATACCGTGGCTTTGCCTTGGCAATTGTCAAATTGTGGGAGACCTTATTATTTGTGACAATGCATTGTTCTACTAAGATTATCAGGAAAGGGAGAACTAGATATTATTGCTGCCCTAAAAACTCAGTTAAAACAGAGCACAAAAGGCTGGCTTTGGATCTAATAGGCGAATTACTAACTGCATAAGATTTTGTAAAACTTGCAGCTGATCAGTACAGGTCCAAGCTCTTTATGAGTAGCTCCTATCTAACCTGCAAAAATGTAACCCTCTTCCAGAGCTTCTTACACCATTGCCAACTGACAGAAAATGCATCTGTCTGCAGAAGGACAGACTGGGTTAACTGTGTTTCCACGTGTTTTTGAACCAAGTGGACCATATCCCAGCCCGAAGCCAAGCTCAGGGACAAAACTGAACAACACTATGTGAATCACAGCTTTTGTCATTCATTGCCTTCAACAGTGCAAACCAGAGCTGTACTTAATGATGCTGGGAAACAGATCTGTTTGAATAGGACTGACTGATGTAACATGCTGAAGGACTGTGTTGTGGCTCACAGGACAGGCACCCAGGGACAATGAAACTGCAAACCTGCAGTACAATGTAAATGCTGCATCAAACAGATACCGATTCATTATGGATGTACGGCATGCTGTAGCTACATCACCCATTTAGTTATTGAAAGAGTCCTTCCGCTTGAATAAACAAAGTCGGGGGGGGGGGGGGGGGGGGGGGGCAGAGAGCAGTGAAAATCAGCACTTTTCTTCCCTACACTTACATGAAGTTTCACCTGTGCTTTATCTACAAAAGAACTGCACCAGTCTAAATAATGCATATAAATGTAATTTGTGTAATAAAGGCCTTTTGGATTGCTCATTATAAAGCAGCCAACAGCTTTTGTTAAGTGGTGAAAATCAGTGAGCATTGAATAGACAATAAAAAAAAAAAAGGCCACATTTTTCTCTGGTAAACTCTTAGTTTAAAAATTCATTGAAGCCAGAATATTAGATCCAAAGCTTCTTACCTCAGATTTTAAAAGAGCTTGAATTAGGATTCAGATTCTTATCTGTGTTTTGCTCCATGGGACTAAATAGGAATCCGGAGGCCAAACCATGCTGAATGGAGAGGAAATTCAGGTGCATGTGTGAATTCAGAGTTACAGTCACAATGACTGTAGAGTCAGAAGTAGCTGGTACAATGACCTTGTCTGATACTCTGCATAATGTGGCTACAGAATCTTGCCAGGTTTATTGCTACCTTACCCCCCCCTCACTTCTGGCGTCATGTCATATCTGGTTTTGAGTTCAGGGTTTCCAGTGATGGAAAATGCACCCTTCCTTATATGAGTTATTTGTTCAGTATTTTTTTCACTTTTTTTCTTGTTGATCACTTTTGCTTGCTCTTCCAGTCACAGGATACTTTTATGTCTTTTCTTTGAAGAGCTTTGTGTTACAAGTAACTGCTCCACTAGGGAGATATTTGTACGCCATGGTCAAGTTGCCTCTCAAACTCATTTTTGATGAAGTCATCATAGCCTTTAACATCTCTCACTGAGGGTTAAATAATCTTGCATTTGGCACAAGGAAAAAACACACACAGTTCCTACAAAGTAGCAAACAGAGCTATCAATTTGAGCCCTTGCAGTTGCCTCACAATAACATATACCTACATCCTAAATCACATTCAGAAAAAAAAATCCTTTAATTAACATTAGCTGTGTTTTCCAAAATAAGGCAAAGTGTTACAGAAACGGACCTCATGTCTAGACTATCAAAACCAGGATTTATTGCCATTTTTCTCTTTTTATGTAGATTTTAGCAGATCAATCTAAACACTACAATTTAACTATCACAAACAAACTAATGCATCATATCCTATAATAAAAGTGATAAACTGTGCCTGAAATAATTTTGAGTGTGGAGTTTAACTCTCTTAAGTAGCACAGTGGAGTAAAAAAGTAGCTGTATGCAGAGCTGACACAACACTCGCAATGAATGAGGTATGTTGATTAGAGAGGACAGAGCTTCCACACATTCACAGGGTCCCTTGGAGCTGTGGATATCTTCCAAGGCTCACAATATACTTCCCTTTTTTCCAGGAATCAGCCTGAAAGTGTCATAAGACTGGACTTTCTGATCCTTGCTGGCTCTAGCCAGAGCAGAGTAATTCAGTTGTACATTATCCCGCTCTCATCCACAAAAAATGAGTGCAGGGAAATGAACGTTAACTTAATTTACTTCAGGTTTGGTTTAAGATTTGGGCAAAGGTCGGGGTCAATTCTCACTTTGCCTGAACTAGTTCTCTGCCCTGGGTGTTAAAGCCTCAGAAATAATCAGTGACCCTTGCATGCTCCCAGCTTGCTTTGAACTGCTTTTGGCCTGAGCAAGGAGCATTTTTCCATGGATGAGCAAGTGCGATGTCTCAGCAACAAACACGTACCTACGGTGACAGTTGTTGTTCTCTGTCTGTTCAGTCACATAGCACATATTGCCAGGGAGAAGACGCAACTGGATTTTGCTTCAGATACTAAGTGCACTTAGTGTGTAGGCAGTATACTGACCCTCTAGACTATATCCTCACTTTGTCCTAGGCACTAGTATAGAAAACTAGTTGCAATATTGTATTGTTCTCTATTTTTCTGTACATGGGAAGAAATAAAAGTGACCACTCGTACAGTGATGGATGCCTTCCACAAGGCAGAGACAACTGATAATAGGTGGCATCTTGAAGTAGCAAGCCTAAGGATTAATTGGATAATTATTATCTCTATTTTACAGATGTAAAATCTAAATAACAAAGAGACTTGTTCAAACTTAAATCTCAGCTCAAAGAATCTGGAATAGACTCTAGTTCCCAATCCTCCAATTAATTTTCATGATGAAGTGATATCCCCTAATACATTCTTACATAAGTATGACAATCAGTTTACACATACAGTGGGTTTTATGGAGGAGCTCTTTTTTCTGCATATTTTCTTGATGCTCATCAAGCACTTGGGGATCCTTTTTTCAAGGCTTGTGGTTCTGCCATGTATTCAGATACAAAGAGACTGAACTCAGCTAAGAGAGACAGTGGATCTCAAATCCCACCAACAGGACTAACAAACCCTCGAAACTTCATGTATGTGGCATTTGCTCAGAAACAAGGGTGAATTACTCAGGAACAGGGCTTAATTTGTTTCTGAATGATTACTTCCGTTGTAGCACATCTCCAGGTCTCTGCGGCTTAGTGAAACGAGGTGAAGGATAACCGCTCTGATTGTGTGCAGGGCCCACAATGAGCCAGCTGTGATTTGCAGCTGTTGAGAGAAACAGGAGTGAGTTATCTGAGGGGTGCTGTGAGTCCTATAGGTCTTCCTTGGACTGGTAGTGGCCACGTTTCCAGTTTTGGCCCCAAATGCCACCATAGCTTAACCCCTTTTACAGCCCCTACACTAGCAGTGGTGGGGAGCTCTCTACAGACATCTTGATCCCTGTGTGCAAGGACACTGGCTGGCGCATCCTTTAATCTTCTCTGAAACACAAACATATTTATACAGGAAGAGAAGCAGATATGCTTGACTGAAGAACAGAAGGTGAGGACGATGGAGGAGCAGACAAGTACCTTGACCCACCAGTTGCAAGCACACAGTGCACCCATCGACTGTCCTGCTGCATCGAGACTGCCATTTACATTGCCTGAGAGGTACATATCCTGAAGAAGCCAAATGGCCTTTGCTATATGGACAGTTTCAATGTCCTACTAACTTTGAAGTGTTGATATTTTCATAATACTGTAGTTCAGCGTCATGACAGCAAGGTCAAGCACATATTTTTATAAGAAAAGACTATTTGTTGTGCATGAATTAACATGCAGTACTTAGGTTTGATCCTTTTTTTTCTCCCTTTCATTTTCTCCCTTTCATTTGTTTCTCCTTTTCATCGTTCTCCCTTTCATTTTCCCTGCTAAGGAATCATTTGACCTGAAAATAAAAAGGAAACGAGGCTCGTTAGAAGCAAAGAGTTTTTGGAGAGTCACTGTCTACCTGTGCTATACATTAAATCGTATTTCCATTAATTTCTGACAGCTCAATGACATAGCGAGGAACTGATCCTGTTCTCTGTTTAAGACAATGGAAAATCTCATTCCATCGTCAGGGTTCACCTCTTGGGGAAAAGAAAAATGAAAGGACACATTCTAGCTGGCACAAGCAACAGTTTCATTCACAGAGAATGTGAAAAATCAATTGACATTTTAGCTGCCTGACCTCTGTTACAAACATCTGCAGGGAAAGAAAGCAAATTAGCAAAATGTATCCTTTTTTACTTCAGTTCATTTAAGGTTGCAATGTTAGTTGCATGTGTGTTCGGAGGAAGAAATGAAGCAAGGCTTTATTTCTGTCATTACAGTTGAGCTATATAGAGGATATAAATGGATATCTACATAATGCCATTGCTGTTTGTTGTGCGTGTGCAAAACTTGAAATGGAATTGTATGCAACTATTACAAGCCCATGTTATTCTACACCCACATTTTGCAAGAGATGGTGGAGGTGGAGTGATACTGGCCTAATAATGAGGGCAGTGATTGTTGTTTGCCATTTAGAAACAGGAACAGAAACTGAATTATCTTGAACAAATAGGCTATGGCTACATCAGGGGCATGATGAGCTCTTATCAGTGGGTTTCTTCTGGCTCTCATGACAGGAGCCAAAAGTGGCTGGGTCACTCATGTAGGTTAGGTGAACTCTGTATGCAATGTATGTCCACCGCCAGTCAAGGAGGTATCCCCCACCTGCGTAACAACGGGTCGGTCCCGAGGAAGCACCCAGCACTGGGGAGCATAATGCGGTGGTGTGCTTTCAGCACCGTGCCAGAAAATCTCTCATGATGTTTGTGGCCACAAAAGCACTTGTGACGTCCTTTGAGTGGCTTCAGTATGGTCTCACCCAGTGTTAGCGATAGTGGGATCATTTTCCAACGCTTTGCTGAGTTTGGCCGGCTAGGCAGCGTAGGTGCCCAGCATCCTATCCCTCCCTGCTCTTGCTGTCAGCCACCCTGGTTCCAACACAAAAAATACATAAGTTAGTATAAACATACATGTTGGCATTAAGACATGACTTGGGGATATTGTTGGTGTAAATAAACTCTAAAACTTAATTCTACCCAAGAAATGAATTGAGGGACTTAAGCTATAAAGTTCTATACAAACATAGTTCTTATCTGGATTGATGTTGTTTAGATGGGTCAGCCATGCAGCAATATCCAGTTTGGCTGGAACCCTGTTTAAATCAGATTTAAATCCAATTTCTTTGCTCCAGTTTCTACCCACAAGATGGGCTTTAAGGGAGGAATGAATAGGGCCTGTGTGGTCCTTGCAGTCTGGCTTTGCATTTGCAAACGGTCTTATTTCTGAACATTTCACAGTTTGATATTTGATGGTGTGATTATTAACAAGACTCGATCTTGCACAAGATGGCTGGCACATGGTGGCCAAAGGTCCAACATAAAGGTTTAGTACTGTTTAATATGCAACTACTTGCATGTCTACTGAGCATATATGTTGGTCCTTAGCCTCTGCTGCTGTGGACTGTCTCTAGCCATGAGTTTTGAGGAGCAAGGGAAGAACAAGGGCCATTTCACTGTTTATTGCAAATCATAAAAAAGCACCAAACCAGGTCTTTTGGAAGTGTTTATACTTTCTTTTCCAACTCACTTTATCTCTAGTCATAGCACCAAGAAAAAGGGGACTTATTAAATTGGAAAATATTTAACACACTAATAAGGGTAAAGAGTAATTGCAACTCTGGAAGGCAGTTGCTCCTTTTTTCACAGTACAAGTATTTGCTTGCATTCAGAGTTACCTAATCAGATATGGGAATGCTGGTTGGTTGCGTGCACTTTCATAGCTATGTAGCTCTCTGATGAAAGTTCCCAGTTGTGCTTAGAGAGTCAGAGATTCAGTTTTTCCATTTCTTCAAAAGATGTGTACAGCATGCAGGTGGTCTTCTTTCCAGCTGTCCACAAAACTTTAAAGCAGATGTAGCATAACCAGTCTTCCCTCATTATCACTGAGGCCATCAGCAGGATTAATTGATTTAAGAATTGTGGCTTTGGTCCACGAAGAGCCTATGTTTCTTCCCCAAAGTAATTGGAACAGCATTCTTAGTGAAATGATAGAATATGATCCTAACCCACCCAAATTTGGCAACAATCAAGCTGGAGCCCAACAAATTTTGAGGTTGTGACAAAATTGAACAAGTCTGTTACCATCAGCCTCACCACAAGGCTGCTGCCAAGACACGGAAGATTCAAAACTAAGTATACACAGCAGTTTCACTGAAAGAAAAAAATATTGACAAATGTTCTATGAAGGCACTGGCACATTTTTTTTTTTCCATAAAGTTCTTTGCAAAACTTAGAAAGGGACAACATCTTCTAAAGATCTGCTGACAGCTGTTTAAGGAAACTGGTATAGACTTATATATCTACAAATATTCCTATAGGTCTTATTTCCACTCTTCTCAGTATTGCGGGAATGAAATGTGAGGAAGAATCAAACTGCTAATGGGACACAGGGCACTGATACAATCTGAGTTTTGCAGCAAGAGACTTGGAGAATGTCCAAATTGCCTTTTTCCTGTGCTCCTCCAGTTATAGGCTGGGGCAAGTGGTAGGTTCAGCACTGTCTTCAGCATGTGCTAATGTAGTAAAAACACAGATTCACAGCCTACAGTAGCAATCCTGTAGCTGAAAGAGAAAAAAAGGACCAAAGATTGCAAACATTGCCACCACAGGCAAACCTGGGAGGACAAGCAGGAGCCAGATCTGTTGGTAGAGTATCTTCTGAATTGGGTGTGAAACGCCCCTCCAAATGTAGAGACAAAGCCCTGGACCGAAACCATGGGAGTGGGCTGTAACTAGCTCAGGAAATGGCCGGTTTGCAGTTGGGTTTCATGTTCCAGTTGTGCCTGTAATCATACAAGAGGCACATTATGAAGGAGGCTCTATCTGAGTGTAACAGTCTTTTATGTTGTATCCATGTCTTCCAGGAATTAATGCCCAGTTACTTATTTTCAAAGAGTCCTCCCAAAACTGTAGAGTGTGGAAAGTATTAAGTAGCGCTTATCAGGGTGGAAAGTTAGTCTGCAGTTCATATATGAAGTGATATCCTGAATGTGCGATGTGTCAACAGCCATATAACCTGTGATAAGAACTTTGCTTGCTGCACTGTTATGTCAGCCCCAGTTCGTGTGGCTTTCAGAAGTTGACGTGGTAACAAAACTCTGGTCTTCTTGCATGTGGAGCATGCATGCAGCTTCTGCTCTGCAGATCACACTGATTGGCACGATATTGGCAGAAATTTTTCTACTTCCTCTTCAGGACAAAATTGCATTGACCAAAGTTGAAGAATTTGAAATTCCTCTCCCCCCCATGCAGTTGCTGTGTTATCTGAAGGGAATATGAACCAAAAGAAGACAGTGAAAACTAGTTATAACTAAGTAACTTCACTGCAGGACAGATGCTGCATTTCATAGTATTGCTTTGTGTGCTCCTACAGAGAGGATGGTACAGAGAGAGTATTTCCTTTTAAAATTTGTCATCCCTGAAGGTCACTGCTGAATAGCTTCAATTCCACCTTTTAAAAAGTGGGTATTATGAGACATAATGAGCAAGAGTTCCTAGAGGCGCTACCAGCTCCGAGTGCCCCAGTTTCTGAGGCCCTGGCTTGAGGCCCTACACAATTCCTTGGCACATGAGGGGTGTTTCTTACCTTCTGCAATGTTTTCAAAGATTAGTTCAGTGTGTGTGTGTCCAAGAGCCGAAGTGCCTAAAATTGCTGGTCATTTCTGACAACTTAGCCAGTATCAATGTACATAGTCAAACCAAATATTTATATAAAATTTTACTTTGACACATTAGGAATATAATGAGCATAGTTTACTGACACACTGAAGTTAAAAAAGAAAGCCACCTTCAGACACAGTGGGAACTGAAAACCTTGTAGCATTTTGGTGATGTATGGCAATATGAAAGCAAAGCTAAACAGAAATAGAGTGGAAACTCCAGACTTTCAATTCTGAAAAAACAACTGGTGGTTGAAGTAAAGTACACAGGTTTCTGAAATTCTTCCAGTTATAGTAATCGGATTTTAAAGATACTTTTCTTTTCAGATATACGATATTTATCTTGACAGAGTCTTACTCAACAGTTTCATTGTTTCATGCATTTCCCTTCGGTGCTTTGAAAAGAAAGCAAGTTTGTTCTTTTAATCTGTAGCCATTCCCTCAGTAGCTGTCATTTATTATGTAGAAAAAAGGATTGTGTTGTATTTCTGTATGCATTTGGCTTTGCATGCAGCTATATTTTTCTTTTGGTAGATGTATCTTGGGGCTTGGGGAATTGTTTTGATGGAAGGGCTGCTTTTTAAGCCAAAATATCTTTATCTCTCAAAGAACCTTGGTTCCTGTGGGCTAGATTAAAAAAAAAGAAACCCTTAAGAAACTAAACGTCATCATCTTAATAATGCTAGCTTTTAGACACCTGTTTTCTAGGGCAAAACCTGTAACTCTAGGTGTATAGGTACCCCTGCAGGTACCTCTTTAGCAGCACTAGATGCTTCATAATAAGAGTAACAACAGCCAGTACGCTGACAATAGAGCGGGAAATCTGTTAGCATTAGCTACCTAACTCCTTCCTTTTAAGAGTGGTTTTTGAAAAGCATCTCAAGGACATCAATCCCTGTTTTTATCTAATAGCTCAGGCCTGACAACAAATGCTTCAGTTGTGACAGGTCTTGTTTTAATGCCTTTCCAACCTAGAGAAATCAAATCTGTTTCTCCTGCTTTCCATGAAGCTGCCTGAAACAGAGTTGCATGCCTGGTGGTAAAACTTAGCCACTCTCAAGAATCGGACCTTTGGGAAGCAGACAGGAGCTGTCACTTTCCTTCTCAGCTACAACAGTGCTTCATCCTGCAACTTCTTAACACACAAATAATCCTTGCAGCAGTGAATAGAGCCCAGGAATCATCTAACCTGAAAGGGTGTTCAGGCAGCCTACCCAGGGTTCAAGCAGGCTACCAGGTTTTGTGTGTGCTCTTACATAGTGATGCAGCTGCAAAAGGAGCCATTCACAGTATCCTCCACTTTCACCTAAACAAGCTTATTACAGAGTGATAGTTAGAAGATGCTTTGGGAGTGGGGAGGTGTTTGTTTTCCCCACCTACCAGATTTGAAAAGTTATCTAAATTGCAGTCTCTTCTTTCTTCAGACTTCCACTTCACACTTTCAGCAATAATATGCGGGAGGTACCCACTCTTAGCAGCTCTTCCTCTTATCTTTCAAGGGCAAAAGTGGATCTTACGGCATTCTCTTGAAGACCATTCTTGCATGCTAATCTTTCTTCAGGCTTTAGAGAAATACATCTAGTCCCTTTTTGTGTTTTCTACTTGCTTGCCCAGGACTATTCTGTAGCACCTGATTCTGTCCTGCAATGTAGAAGACTTAATAGAATAGAATAGAATAGAATAGAATAGAATAGAATAGAATAGAATAGAATAGAATAGAATAGAATAGAATAGAATAGACTATTTCAGTTGGAAGGGACCTACAACGATCATCTAGTCCAACTGCCTGACCAATTCAGGGCTGACCAAAAGTTAAAGCATGTTATTAAGGGCATTGTCCAAATGACTCCTAAACACTGACAGGCTTGGGGCATCAACCACCTCTCTAGGAAACCTATTCCAGTGTTTGACCACCTTCTTGGTAAAGAAATGCGTTCTAATGTCCAGTCTAGTATTTAACTGTAGGCAATGGATTCTGCTCCAGAAGGCAGGTGTTGTCATCAGGTGATATCACACCACTCTTAAAAAGTTTATTGGACTTATCACATTTGTAGTTTGTTTGTTGTTTGTTTATTGTTGTGGTTTTTTTTTTTTTTTTTTTTTTTAAGATCTGTCTGTAAACCCATTTATCTGCAAAGAGAAAAAAATTGTTGGATAGGAAAGCAAGACCCACATGGTTTCACATGACAGCTTACTGCTAAGGATTTCTTAATTAGAAGGGTTTGGATTCATTTTCAGTTCCTTAAAACTGGTCATTCCTAAACTATAGAAGTCCCATGGGCCTGACTCTCTCTTCTTCAAGACTCAAGTGCCTTTTATAGATGTCAGAAGGGATCCCCCCACCCCACCCCCGAGCTCTCTATCAGGAAAATGTGATACTTCTTTTCCTCCAAAATTAATTCCCCAAATTACACAAAACTAGCAAGGGATGGTAAAACCAGTACCTTCTTTGCCAGTAAGGCTCCAAAATAATTTTGAAACAGTGTAACTGTTATAAGTCTGAGCAGGTTTTTTTGTTTTAATGGTAATGTCAATATGGTGTGATACAATATAGGCCATACAAACTCTTTGTGCAGCTGCACTGCTGCTTTGGAAATAATTATCTTTCCATTAATGCAAATGGTCAAAAAAGTCGGTTTACCATGCACCTCTCAAATCCAGAGAGTGCATTACAGAAACTCTTTTAGAACATCCTCTGCTGACTATTCAGAGGGGGGAAAAGATTTCACAAAATGGAAAGGTTATAATTGGATACAGAACAAGTACATTGTATTAAGATAGGAGACACTGAGGAGTCCTGGGATCTGGGAATTGCATTAAATTACCTTAAATGAGCAGCATGCACTGTATTAACTAACATTATAATAGGATTTACAGAATGCATGACTTTACTATGGAGGTCTTAGCCAATTATAACCTCTTTGTGCAAAGAGGAAAATGCTACATAAAAGGTTATCTGGAAGTTCTAGACAGAAAAATAGAGATACCTATATATAAACTGCAAAGAAATGTAACAGCTACAATGCTAAGATGAGAACAATATTACTCACTGTGTTACTCATACTGACCAAGACACTTGGGATGTCTTGTGATATCTGTGGCTTCTTGGGATAGACAGACCAGTGCATATGGAGCAGCTGGAGGAAGAAACAAGCTTTTCTTTGTGGAACACGTTTTTGGGTCAGAGATGCATTTCTTTAGAGAGAAATGACATACAAGACTATTTCTTGCTGATCCACAAAAGCACAGTCTAGGCAGGCCACAAAATGACCCTTGGTAGGGAGAAGGGGACACAAACTGGCCAGGGGAGGAACTCTTTAGGAGTGGGAAAGTCAAGGAGGTTTCAGCTCACCCCTCTGCTCCATGCACGGCCCTGGCCCTGGCCAGGTGGCAGGGGTGGCCCTGCAGCCGTTCCTGCCCTCTGCAGCCTCCTGTCTTTGTGCAGCCCTGGACTCCCTGGCCATGTTATCACACGGTTTATGGCTCCCTTGGTGGATGGGCTTGAATTTGGTTTTAAGTCATACTCGGCTATTTTACAGACCTAGTCGTTAGCTGTCTGTATACAGTCTTACGCACGCGTATGGGAGAGAGTAGTTTTATCTTCAGGGCTGTTACTCTTTAAGAGAGGAGTATTAATTGCCTGTCAGATTGTTTTTATGACCTTGTCACACAATGCAACAGACTCCTTTATTTATCGACTATGAAGCACTGAATTATCTTCAAAATGAGCTGAAGCAATGATTACAAGATGGGCAATAAACAGATTAAAATCAAACTTCAATAGAGGAGAGCAACTCCAGTTGTCCCTGCTAAATACAACCTTTGAAGACCAAATGGATTTAACACAGTGTTAGGCTGTAAAAAATACGTTCGCTTCAAACAAAGTGCTTTTTGACTGGTTTTGTTCACTTTCTTCTTTGACATCAGGTACTAAATATTGCCAGAAGCAGGATTCTGGAGAAACAGAGAACATCATTATTCCATTCTAGTAAACAAATCTCTTGACCTTATGTGTCTGACCACTTGCTAATCAGAAATGAGCCTTGTCTGTCCTGCATGACAGGACAAAACTAAACAGAAATTTGGTCTGCTGTGTTTGGCCCAAACTCCTCACATTCACTGTGCTGGGTATTTGCTGGTTACTACCACCAATGTAGAAATTAATACTTTTTTCTGATCGCTATGACTGTCAGAAAAGTCATTTGGATCTCTGAGTTGAAAAGGTGCTAGATAAACACCATATTAAAAAAAAATTTTTTTTTTAAAAAGAGAGAGAGAAAAAGAGATGTCATTTCCAGTTCAGATATTATGGAAACCCTGTGGAAAGTAAAATAAATGATTTTCCAGTTGCAGAAGTCCTCAGAGAAAACCATTGACAATTAGTTTCTTTAAAATAGGAGATATTTTAATTATTTTCAGTAGTGTTGAACCAGCATTCAGAAAGGATGAGAGCATGTTTTTAGTTTTTTATATTGACTTGTCCAATTAATTTACTAAATGTATGGCACTGGAACAGACCTGTGATGGATGAACAAATGACTGAGTGCCTCACTGCATATTTGTACAGCAGATGATTGATGTATCACATCATTTCTTTGAGTCATGGAACTGATTTATATGCTCTGTGCTATATAGACATTCGCTTTGTCAGTTGGGACCGTAAAAACCCCCACAGGCAATTGTCTGCTATTCAGTCTTTGCCATTCACTGAAATTACACATAATTTTAGCCTGTGCATTTGCAAACTGTGCTTTGCCATTTCCATTTGAAAACGTTTTTGTGTTAAACATTTTTGACTCGTCTAAATAAATATTATCCATAATAACCCTATATCAATCCATTACAAAACCATGAAAGTACGTACTGCATTTAGATTTAATCCCTGAAACAAAGCCTGTTCCCACCTCACTCGCATGTTGCTTTCACAGCTGATTCTCACAGCTGCTGAGAAATCTGAGCAACAGCGAAATCTAAGATTGCTTTTCATCTTGCTAAAGCTATAGGATCTGAAATAAAGTCATATTTGAGTCACTGGTCTTTGGATATACACACAACCAAATTCCTGAAGTACAGGCACCTATTGGCCTGTGCTTATGGGTGGAGATATGTATTCAAAGGTACCCAATTCCAAATTCCATCAAAACCCCTCTTTCATTTTCAGGCAGTGCTATAATACATTTCTGGAGCAGAATATGATGACTGGGTCTGCTTGTGTATGAAAAATAGTCAAAGAGAAGCTGTGGAGTTCCAGTGGCTGTGGATTCTCAAGTCAAATTACATGTAGTACATGAGTATTTCTTTTACTGGTTTTAACATCTTTTTCATTTGGATTATGTTGGAAGTATCCTTGTCAATACACCATGGAGCATTGAAAACAGGGTTGCCCAACAGATTATCTCTCTGTATGTCACTCTTATGAGTACAAGGTATAGTTTTCAAACTCAGTGGAATAAGTCCCCATCCCCCAGTCTTAGGGGGCATAGCAAAATATACTCTGAAATCTGGAGTAACCAAGTGTAAAGGCAAGAACATCCTACACATGAATATATTAAACTCCAGCTGTAAATAAGGTTGACACTTCTCTTTTGACAGACAGTTCCAGATCCCTGTAACTCTTACATTTAAAGTCTGCTTATAATGTTGAGTCTTTTATACAGTATACAAGATTTTCTCATTGTAGCTATGCTATATGTTAGCTTAAATGGAAACTTTTCAATTGTTTTCCATTTTTGCTTTCCAGACCTATCCTTACTATTTCCTTGTTGCAATGGAGCAGGCAAATAAAGGGCCATTTTTTTTCTGGAATGAGTTTAAGAATATGGTTATTTTCTTATCAACAGCTTTTCCTGGTTGCAAGAAGGGACAAAAGGGAAACCAAAACTCATTGAGATGATCTTCATAAGTGTTTTCTGAATCCCTGTATAGGGAGATTCCAGCACGCGCAAGATGACAATGTTTCTCACACCAAATGTCAGCCTGATCTGTAGGCTTATGGGACCACTGCCCTCTTTGTCTGTCCTTTGCTCCTTGGCAGTCTTTTCCCAAAGGATCCTACTTACCAGGGCCTCTACCAGCCAGTTCAAAGTGGATCTTATTATATGGATGAAGGGAAAGAATTATACAATCTGGCCTGCAAGGCCTTTCCCAGGCATTTGTTGCCCTGGTATCGCTGGTCTGTCCTCACCCCCACTAGGTATATTTATATCACATCCTTCCCCATGTGCCTCTATATGGGGCAGATGTAAATTCAGTGAATGGAGGGCTGTACTCCTCAATGAATGGGTAGAGGGTCTGCTTTGCTGGGTGTGCGATTGACCTTCTGAGCTACCCTGAGCTGAGGTCTTCAGTAAGCTACTCTCTGTGGCACCGAGGACTGCCTTCTGGAATAATCACAGTTAATTTAAGACCCTGCAGTGTGTACTGAGTAGTTCTAATTATTCCATCAAAGTGCATTACTGTGTTTCTGTCTCTATCGAGTGTAATCTGCCATCAGGTTGTTAATTTGCCTAGGTTTATTAGAGGCTCTCACAGTTCTCTCCAGGTTTGATTTCACTGAACAATTCTGTTACCCGAACTTCTTTTTTTTCACCTACTTTTCCAAATTATGTTTTATTGCAGCACTTTTCACATATATTGGTTCCAGGATTAATTGTTCCACACTGGGCTTTCAGGATTTCCATTTCCTCTATTGTGTATGTGCATATGTTTGTGTATTAACTAGCACTTATCAGGGTGTAAATCACATGGTGCCTCATTGCCAATGCAGATCATTAAAAGCAGGAGGGCTTTTTATCCAAAATGTGTGAGAAAACCATCTTTCCCTAAAAAGCCCAATCAGATCTGTCACCAAACTCTTTACGGAGAGCTAGTCAGATATTTCTTTTTCTCATCTCCACATTTTCCTAGTCCATTAAAAGGCATTTATTTTTATGATGCCCTTTTACACAACGTATTTCGCCTGAAACATATTCTTATCCCATTTCAAATGCAGGTTTCTAGAAGCTGTATGTTATTTATAGGAGACATTCATAAGTAGAACTATCTCAAATAATTGCCCAACCTTTGACTTGGGTACATTTTTTTCAGCATTCCTCATCTCTGAAGCAAGACTTGAAATATGGTAAAGTGCTGAACTCTGACTGAAATCAAGAGCTCTCCTATACACAGGAGCTTTGAATGGTTTTTAATAGTAAAATAAATTCCCGCTATCTATCTAATAGCATGATCCAAAAGTGTCTTTGAGAGTAATTAACTTCCAATAAGCTGCAAAGGACTTGTCCAAAAAGGTGGCAGCACTGAATTCCCTGCAGCCCTAAGCAAGACTTTCCTGATGCTCCTTCACAAAAGACATCAGGCATGGATGTACTGTGGTGGGTGGAGGAAGATGGGGCAACTCCCTCGGTAGCCTCCATCTCTTTTCCACCGCCAGCCCCACAGAAGTGGCAAGAGAGGGTGAAGAGACCAAAAGCCTTTGCCAGACCCACCATATCACACCTGACATGGGGACAGATCCCTCCTGGGGCTGATGGGGCTCAGTGCCCAGCTCAGCACCCCTGAGCCCCCCGTCACGCAGCAGTGGCTGCGCCAACACACAGAGATGCTCCCGGCAATTTAAAGTCACATTGCTCAAATGGAGTAAACACATTAGTTTGCTTTTTCCTTCCTCTTGTCCATTAGCTAGGAGCAGTGCAGGGTTTTTGTTTAGCTTTGGAAAGAAAAGACAGCTCTCAACATTCAGGGCTTTGGTCTACTAGATAGAGATGTGTCCGTGGTGCTTCAGGACAAATGCCAGCTGATAGATAGGGCAGTAGGAGCTTTTTTAGGCAAAGAGGAAAGAACAGAACAAGCCTTAAACCTAGCTGTTGGCTCTGTTTGAGAAAAAAAGAAGAAGGTATTTTGAGCTCACTAACAAGGTCTGCTATCTTTTGCTTATTTAGAGAGAGGTCTGAAACAAGGGCATAACAATACAGTGTAAGCGGCCTATACAGATGATGCAGAGTATGAGGGATTTTTTGTGTGTGTGTGTATGTGAATATGATTTAAGTCTAATAACCCAGCTTGGTAAACTCTCACCTGAGAGATTTAAATCACACCCGATTTTCACCATGTTCCCCTCTCCTCATTTAGTAGACTGCTAAGCAGGTCTAAAAGGTGGTTTGCCCGCTCTTTCGAAACCAGCTTATTTACATGCAGTATTCATTGTACAGCACGGCAATATATTTTGAAAGGGAATTTACCTTCCTCATCAAGCTGGTGAGTTTTACACAACCTGAAGTATGTAGATAGACATGGAAAAGTGAGGAATGGTTATTGTAAATCATTACCCTGGCAGTGGTCCAAAGCCCTTAGGGCTTCAGCTGTTACACTGGTAGAGCAGATATAAGCTTCCATAGAACTAATCCACGTCGGTTACAAAACCCAATAATATACCTATGTAAGTCAGTCTTGTGAAAATTAGCATAGTTTTCTGGCAATGCTTGAAAATTATCTAGCCCACTGTATACAATGTGGAAAAATGTCATAAAAATGCAGAGATAATACACTATTATACAAATAATAGAGGAGACTTAGTAGAGGTTACATCGATAATCATTTATAAACACCAACTGACACATGCCTTAATAGAAAAACCTGAGGAGGTGGAAATAGAAGCATATCATAAGAAAAAAACCTCATTAGTTAAAATACTTTCAGTTTCAGTATAACCTTATTTACATTAAGTCAATTTTTAAAGACTCCAGTACATAATTACCATCACAGTAAACAAGCAGTAATGATTTTTTTCCCTGTTTTTGTGTTGGAAATAAGAATAGAAGTACAGACATGTGTTCCCTTGGGTGATGTGGTTTAATCAGATTGTTTTTTATAAGGCCTTTTTCAAACTGATCAGAATAGCCTGAAACATGTCAGAGAAAGCTCGTTGCCTAGAATAAGCCTTTAATAATATTTCACAGCTAATTTCTTTATGAATTAATTTGCCCTTGAGCAAAAGGACAGGGTCAGTAGGACCCTTGTACATGTTGGCATTGGGCATAGCACAAAAGAACTGTAATCACTGAACCAGTACCTGATTGCAGCATTGAAGTCAACAGAGAAGAAAGAGTAATGGGGAAAAAGAGGCAAGAATTAGCCAGGACAGACAACTGGCACACCCCAAGCTCCCTGTCAACTTAACGGAGACCACGTTCTCTTCTCCTTGAAATACAGACTGTCTCTGTTCAAGTTCATTGGTTTAAAGTGAAAGGAGTTACTTCACATTTATGCAGCTTGTGCCATTTGTAACCCCTGAAGAGAATCTCA